>NW_009954607.1:56184-60644 GCF_000747805.2 Chaetura pelagica | reverse complement strand
GGTGTGAATCCTGTCGGTGAGGCCCGGCAGGCTCCTGGCCCTGGGCTGACCTGCCAACCGGCTGCAAACTTCTCTTCAATCACTTCTTTTCCCTCTCCAAGCAGAAGGAGATGGTTCCCACCTGAGCTGTGACCTGTTCCCGGGCGCCCTGGTGTGACACCGGGCGGTGTGTGCCCCTCTCTGCCTTCCCAGGGACACCCAGCCCAGCCATTCCCAACCTCTCCTGCCAGAAATAAAGCTAATCTCGAGATCAAAAGGACCTTCTCTCCCTCTGCCCCGCTGAGACCACGTCCCCCTGAGCCGCGTTGGCTGGAAAAGTCCTTGAGGATCAGTGTCCAACCATCACCCAACTAACCCGGCCACTAACCCGGCTGCAGAGCCCAGGACCCAACCCTGCCCATCTGCAGGAGCGTGTCCCTCTGTCCTTCCCAGCTCATGGGACAGTTGGACACTCCAGCTGCAAAGGTGATGAGGGCACTGGAGCACCTCTCCTGTGAGGAACAGCTGGGAGACCTGGGTCTGCTCAGCCTGGAGGAGGGAGGAACAGATCTTGTAAATACCTGCAGGGCAGGTGTCAGGATGGGGCCAGACTCATCTCAGTGGTGCCCAGTGACAGGACGAGGGGCAATGGGCACAGACTAGAGGAGATTCCATCTGAACATGAGGAAAAACTTGTCCTGGAGGGTGCCAGGGCATGGGAACAGGCTGCCCAGAGGGGGCTGTGGAGTCTCCTCTGGAGATATTCCAAACCCACCTTGTGCAGGATTCTGTCCAACCTGCTGTGGGTGACCCTGCTGGAGCAGGGGGTGGGACTGATGATCTCCAGAGGTCCTTGCACACAAAAGCCTGCAAAGAGTTTATATAAGAGGTGCAGAAGCGGGTGCTGACCTCTGGTGACGTGGCGTGAGCTGGTGGAGGTTGTGTGGGGCTCTGCAGCTGAAGCCTCCTCTCCCCTGGGGCATCTAAACACAGCCTAAAACATGCAGTTGGGGTAAAAACCCCGAGGTGGCAGTTACTCTGTCCCACATGAGCTGCTGCTCCCTGGCTGAGGAATCCTTTCCCTCTGCTCCCCCCGTGTCAAGTTCTGTTATTCCCCTTCCAGCCTCCCCCTCCAGCCAGTGGGCTCTGAGCTGATGATTCGTGTGTCAATACGTGGCGAGGAGATGACTCCTCTGCCTCCACTGCTGCTGTCTGGCTGTGGCCGTGGAAGGAGGAAATGAATCCTTAAAACCTCAGGAACGAGTGGCCTGTGCATGGAGATCAATCCAGCTCCTGCTGACGTCAGTGGGAACGTTTCCATCGGCCCCAACACGGGCAGGATTAGCCTGACACATCAGAGGTTCTCTGGATGTACCACCCTGCAGACAGACCCCCGTGGAGCTGGAGGGAGAAAGCTTCAGCTGTTAGAAATGTCAAAGAAGGGAAGACCCAAATACCCTCTTCTCCACCAGTTTGTCACCAGTTCTGCTGGGGACAGCAGGGACGTGCCATGTCCCCTGCATGCATCACATTTGTCCCCCCAGCTCTTGAGAAGCTCAATCCCCTGCCCCAGCAGGCAGAGGGGACCAGAACTCACCACCAGTCCTTCGTTGCCCTCATTAGAAACCACCAGCTAACGAGACATCATCCCAGCAAAAATACTAGGAGTTGCATAATAATTATATCAATGAAATCAACAACAATTTAACAGCAAAGGTTAATTGCATTTATTTAAAGATCTGATAGGCAAAACGGTGCTCAAACAGTTGGGCAGACTAATTGAAAGCTAATGTTGCTCCTAAATTGAATTTCAAATGAATTTTACATCCATAGTTCATTTTGCTAATTCCGTTCCCTGTATCCTGTAATTTGTTGGCAGTGATTGATTACTTAAGTGAATAATATCCATGTACCAGGACCACTTAGTAATAGAATATGCCAAATGTGATCATCCTGTTAATAAATACAGTTTCTTGAAGGCTTCCCTCTCTGTCTGGGTTTCAGAGGAGCAGGGATGTGGCACCAGGGGGAGCGAAGGACTCTGGGCAGCTCAAACCTCCTGGTTTGGTTTCTCCTCAACAACAGGTTGCAAAAAACCTTCCTGCTGCAGGGACAGCTGCCCCTCACTGCCCCTCCTCACCTCCCCAGCCCTCCTTTCCACTTGTCAATGGGTGACAACGTGGATGTCGAGGGTTTGTCTGGGAATAGCCTGTGCAGGAGCAGAGCTGGGGGTGAGCACAGCAGAGCCCCACCAGGAGCTGCTGCCTCCTCTTTGAAGCATCCGCTGCTGCAAGATGAATGCAATTACATCTTAATAAAATTTTAATACAGGGAATGATGCACTTTGCATCCAACCAACAATTAGCCGTTGCTACGCTACAGCCCGAGCGTAATCACAATAACGAAGCCAGCCAAGGGAAGGCATTAATCAGGAGGTAGATCATTATCCAACCTCACCCCCTGCCTCCCCAGCTCCTGATTTGGAGCCTCCTGTTGCTTTGACATGAAAAACAACCCCAAAACAAAGTGGATCCCAGGTCTGGAGGGTGCAGCCCCTCGCTGGGCACCCCTTCCTGGGCCTGCCAAGGAGCCAAAGCTGCTCCAGCTCTGTGCCTGTTCCAGCACCAAAACCCCCTGGGCAGCAGCAATTCCCCCCTCCCCAGCTTTCCCATCTTTTAATCATTGATCCCTGGGATCCAGGGGACACATCTGAACCGGACGAGTGGCAGCTGACGGGAGCTTCTGCGGCTGGAAAGGGGAAGAAGTTCATTAATTTTTCATGGCTGTGGCTGGGATGTGAGCATCTCAGTATTCGTCATGTCAGCAGTGACCTTGGTGCTGCCTCCATCCCCCCTTGGAGAGCGTTTCCCCGCCATCTGCTGAGCATCAGCCCTGTCCTCCTGCCCACCAGCCAGGGAAAACCCCCCAAGGCAGGTGGGCACCATCAGCAGCTGGAAGCCTGCGAGACGTTTGCCTGCTCCTGAGGAGCAAAACTACCTCCAGCAACGTGGCTGGGGGAAGAGAAGCACAACCCAAGCCAGGAGGAGCAACCAGATTCCTCCTGATGGACCATTGGGCAGCTTGCCCAGCGGCCACACGTCCCCAGACACCCTCACCATCCTCATCACAATCAGTGCCCACCAGCTGGGAAGCCCTTTGGAAAGCACACAGTGGAGCCCTTCCCACCAGGGTGGCACCCTCATTTCTTGGGGGTATTTTGGCATGATTTTCCTCCTCCAGATCCCTCTGCTGTGGGTGCCCTGGTGCCACAAAGCTCTAAAAGAGCCAGAGGTGCTTTGTGGTTTCCTCTGGAGCTGCCAGAAACAGCCCAGCACCCCGGGGCTGCAGAAAGGAAACGCTGATCAGCAGACAGGGAGTGGTTCATGCTGTTGGTAATTGCCTCGAAACGTGGGGAGAAGGGGGAGATGTAATTAACATGGAGATGAGTGTGTTTTCCTGGGCCACGTGGCACAGACACAGGGCTTGGCTTCTCTCCTGGCATCTTTGGCAACGTGAAAACGTTGCACACAAACGGAGCCAACCTGGGAGAGTGGCTGAAAAATATCCCTAAAAAAGGCTAATCCTCTGGGGAGGGGGAGGGAGGGGATTTATTTCCCTGCAAGCCCCAAGAGGCTGCAGCTGTCCTGATTTCCCCTTGCAGGATCTTGCATCATCCCCTGGTTGAAACAGCTCTGCTAATCACAGGGCACGGGCTGACACTGCAGGGATGCTGGGTCAGTGTTCCAGAGGATCAGACCCAGGGTTGGGGGTCACATCCAGGCTCTGGCTCACAGTGTGGGTCTCCAGCAAAGCCCCTGAGTGGGTTTGGTTTCCTCACCATCAACGTGACCAGCAGGGCCAAGCAGGGGACTTGTCCCCCTCTGCTCCAAGTCTGCTGAGACCCCCCTGCAGGGCTGGAGCCACCTCTGGGGTCCCCAACACCAGAAGGACATGGAGCTGTTGGAGAGAGGCCAGAGGAGGCCACAGAGATGCTGGGAGGGCTGGAGCAGCTCTGCTCTGGGGACAGGCTGGGAGAGCTGGGGTGTTCAGCCTGGAGAAGAGAAGGCTCCAGGGAGACCTTAGAGCAGCTTCCAGTGCCTGAAGGGGCTCCAGGAAAGCTGGGGAGGGGCTTGGGACAAGGGCAGGGAGGGATGGGATGAGGGGGAAGGGTTTCCAGCTGCAAGAGGGGAGATGCACTCCCACCACCCCGGGGGGTACGATCCTGCCCCGATGGGTGCTCAGAGCCTTCCCGGGGTGGGGGTCCCCGGCCCCCCCCGTGGTTCCCCGCTGCTCCGGGCTGGCAGGGATGCACAGGGTGCTGTGCCGGGATGGCAGGGATGCACTGGGGGCCGGGCCGGGATGCACAGGGTGCTGCTCCGGGCTGGCAGGGATGCACAGGGTGCTGTGCAGGGATGGACAGGGTGCTGCTCCGGGCTGGCAGGGGGGGGCAGGGTGGTGGGCCGGGGGGGACAGGGGGGTGG
>NW_009954607.1:55592-55912 GCF_000747805.2 Chaetura pelagica | reverse complement strand
GCAGGTATGTACAGGGTGCTGTGCAGGGATGTAGAGGGTGCTGCTCCGGGATGGCAGGGATGCACAGGGTGCTGTGCAGGGATGTACAGGGTGCTGCTCCGGGTTGGCAGGGATGCACAGGGTGCTGTGCCGGGATGGCAGGGATGCACAGGGTGCTGTGCAGGGATGCACAGGGTGCTGCTCCGGGCTGGGCTTTGCTCTCTCCCCACGGGTGGCTCGGCCACGGGACACGTGTCCCGTCTGCCTTAACCTTTCTCCTTTCCCTTCTCACACAGCAGCACCAGGGGCTCCCGGGGCCCGTAAAAGGCCGGAGGGGCGTG
>NW_009954607.1:52895-53599 GCF_000747805.2 Chaetura pelagica | reverse complement strand
GGAATGCCAAGCACAGCTCCTGCTTCCCTGCTCACCTCCCGGCTCCTGCTCAGCCTGCTCCATTTCCAGCTTGGTTAACAGGCTGACAAACCACTCAAAGTGCTTCTGGTCCCGGTTGATCCAGATGAAGTCAACCTGGAAGGATGCAGAGGGCTCTGCCTGGGAGCTGGCAGGCAGGGTGGGGGACAAATCCAGCCCCCCCCCCCAGCCTGGACTGGGAAGGGATCTTCAAATCATTGGATAGATTTGGTTGGAAAAGCCCTTGAAGATCACCCAGCCCAACCACTCCCCCAGCCCTGCCCAGGCCACCCCTGCCCCATGTCCCTCAGCACCACCTACAAGGCTTGGAAACCCCTCCAGGGATGGGGACTCCCCCCCTGCCCTGGGCAGCCTGGGCCAGGGCCTGACAACCCTTTGGGTGAAGAAGTTTCTTCTCATATCGAAAGTAAATGGATGCTCATGGGCTCTCTGCTCCTGGGAGCCTGCAGCTCTCCTGTCCCCAGGGCAAATCCTGGTCCTGTGTCCCCCTCCACCCATGCCTACCTTCCTGAGTGTCATCTCCTCATCCTGCAGGTCCTCACACCATGAGTAGTGGCAGCTGGGGCAGCTCTGCTTCCGCCGGCGGTACCTGCACAGCCAGACACTGCCCTGCCCGCCCCTCCCATCACCTGCCCCCACCACACACCAGCCAGACCATTCACAGA
>NW_009954607.1:49606-52793 GCF_000747805.2 Chaetura pelagica | reverse complement strand
CTCGTGGCCACGTGTTGTGGGTCCCAAGGTTAGAACTGAGGAGGACCCACCAGTGGCTGCCGCCCCACAGTGTCCATCCAACAGGGAGGATGGACCTACCCCGGGCTGACATCATGTCTTTTTGCCCCCCCAAGGCCACATGGAAGCTTGTGTTGGGGCTCTGCTGGTGTGACCACAGCCAGAGCTGCCACCGACCTGTACATGATGCTCTGCAGGATGGAGGCAAAGGGGGTGATGCCGATGCCCGCGCCGATGAGCACGGCGTGTTCCGAGGTGAAGATCCTCCGCGTCGGGGTCCCGTAGGGGCCATCGATGTAGCACTGGGGGAGAGGAGAGACAGGGGAGATCCAGCAGAGCCCAGGGAGGCTAAAACCACAGGAGCAGGGCTCGGTGCGTGGCCAGCAGAATTTGGGGTCTTCTGCAGGAGTTTGAGGGGAGCAGGGGGAGAGGAGGATGGGGTGGGCAGGAGCGTGAAGGACTTCCAGCAGTGCAGGGCTTGTATCAGCCCTAGTGGGACCATCCGTGCACAGGGACACACGCGTGGGGTGGCTGGGAAGGTGTGGACAGGCACACAGGTGGACCCCCCCAGGGAAGGTGGGAGCCATCATCCCTCACCTGGACACTGCAGAGTCGACGGGTGTCACCCAGCCCGCTGGAGACCTGCCAGGTACAGAGAGTGGTGATACCCCTACCCTGAACGTGTCCCCTCATGATGTTACCCAGATGGGAAGAGGTTGGAGCACGGATTAAAAAAAGGCAGTCATCCACATTTATCCAAATCCGGGGGGCTGGGTGGGAGATGGTGCTCACCCCCACTGTGGGCAGGTCCCCTTCTCCTGGGCCAGCGGTGCTGGTGGCTTTGTAGGACGTCAGCTGAACATCTCTGTCCCCACCAGTGGCCACAGAGCCCCCCTCTGAGCCAGCCCCACTGCAGAGCCCCCCCTGGAAGCCACAGGTGTCACCTGATGTGATGCTCAGGGACATCTGATGGCCCATCCACCAGGGTGACAGGACTTTGCAGGGGACATGCACCACAACAGACACCCCCTCCCAGCAGCGTTTTGCGGTCTCACCTCAGGGTCCACCAAAAGCTGAACCCCCCCAGCCCCCACCTGTGCCCGGTGTCTCCTCTCCCTCAGGCTCCTGCTGAGGGGTTTGGGCTCCAGGTTGGGCAGGTCGGGCTGCTGGAAGTACTCGTACAGCTTGTGGGTCCACTGGCCCAGGGACCTGATGTGCAGCCAGAGGGTCTCTGCAGGGGGAAGAGGAGCAGTGGGTGGGCAACCCATGGGCAGGGACACCTCCCACCAGCCCAGGCTGCTCCAAGCCCCATCCAACCTGCCCTTCAACACTGCCAGGGATGGGGCAGCCACAGCTTCCCTGGGCAACCTGGGCCAGGGTCTCACCACCCTCACAGCACACAATTTCTCCCTCAGATCTCATCTCAACCTCTCACAGCTTGAAACCATTCCCCCTCATCCCATCCCTTCCTGCCCTTGTCCTAAGTCCCTCCCCAGCTTTCCTGGAGCCCCTTCAGGCACTGGAAGGTGCTCTAAGGTCTCCCTGGAGCCTTCTCTTCTCCAGGCTGAACACCCCCAGCTCTCCCAGCTTATCTCCAGATCAGACCTGCTCAAGCCCTTGGATCATCTCTGTGCCCTGCTTTGCTCCAACAGTGAAGCCCAAATCCCAAACTTTGGGCACCCATGGAGCTGGGCAGGGCATTTGGGGTGCCATTTGGTCCCCACACCTTGCTTGAAGGAACCTGAGAATGCTTTTATATAGAGCAGAAATGGAGCCAGGTGAGTTGAGGTGTGCATGAACACACGGACACCTCTTTGCATGACCCTCAGAGAGGATCCAACCACCCAGCTGGGGCTTGTGCAATGCAAACCACCACCCTTCTGATGCAAACCATCACCCTTCTGATGCAAACCACCACCCTGGTGATGCCCAAAGAGGGCAGTTTTGGGGCTCACCCTGCTGCTCAGGGGCGCTGCTGATGGTGAAGGGATGCCACTCGTAGGTGGCGATGGCCGGGATGTTCAGGTAGATGTAGTCTCCAGGCTTGAAGTGGAAAACTGGGGGTCTCTGGATGACCAGGTGAGTCACCTGGAGAAAAAGGAGGGCAGAGAACCTGGGACCATCCACCAGAATGACCCTTCTGCAGCTCACAAGGACCCAGGTTTATGCCTCCCTCTGTGAACAGCAGCTGGCACCAGGCAGGCTCACAGATGTGACCTAAAAAAGAGGTTTATCCTCCTGTTCCCTGCCCAGCTTTGCTATCAAACCAAAATCTCAGTTAGGACTGGCCTCAAGTGACCATTTTTTTAAAGAAACGGGGAGTTGAAGCAGTTTCCCTTTTGCCTCCAGTCGTTCCATGAGTCTGGATTGTTGTTTTTTTCCTTGAACAAACAGGCAAATGTTCTAAATGAAAAAGAATTGCTTGAAAATTAAGGAATTGCTTTCACCTCCTGCTGCAAACATGCACCAAACCAACCCAAACCCACGTCTTCTCCATTCATAGCACCCTGTCCCTCCTGTGCATGACCAGGGAAGCATCTCCCCCCCCCCTCCATGTCCCTTGTGTCACTTGCAAAGTCCTTTTCCCCAGACTGCAAAACCCTGTGGAAACATTCAAGGCATTTCTGTGAGCAGCAGCGTCTTGCTTTGGGCTCCCAGAAGAGGAGAGGTGGGCAGGGGTGCTGGGACACCCCCCCACCCCCCGACCCTGAGGGCATCAGGAGAGGGTGGGCAGGGGTGCAGGGTGGGTGCAGACCTTGGAGGGGAGCAGGTTGACCTCCACGATGTGCAGCCCCCCAGCCCGTCGCCAGGCCAAGCCAAGCACCTTCTCCAGGGTGAAGAGGCAGCCAGGGACCACGAACCACTTCCAGAAGTGGGGGCCGTGGAGGATGAGGAGGATCCAGACGGAGATGTAGGAGAGGTGGGTCCAGTAGAAGACCTGGGGACAGGGAGTGGGGGGGGAAGTGAAAGTAACGGAGCCAAATGGTGCTCGGGGGTGAGGCTGTGCTGGGGCATCCCAGCAGGCAGGGGCAGCCCCAAAACGCTGGAGAGAAGCACAAAAACCACCCCAAGAAGGGTGGAGGTGCCGAAGGGAGGTGTCGGGGGACACTGTGCCCCTTCATGAGTTCCCCCCCAACCCGTGGGGCAGCCCCCCGGATGGACACCCCCC
>NW_009954607.1:29814-30169 GCF_000747805.2 Chaetura pelagica | reverse complement strand
CCCCCCCCCCCCCCCCCCCCCCCCCCCCCCCCAGGTGCTACTCACAGAAGTTGGCGAGGTGGGCGCCCGTGTGGACGGTTCCCAACACCAGCACCACGTAACCCACCAGCTGGTGCAACACCACGTGCTGGTCCAGGGGCAAGACCTGGGCCAGGGGGGTAGCACGGAGCCAGGTCAGGCACCTCCTCAGCATCAGCACCTCGGGAGAGGGAGGGAGAGGGGCTGTGGATGCTGGGGGCAGCTGGAGATGCTGGGGGCAGCTGGAGATGCTGGGGGCAGCTGGAGATGCTGGGGGCATTCAGAGATGCTGGGGGCAGCCGGAGATGCTGGGGGCAGTCAGAGGTGCTGGGGGGGG
>NW_009954607.1:3247-27267 GCF_000747805.2 Chaetura pelagica | reverse complement strand
CCATTGCTCGCCGAGCAGCCCGCGGGCTGGGCACCCCGGGGACTGTAAATCCCAGGTTTGTTTTTCCCTCCACACAGGAAGGAAAAGGTGCTGAGGAAGGAGCTGCCCGAGCGACACGCACCTACCTGATGCTCAGGTTCTCCATGACCTCTGGGAAAGCCTCCAGCTGCTCCTGGAGCTCCTCGAAGGTGATGGAGCCGCTGCGGTCCTTGTCGGCGGCCTCAAAGAGAGCCAGGGTGAGGTCCCCCAGGCGCTGCTCGGGCAGGGACATCCCGCTCTCCCGCAGCCCCCAGCGCAGCACCACGCGCAGCTCGTCCGGGTCGATGGAGCCGCTGCCTAGGGGGGGGAGCAGGGCCAAGGGGGCCAGGGAGGGACCCCCACAGCACCCTCTGGGATTGTCTCTGTCTTCATGGAATCCTTGACTGGCTTGGGGTGGAAAGAGCTCGAAGACCAGCCAGTCCCAGCCCCTCTCCCATGGGCAGGGACACCTCCCAGGGGGTCTCACCGTCCACGTCGTACACTCGGAAGAGGAACCTCAGCTTGTCCGTCTGGCTCCCGTGCACCAGCAGGCTCAGGGCTTCCAGCAGCTCCTCCAGACTGATGGTCCCACTCCCGTCCGAGTCAAACAGGGCGAAGAACCTCTCAGCAAAGAAGGGCTGTGGGGAGGGGGCCAAAGACTGTGCCACGGGTGGGATGCTCCCCACCCACCCCTGGTGCTTCAAATGCTGAAAGTCACCGGGGCTTGTTTTTAAGCTTAATTTTCTCTTAAGCACAATAAGGCAGCAGCTCGGTGTGGGGCTGCTATGGCACCACTCACCTCCTTCACTTGCAGAGCAGCTTTGAACTCCTCCAGATCAATTTCTTTGTCCTCCCCTGCGATGCTCCCAAACTTCTTTGTCACCCACCGCAGCCACTCGGCGTCCTCAGCCACACTCATGGTGCAGGAACCTGTGGCAGGACATGGCACAGGATGGGCAGCAGCACCCAGGAGGCCCCTGCAGCCTTCAAAAATCTGCTTTTGTCCTGTTCCTGCCATTCTTGGCTTTCAGGGCAGCCCTCACCACTGGCCCCAGTCCAGCTCCCTGGGATGAGCTGGGATTCCAGCAGCCACGACGGCTGCAGTGATGGGACATGGACATGTCTGGGAAGCATAACACACAGCCCCAAATTTCCATGTACTGAAGAAATGAGCTGCCAAGTCCTGTTAGTACCTGCTACACTCCTGATCACCTCCTGAAGGTGCTGCAGGTGATACTGGTGCTAACCAGGGTTAACTCCTCCTGGCTTGGACCTTCCCTCCGTGCTCAGGCCCCCTGTGCCTGCACAGCCTGTCTGAGTCACAGAACCACAGACTGGTTTGGGTTGGAAGGGACCTTAAAGCCCATCCAGTCCCACCCCTGCATGGGCAGGGACACCTCCCACCAGCCCAGGCTGCTCCAAGCCCCATCCAACCTGCCCTTCAACACTGCCAGGGATGGGGCAGCCACAGCTTCCCTGGGCAGCCTGGGCCAGGCTCTCACCACCCTCATAGTGAAGAATTTCTTCCCAATACCTCATCTCAATCTCCCCTCTTGCAGCTGGAAACCCTTCCCCCTCATCCCATCCATCCCTCCCTGCCCTTGCCCCAAGTCCCTCCCCAGCTCTCCTGGAGCCCCTTCAGGTGCTGGAATCCGGTGCTTCTGCCAGACCTGTCAGCAGATCAGCAACAGAGCCCAGCATTACCAGTGGCTCCCATTATCCAGAGAAACCAAGAGAAAACGGACACAGAGCCCCTGCCTGCAACCAGCCTTTTCCAGCTCAGAACAGCTGTGCTGCATTGCCCCAACCCCCTGCTGGTCACCACCTTCTGGGGCACATCCAGGACAGTGTTCCCAGGGAGAAGAGGCAGCGACTGAGCAAGTTTGGGCAGCACAGCTGGACACGAGGCACAACCTCCTGCCCCTCCCCAGCCCTCTCCTGTCTCTAATTCACGGTCCCTCCTGTCCCACAGTCACACCCAGCTGAACTTTCCTCCGTGCTCAGGCCCCCTGTGCCGGCACAGCCTGTCTGAGCCACAGAACCACAGACTGGTTTGGGTTGGAAGGGACCTTAAAGCCCATCCAGTCCCACCCCTGCCATGGGCAGGGACACCTCCCACCAGCCCAGGCTGCTCCAAGCCCCATCCAACCTGCCCTTCAACACTGCCAGGGATGGGGCAGCCACAGCTTCCCTGGGCAGCCTGGGCCAGGCTCTCACCACCCTCATAGTGAAGAATTTCTTCCCAATACCTCATCTCAATCTCCCCTCTTGCAGCTGGAAACCCTTCCCCCTCATCCCATCCATCCCTCCCTGCCCTTGCCCCAAGTCCCTCCCCAGCTCTCCTGGAGCCCCTTCAGGTGCTGGAATCCGGTGCTTCTGCCAGACCTGTCAGCAGATCAGCAACAGAGCCCAGCATTACCAGTGGCTCCCATTATCCAGAGAAACCAAGAGAAAACGGACACAGAGCCCCTGCCTGCAACCAGCCTTTTCCAGCTCAGAACAGCTGTGCTGCATTGCCCCAACCCCCTGCTGGTCACCACCTTCTGGGGCACATCCAGGACAGTGTTCCCAGGGAGAAGAGGCAGCGACTGAGCAAGTTTGGGCAGCACAGCTGGACACGAGGCACAACCTCCTGCCCCTCCCCAGCCCTCTCCTGTCTCTAATTCACGGTCCCTCCTGTCCCACAGTCACACCCAGCTTTGTCACCGGGTCTGGAGCTGCAGCACGGTTGGTTTTGATATTTCAAACGTAGCTGATCACAGCTGCTCCTTTATCTCCCGTTCCTCACCCCATTCAGCTGCCTGACCTCGGGCAGGGCTCTGCCAAAGCCGGGAAGCTGCTCGTGTTCTCCTGCTGCTCCCACCCTTATTCACCAGCCATCAGCAGCACCTGGGGAAGGGTCTCTTCCCTGCCGCAACCTCTGCTCCTTGGCGCACAGATCCCGCTCCAAGGGCACAAACCCGGCTCGGCGGGGAGGGGGTTGCCATGGGAATGTCAGAGCCAGAATCCAGGCACTGAACCCCGTGTGCTTCACCTCCCCGGCTGCTGTCCCGGCTCTGCGGGAGGGCAGGACGCAGGGAGATGGTTTGTACACTAAGGGGCAGAGTTTTGCTTCCTTGCCGGAGCTGAGGCAGCAGATCCCGGCTGGAAAATCCTCTTGGTTTTGTTGCCCGGGGATTACGGCTCGTGCTGCACACAGAGCTGATGGCAGGAGCTTCACCCACAGCCTCTCCCTCTCCCGGGATGCAGGGAACTGCAAAGAGCAGGGGAAACCACGGAGAAGCCAACAGAGCCCCAGGAGAGCCCTGTGCCCTGCCCTGCATCCTGATGGGGAGGATCAGGGAACCCAAAACCCATCCCATAGGAGCATCCCTGGAGTCTTTCACTGCCCCAACCAGGACGAGCCTTTCATTTGCGACGATGCTGAAAAAGTTTGGCAGTAAAGGGGTTTTTGGGAAAACACAAAAATGGAAGAGAACGAATCCAAATGTGCTGAGGAGCTGCCTCTGCTGCTTGCACAGCCCCAGGGGTTGTTCTCCCTGGTTTTCCCAGGGCAGCGAATGTTTCTTCTCACCTGTGTGTATCTTACACCGAGTTGCAGCTCGGTGGGAAAACAGCACAAATCCTGAACTGAGCTGAACCTGCCAAACCACCACCCAGACACACTCACATCCGAGGTCACCAAACCATTGATTAGGGAAAGGAAAAGAGAAATCCCCTTCAAGGAAGTGCTGGCTCCCACAGACACGGGGGATACTCACAGCATTCCCACTCTGTGGACATACTGAAGATATCTAGAATAAAAGAGACCTTAAATTTGGAAATGCAAGTTAATAAATTGTGGCCAGGCTGCCCCAAAAAGCCCCTCGTGTTAGAATCAGGGGTGGGACAGCAGGTTATTTCCATCCCTCAGGGCTGGTGGCTGCACCAGCACAGGTCTGCTTTGCTGCAGTTCTTCTCTTCAATTCCTTGTACAAGTTGATGGAAACAAACCTGACCAGAATCTCTCCAGAAAAGCCCTTCTGTTCCCTCTGCCTGCAGAGATTCCCCTCTCAGACTTCCAAAGCTGCCCAGCTACCCGGGATTGCTGCACTTGCTGGGATGCAGGAAGGTGACCCAGGATGCAGGAGAGTGACCCGGGATGCAGGAGAGTGACCCAGGATGCAGGAGGGTGACCCGGGATGAAGGAGAGTGACCCGGGATGCAGGAGAGTGACCCAGGATGCAGGAGGGTGACCCGGGATGAAGGAGAGTGACCCGGGATGCAGGAGAGTGACCCAGGATGCAGGAGGGTGACCCGGGATGAAGGAGAGTGACCCGGGATGCAGGAGAGTGACCCAGGATGCAGGAGGGTGACCCGGGATGAAGGAGAGTGACCCGGGATGCAGGAGAGTGACCCAGGATGCAGGAGGGTGACCCGGGATGAAGGAGAGTGACCCGGGATGCAGGAGAGTGACCCAGGATGCAGGAGGGTGACCCGGGATGAAGGAGAGTGACCCGGGATGCAGGAGAGTGACCCAGGATGCAGGAGGGTGACCCGGGATGAAGGAGAGTGACCCGGGATGCAGGAGAGTGACCCAGGATGCAGGAGGGTGACCCGGGATGAAGGAGAGTGACCCGGGATGCAGGAGAGTGACCCAGGATGCAGGAGGGTGACCCGGGATGCAGGAGGGGGACCCAGCCGTACCAGCCGCTCTGGAGACAAGGACACATCCTACCAACCCCGGAGCAAACTCAGAGCCCAGCGCAGGGTTTCCATTCAAATCACTGATCCCAACCACTTTCTCGAGTCAAATCTCACGTCTCTTCAATGGACAGGATGGAGCCTCAACCTCCTGGTGCTCCCAGACCAGAATCAAAGGTACAAACCCTTTGAAGGCCCTGGGAGCAGCAGAGCCCGAGGGGAGCAGCAGGGAACACCCCAGGGGGGGTTCACCGGGGAGGTTGGGATTGACAGGGACGAGGCACCTCCCTGGGATTGTGCCGAGCAAGAACTCAGGCAGGAAACAACTTTGCAAGGTGCCCCAGCCTTCCTGGGCCACTTCTCCACAGGCAGTGACCTCACTGATGGAGCTTTAAGAGAAACCAAAAAAACACAACCCAACCCCCCCCCCCAACAAGCTGAATTTATATTTACCAACTATCAGAATATTTGCATTAAGGCAAGAAATTATTAACAAATTCTGCAGCTTCTACCTACACATACTTAGATCTTACACAGACGTTTCTACGAAGCAGAAAACCTTAAGATGTTTAAACTATATTAAAAATGACCAAAAAAGTCTTTGGCCAGTAGCCTGCTGTAAGATTCTTAATACTTTAGCTCACCTTAAATCAGACTTTTGATGCAGATTTCATTCTTGTTCCTTCACAGATCTAGTGCTCTCTGCTTAGTGTGGCTTCCAACCTGACTGATTTCACCTGTAATGACTGTTCCTCCCCTTAAATGTTAAAGCCAAGCCCTGGAAAAGCTTTTCATGTCATATAAAAAGAGGATTTCAGCTGAGCCATTCAGGAGCACCTGGTTGTGACATTTTGTAATTACCTCATCATCTCAGGACCACTTTGAAAGTGGCTCCTGGGCCCTTGTCTGAACCCTCTGGAAAGCTGCAAAGAGCACGTGGCCCCACGAACAATCACCTTGTTCACAGAACCCTCAGGAGGCAGGTGAGGAGGAGCTGTGCTCATCTCTCTAAAGCTCAGCATTTTTAACCCCACTCCCAGCCTGACAATTTATTCCTGTCAACAGCCCAGGGTGGCATCTCCACAAACTTGTGCCACTCCAACACTTTGGGTTTTTTTTAAATACCTCTCTCTGCAATGACTGGATTAGCCCAGAGTGCCAGCAGCATCAGAAAAGCAAGTATTGGTTCTGAAAGTACTTGAATCTTCATGAATTCTGCACTTCCAGGTGTCTCAAGAGTTTCAGTCTTTCTCAGTCCTGCCTTATTGCCCGTGATCAGCACCTGGTAGCTCAGGTGAAGCTGCAAGATGCACCCCCAGACCTGGTCAGCCCCCTGAGCTGGGGAGGATGTTTGCAGAGCCAGAGTTTAAATAACAGTCAGAACTGATTCCTTGCACTCAACCCCGTGGTTCAGGGTGTTGTGTTCACTGTTCCTCCTGTTCCTGCCTCAGTGTCAGTCACCCACTGAAGGTGCAGGAACCTTTAACCTCAAACAAGCAGCATCAACAACCATCCATGAAAAATCCAAGCTGCTGATTCATAAATAACCTGCAGACTGAAATGCACTTGTTGCCAAGTGAAAACTTCTGCAGCTCCTGTGCACAAGCAAAAAGCCCCTTTATACATAGTTTTAAGAGGGAAAGCAGCAACTCTCATTGTCATTTCTCCTACAAGAGAAGACAAATGAGGTTTGGGATTCCTTCCCCAGCTTCTCCCAAGCCTTCCCACAGCAGTTCTGACCCCTCTGACTTCAGGTTCTCCTCTTCATTACAGAACTGATCAGTGTTGATGAAACCCTGTCACCCAAGAGTCAGGATTCTCAGTTCTGTTCCCTTCTGTGATGCTTTTTGCCACCTCCAAAGCACTTCCTGCTTTCTCTGCACCATTACCAAGCCAACAGCTTTCAGCCAACAGCCTGTTGCTTCTCATTTCCATCAAGCAGAAGAAAAAATGTCTTAAGAAAGCATTTGACTAACAGGCCAAGTTTATTAAATTATGATTATAGCAGAAAGTTAGAAATCTATTTTAAAACTAAAGATAAAATACATTTGTTTTCTTTACTTGGTATTAAAATCCCCAGAATGTTGCAGTTCTCTGAACTTGATTCATCAGGGTAGGAACCTATTTTTAATAGGAAAAGCAATGAAGATGTCCTGGAGCTAAAAGACACACAACAGTTTATGTCAAAAACCCCAAAACCTCCCATTTTCAGCTTTCAGCCTGGGCAGAAAACTACATTGAAAGAAAGAACAGGATTTGACAGAAGCCTCCTAAGGGTTTCACTAGAACCAAAAGAAAATACAAATAAACTGTAAGATAGAAAGAAGAGCTCCAGCCAGAGCTCCAGCAGCCTGGCAACTACCAACACAGTGTAAATATGGCAATTTTGGAGTAAAGACACATTTTCCAGTGATGAAATGCAAACTGGAACAAATCCACACACAAAATAAAGGGATAAACTGTTGGAGCCAATTTGTTATTGTGTCATTGGTGCAGAACATGGAGTGTGTTCTGGAAATCTCTTACCTACATGACTGGAAGAGGAAAATGTGGAAAAGCCCACTGGGAATGACTCTTTATTTCACTAAGGTCCAATTCCTCATTGTCACACAACAGATGTGAGGAAAAACATTTTAAAATGGTAAGTTTTAATTAGGGGGATAAACACAGATCTGGTTTGGATGACTGACAGAACTGAAAATTGATCTTTTAAACCTCCAGGAATGACAATAACCCAGATAATTGTATTTCATTCTTTTAAAGACTGTTTTGACCATTCTTAAAAGCTGGAACATTTTTTTCAACATAACTGTCAATGTATGTATTGAACTGAGGACTAAAATTACGAAGCAGGTTAATCAAAGATCATATGGTCCTGGTTTCAGCTGAGCTCTCTCCTGGACAGGGTGGACAAGAGCTGGAGAGAGGAGGGCAGAGGAAGTGCTAGAGAAAAATCACACAGTTGTTCATACAAATTCTCTTCTTCTGCAACGTTTCCATCAGTCCCAAGATGACTTTGCCCTCAGTTTGATGCTTCACCTCCTTAGACTCATGCAAACCTTTTGTCATCCTTTGGCAGGTTTGGGGTGTTCAAGCTGAACTGACTTTTAACATTCCTTTTTTTGAACATACCTGCTTTCAAGATCTCACTCAGTCCATTCACGGACTGATCTAGAGTCCTGCATTGCTTTTTGGTGGCAGCAGTTTGCAGCTACCAAGGCCAGTTCATTCAGTGCTGGGCAGACTCATCCACACAGGAACTGGGGCCAATCAGGGTCATTTTGGGGTGTCAGCACTGGTGGTGCTGTGGATGAAGCAGGTTTTCCTGGAGCTGCAGTGTTTTTTAGCGTGTTTTTCTTTTCAGCAGGTTTCCCAGACACTTCTGGCTGGAGATCATCAGGGTGCTGACAGGAGGGGGTGGCAGGGCTGAGGGTGGAGCTGGTGGGCCTGGGCACGTCATGCATGGGCTGCTGCAGGATGGGCACCAGGCTCTCCTTTTCTTCAGCTGTCCTTCTCTCAGAGGGAGTTGTTGTCTCGAGGAGCTGCAAAAGAGAATTCAAGTCCAGTGGTGCCTTCGTGCCAGATCTTTGCTGCAACCACCTGCCTGTCCACAGCACAAAGTTCAGCACAAATGCACTTCAGCTGGAATTCACCTCTGCTCTGGGGACAGGCTGGGAGAGCTGGGATGCTCAGCCTGGAGAAGAGAAGGCTCCAGGGAGACCTTAGAGCAGCTTCCAGTGCCTGAAGGGTCTCCAGGAAAGCTGGGGAGGGACCTGGGACAAGGGCAGGGAGGGATGGGATGAGGGGCAAGGGTTTCAAGCAGGGTTCTGTCTTGCAAATTTCAAGTTAAATTCATGCAATTCTTTCCATGCTGGGAACCTATAAGGACTCCCCTTTGCTTGCCCTGACATTGCTCCCATAAAAATCCACAGGAAATCTTCCTCAGAGTTTCAAGGACTTGGCTCATCCCATAGGCAGCAGCACCAAAACAGTGAGTAATTAATGAGAAATAAATGCACCCACCTTCCCAGAGCCCCTGGGTCAAATCACCTTCCCTGGTTCCACATTCCTGGGACCACAGGGCAATGCTGGAAAGGAAAGGGCATTTTTCAGAAGCACAAACAGTCACTCAGCACAAACACGACCAACGTGATCCCAGCTTGATCCATTGGCTTGAATCTGCTGTCCTGGGTGCTTTGTCACCCTGTGCTCTGAATGGCAGGTGCTGTGTCACAGGCAGTGCTGGCAGGGGACACAGCAGCCCCTGCTCCACAAGCCAGGCTTCTCTTGCTGCAACCAGTCCTCTGAAACTTGGGTGGATTTTTTTCTAACACAGATTCCCTTCCAAAGCTGGGATGTGAGGGTCAGAACCTCAAAAAAACCCAAACAACAACCTGAAGAGAAAACAACTTATTTTCCCACGTAGCACCTTACTGAAGGCATTCTATTGAAGCACCCTGCCTTGATGCAGTCTGATCACCCCCAGCCCTTCTCTGCTGGCTAAGGAAGATCCTGAAAGAACTTTGAACTAAGAAGTAGAAGTAGGAAGAGTCCAGGATTGCTTGTACCTGCCATTGCTGGCAATATTCCCCTGGGAAGTACTGGGATGCATCTGAAATGGTTAAATAAGGTAAGTTGAATCATGGAATGGTTTGGGTTGGAGGGACCTTCAAGACCATTCGTGGGCAGGGACACCTCCCACCAGCCCAGGCTGCTCCAAGCCCCATCCAACCTGCCCTTCAACACTGCCAGGGATGGGGCAGCCACAGCTTCCCTGGGCAACCTGGGCCAGGGTCTCTCCACACTCACACTATAGAATTTCCTCCTCATGTCCAACCTAAATCTCCTGTCCTCACATTTTCATCCATTCCCCCTCATCCCATCCCTCCCTGCCCTTGTCCCAAGCCCCTCCCCAGCTTTCCTAGAGCCCCTTCAGGCACTGGAAGCTGCTCTAAGGTCTCCCTGGAGCCTTCTCTTCTCCAGGCTGAACACCCCAACTCTCCCAGCCTGGCTCCAGAGCAGAGCTGCTCCAGCCCTGGGATCATCAAACATACTGGATGGCTGCATAAGATAATACATCTGAAGTATGAGGAGTAAGTTCCTTATCATTTAAACACGTGTCAGAGAAACAACCTTCACACTGAGTGCCCTGGATAGCAACAGGAAGGGGCAGAAATACAACGTGCACCTCTTGATGTGGAGGGGGAGAAAAATACACCATCATGAAGAGGAGCTGCTATTCCCAACAGACATTAGAATTTCACCATTGCAAGGGCAGAGAAGGTGTCCCAAAGGTGTCAAAATTCAGTCTTCTCCTTGACAGTCTCAGAAAACTGGGTCCAGAGGAGAGAGCAGATGGTGGGAACAGTCACCCTGCAGCACATCCTTGGGCAGGGAGCTCCAGGCTGTGCTGCCCGTGGAACAAGGGGCTGGGAGCAGCTGTATCTCAAGAACAGTGGGGATAAAATCTGGGAGACATTAGCAGCAACCAAGAGAGGAGGAAAACAACGACAAAAAAGCAGCAGTCTGAGGGTACTGGAGAAGATGGAATCTGCAGTGCAACCCGGCTGTGCAGGCGCAGTGGCTGCTCAGCTGCTCCCACTGAGCAGCTATTTCTGGGCTTGGGAAGAAATCCTCTAGAGGGAGTCAGAAAATTGTCTAATGGGTTTGTTGGGTTTTTTATTTTTCCCCTTTCAGTCTGATGGCATCAAAAGACCGAGGGGCCAGGAGCCATTTCACAAAGAGTAATAGCAATTAAAGAAGTTTGCTTCGTTAAATGAGGAATATTTAAGGTACAGCAGAGGTGCAACGTGGACAGGCTGAGAGGCAGAGGAGCTGGTGCAGCAAACTGCAGACCAGCCAAGAGGGGAATGGGCCTCTCCAGGGAGCTTCAAGGAAAGACATTTTCACCTGTCAAAGACATTTTTGGACCAAAAACATCCATGGAAGCCAGAGGAGCTGTAGGGATGAAAGGCAAGAAGAGGGTGTGGGAGGCAGAGGCTCAGCCCAGCAAGGTCAGAGCTGAGCATCAGCACTGCCAGGTTCCTGCTGCAGCCACCAGATCCAGGAGAGCAGTGAACATTTCATGGGACAGCAGCAGGGCCAACACAGCACCACTATTTTAAATAATTTTCCATAGGAAAGGCAATTGGGGCCCTTTTAAAAATTCCAGCCATTGTAAATCACAGAATCATTTAGGTTAGAAAAGATCTTAAAGATCATTGAGTCCAACCAAATCACTGGGGGAAATGCAGCCTGGGGTTTTCTTCCCCCCCCCAAAAAAAAAAAGTGATGAACAATTTCAATATATCTGGAATTTACTACCCACAGTTGGACAGGACACTTCTAACCTGTTACAAAATGTATGGTTGTGATTTCAGGAACAGTCTGTGGCTGTTTACGTGAGCAGTCCCACAGAGATCCATGGGAATGCATGTGTGAAAAGGGGATTTCTCTTCCAGGAAAATGCTCCTTTTTTAAAATACTTTTTTTTTTTCTGGGTTGTTTTTTGTGTGTTTCTTTTTTGGGGGGTGGAAATCATAAATCTGAATCAGGATGAAAAATTGATATTGCAAAAGTCTGGGAGTCAAGCACATCAAACGTAAGATGAGGTAGGGAAGGGAAACCAAAACATGGCTTCTGGTTTTGAGGATTTTACTTCCCCCCACCCCAAAAAAAATAAAGTTACTGAAACATCAACACATTCATTTTAAAAAAAGAAGCTTTGATAGGAAACTTCTACCCAAATGTTTCTGCCCGTTCCAGTTTAGTCCCTCAACCAGCAAAGCAGTTGGAATGATCATGGAATCCACTCCTGACAAGACTGGACATTTTACTGCATCCCTCTAACATAAAGTCTCTTTTTGTGGAGAGAGCTGCCAGCTCTGGCTCTGCCCTCCCTTTCAGTTAGGTTTAAATACAGCTAATTTAGGAATGAAGGCTCATGCCTTGGAAACAAGCCTGGCTCAGAGATGGATCAGGCTTGACCCAGGTGTCAGGGGGCAGCAGCAGCCCCAGTACAGCTGAGCCCCCAAGGGCAGAGCTGGCAGTCCCTGCATGGGGCTTCAGGAGCTGGAAAACAGAGGGAAGAGGCTAACTGGGAAGGTTAATGCTGGGAATGCCACTCCAGGGATGGCAGGTTGTCACTTCTGCCTGCAGGGAGAAGCAAGGTCCCCCTAGGAGCCTCTGTGCTCACCCACCAAGATGCCCTTCCCTGGTGACCCCGGGCAGAACAGCCCCCCAGCCCCTCCTGCCCCCTGCTCTGCCTTGGTGCTGCTGGCACACTTGGAACAGCCTCTGCACTGCTGCCAAGCATGTGTCCCCCTGGGAATCAACAGCCCCTCATTCCCTCAAACAACAAAAAAACACCAACAACCTCAAACCAACCAACCAAAAACCCAACAATCAAACACCCCAAAAGCACCCCCAAAAAAACCAAAACAAAATCTACACCCATTTTTTTTCCTCAAGTGTCTTGTTCCGACTCCTCAGTTTCCTCTTAAGGGAAAGAATATGATGATGCATCTTCCAAAACATATCCCATCTTTCCCACATGTGTAATTAGCAAAAGGGAGGGTTTATCTGTGCACAGATTTTGTGCCACTACAACCAACTACATTTGTTTGGAAACAAGTACAGTTAATTGATAAAACTTGCTAGTATCAGTGTAATTATATTGGTATAAACTTATTGATATAGTTCATGAAATCACTTAACTACTCTGCTTAAATACATGCATAATTGTGCTTAAACCAGCCCTAAATCTGACAAGCATATGCCTGACATTTTTAGAGCACGAGTAAAGAGTATGTTCAGATGAGCCCCCTAGAGATCTCAGATCTAAATTAGGAATCTGAGATCACAGGAACACAGAGATGGCATCAAATTCCAGAAAACATGTTCAGACCTCAAGCTTAACAAGACACTGGAAATTCCTTGCAGCTCTGCCTGCTGCCTGGCCTGAGGAAGGATTCTGTGTTGATAAACACAGGGATTTCTTGGGAAACTACTGGTGTTGGGCAGCTCTTGGGAATGGGTTCAGAGGGGGTTCCCAGGCAGTCAGTCACCCCAGGCTGCTGCACCTCTGCCAGCCTCTCCACAATGTTCTGCCCAACCATGAAATGCTGAGGATTCATGTCTCCATCCCTGGAAACGTTCCAAACCCACCTGGACATGTTCCTGTGGGATCTGTTCTAGGGGATCCTGCTCTGGCAGGGGGTTGGACTTGATCTCCAGAGGTGCCTTCCAACCCCCCCATTCTGTGATTCATTAGAATTAATGCTCTCTTTTCTCCCCTTGCTACTTGTCCTCTGCTGGGACTGGCAAGGGGCCTGAATTCCTGCCCAACGTACACCAAGGGAACCACACTACACTCCTGGAGAGCCTGCTTTGCTTCCAAGTGTGGATGCACTCATGGAGCTCCTGATTGAAGTTTTTTTTAATCATAGAATGGTTTGGGTGGGAAGGGACCTTAAAGACCATCCAGTCCTACCCCCTACACGGGCAGGGACACCTCCCACCAGCCCAGGCTGCTCCAAGCCCCATCCAACCTGCCCTTCAACACTGCCAGGGATGGGGCAGCCACAGCTTCCCTGGGCAACCTGGGCCAGGGTCTCACCACCCTCACAGCACAGAATTTCCTCCTAATGTCCAACCTAAATCTCCCCTCTTTCAGTTTTGATCCATGACCTCTTGTTCTCTCCCTCCCTGCCCTTGTCCAAAGTCCCTCCCCAGCTTTCCTGCTGTGCATGGGACCTTCAGGAGTGAGGATACTACCTACCTGCAAGTCTTTGGACAACCCAAGCAGCTCACAGAACAGGCTCACACAGCTTGAGGCTGCTCCAAGAAAACATTCCAAAGGGATTCATTTGGGGAAAGAATTTAAAAGCTTTTACAAGGTTGTGGGTTTGTTGTTTTGTTATTTTCCCCAGCTTTAGACTTTCCTTTACAGACCCTAAAAACAAAAGGAGTGTAACTTGTTCTGTTTAAAAGGAAAAAAATCTTGCACTGGATGCTGAGGTTCTCACCCCATGGGGCACACAGTCAGAACCTGAGAGATGGCAGCAAAATTTGCTCTGCAAAGGAAATTGCTTTAGTACAGGTGGCTTAAAATTATCTGCTTTCTATTTATGTTCATTAACTCAAATACCTGGGGAGAAGTAACTCTGGCTGAGACTTCAACTCCTCGCCCTATCAAACAGGGGTTTCCAAAGCTGCCAGGCTCCCATCTCTGGGTTACCCACAGTCTTCCAGAAGAGGAAAAAAAGAATATGTAAGGCATATTTCTGAGAAGATAAAGATGATTTCTCTTCCACCCTGTTTTTTCAGCATCATGGAGAAATGACATTACACACCACTCCTGCCCATTCATCTGCTACAAGCAGGAGCAGCAGCTTTGTGAGGAATACCCACAGAAATAACAGATCACAAAGGAATGAGAGATAAGGGGAAATAACAGAAAGTATGAAGAAAAAAATATTTCAGAAAGAACAAAAAAAATATAATTCAGGAGTTTTCTGCTTACCTGATTTCCCAGCCATGAGTTTTTAGCCTTCCCCAACCCCCCCAGTTTTGAAGTCTAAATCCTAACAAGCTGAAAGCTGTTAAATAGTCAGAGAATTAGCTTTGGACCCATGTGTATATTAGAACATCTGAAGGGAAATTAGGCAAATAATCACTTTTTATTCAGAAGCCTAACTCAATTTTAATAATAGAAGAGTACTACTTACTTCCAGTCCCACCAGTTTTCCCAGAATCTCCACCCCATTAAACCTGCTTGGCAAGATAGTGACTGACAAGACATTTCCCCAATGAAAGGCAAGTCAAGAATCACTTGATCATCAACATTCCTTGGCAGACTGTTCCCCAGAGTGTTTCACAGCCTGCTGAGGAGCCCAGGACCTGATTAATGCTTCCTCAGGTGTCATACACACCTGATACAGACTGGTAACCCCTTCTGGGGACACCAGGCTGCAAAGACACATCTAGAGAACTCTTCATGTGCCACAGAGGTTGCTCAATCACTCTGTGCTTCTTTCTGCTCCTATTTGAGGGCTCTGGCTACTCACTCCTGTGGTTCTCAAATCTTTTGCACCTGCTATCTGCCAAAGATCAGCAGCAGTGGAATAGTCAACTTTGCAGGTGATTCTAAGTAATTCTGCTTTTGGATTATCTAACAGTTACATTACAAAACAGCCAGGCCAGTTAGTTCTGCTGAGGAACAACATGTTTGCAAATCATAGGGCACTGATGGAATGAAATTTCAATACAAAAGCCTTAGGAATGTATTTATATAAAACAATGTTAAATTTAAAGTCAGCCAGAAACACCTTCCTAGGCCAGGCTGGATGGGGCTTGGAGCAACTTGCTCGAGTGGGAGGTGCCCCTGCCCATGGCAGGGGTGGGACTAGATGGGCTTTAAGGTCCCTTCCAACCCAAACCATTCTATGATTATGCAAATTTCATAGTATATGTAACCCTCCTGGTCCAAATTTGTGTACACTAAGGGTTTTACCTTATTAGTTACTTCTATTTCTTAAAACTGAGCACAGCTAACAAAGCTTATGCTGTGCTCTGTGCTCAGAGGCCCCAGGCAAAAGACCAAGTCTGCTTAGGGGTATTTGTTTACTAAATGCATGGAAGATACACAAACTGTTTGTAGAAACCCAGAGATGCAGAATTCCAGAGCCAGAGAAGTAAGATAAGACCCTGGAAACTGCAGTGGATATGGCCAGAAAAATGTTAATGCTAACAAAGTGCTGCTATAACACTTTTTCTTTTTTTTCTGTTGGGCAACAAGTTAAAAGCACTTCAGCACAGATGACATTGACCAGACAGTCACAGCCATCCCCACACTGAGAGGCCTGTTTTGTTGTTGTTTTTGAAATATCTGTCTGTGTGTGTTAGGCAATGGTTTCATTTCACTGCTAAGTTACAGCCACCCTGGCAGCCAAGTCACATACACTTACCTTGAAGCAAGAATAAACAGAAAGCTTAAAACCACTGGGGCACTTCATGGCTGTTGTTTGAAAGGTTGTTGTTTAGATACACTTTTAATTCTCATTCTTCTACCCTGAAAGAAAGACTAAGATGTCTTCACTGCTAGTAATGAACAAAATGACAAGCAGATATGATCATCACATCAAAAAAAAAAGATTCATCATGCAAGCCAGTGGCAGGTTAACCCCAGAGCAGCCCTTTGATCAGCTTCATCCCATCAGCAACTGGCTTCTGCTCTGCTGCAGTTACAGGCTGCTCCCTGCAGAAGAACACTGAACTGCAATAACCAGCAGGCAGGGGAACCTGCCTGCCCCATGTGAGCACCTTCCCAGTGTTTATCTCCCATCAGCAGTACATTTTCCTCCCCTCCAGGTTTGGTTCTTGTGAACTCTGTCTTGGGGAGAGGAGGCAAGGAGGCTCAAGCAGGGGGATTCCACAGCCTGAACTCATTTCCTACCCCCAGCCCAAAGTCCCACCCATGGTCCCCTCCCACTCAGAGGTGCTGAGTAAAGACACCTTGTATTTACAGAAGGGAGGTGGAAAGCTGGAACAAGCTGGAGATGAAATCAAGGGGGGTATATTTTGCTGGTGCCTGAAAACCAGAAGCTGGTGAGCCACTGTCTTCATTCTAGCAACAAAAAGCCACCTTCAGTACCCACCCCTAGCTAGTCAAGAACACATTAGGATCCCCCCATGGAATAAAAATCTAAGAGGTGACTCGTTTGTATCACTGTACTGTCCTTGACCTGACACTTTTCCTGGCACTAGAACTTACCTTTAGTAACCTGGATCTTCAAACACACATGCGCACGTACACCAAGTGTTTGAAAAGCTCACAAGGATACCAATTAATACAAACCACTCCAATCACTTGACTTCCCATTTGCATAATTGCTCTCCACGAACTTGTGTGGCATTACATCTGTGCCCAGTCCAACCAGTCCAGCTCGTCTGCACCCACAGCAGCTCCATGTGCAGAGGAGCAGCTGCAGCTGGGGTGCAGCTCCACATCCCTGTGCGCTCTCCCACAGCCCTGCTGGATGTTCAGGATCTGATCCTGCAAAACTCCTCCTTCCCTCAGATGAACACACTTCTCCCTCATGCTGGCTGGCATTCCTGTGTTTTCTGGGGCCTGTTTTAAGTTACCCCATAACTGCCAGCTGAATATTTTATTTTTAAATCCACTGACTTGTGGAACTGCCTGGAAAAAACACAAATAACCAAGCCAAGGTGGCCACAGAACCTCCATATTCAGAAACAAGATTTGAAAATGCAACTCTACTTGTTTTGCTCACACTGCAGTGATTTCTAGAACTCTCAACTACTTAAAACATTAATAAACCACAAACATCCATTTTCTATGGCTTTCCACTCATGGAGCTGAGATAGGAAAGCAAATATTTAAGGAACAAGGACAGAAAGAGCACATTTTTCAGATTACTTTGAAAACAGTAGAAGCAGATGTAAGAAAACAAACAGGGTTGTATCAGTTTGTATTTTCAAGAAAGAAGCTTTTCATGAACTATGGAGGAAAGGAGAATTATGTATTTTATTCCTCCCCTCAAGGGGCTCTGAAATATATAAAACACATCACAAGGTCTGGGAATTTTCAAAAAGAATAATACAGCCCATAAGCAGCAGTAGCATCCAGGGCCTCTGAGTGTTTCCCCAGCTCATCTCCAAGCAGACATGCCAGCATTAAGGTCTGTGCTCTGAGCTGCATTCAGAAGACACCCAGGCTGCTGGGGTACAGCTCTCATCTCAGAAGTCTGACCCCACAACCACTGACACTCCAGAAGAAAGCTGAAATGATCCAAACTTGCCTTCTGCCTAAGCAGCCACAGCAAAGAACTTCTGATCCTGTTTGTACAACGCTGAGCTCCAGCACACAGGAGGGGGACCTGTGAGCATTCTCTGGAGCTCATTCCATTAAATCACTCATTATTTTTGTATAGGCATTTCTGTAAGGGAGAAGCACGTCCATTTCCCCAGAAATGAATGTTGCTGGAACAGAAATGGGAACACATGATCTGTGTGATATAAAACAAACACACAGGCCCTAGCCAGCCTGGGTCTTTTTGAAGTGGTCTTTTTCATGCTTAGCAGGTGACTTTTGGTATCCTCAATATTTAATACTCATCCCTTAGTTCCAGGTTTTGCTTTTGTCAAATTTAAAAGAAGACACGTCATTTTCCAAGGCCTAGGAGTGCTGCACCCAGTATGGACAGTGATTCATAACCAGAAATCCTTCCTCTCATTTTTCCACCCAGACCTTTTCTGTCCTCTTTTGCCAAGACCAGCACTGGCAGTGTTTGCTCCTCACCCATTGCAGCAGTCTGGGATCGTGTGGGTGGGTGGGATAGATGGAGGAATGCATGGAGGGATGGAGGGATGGATGTTCACACTCTGGCTCTGCAGCCTCACCCTCCCAAGCCCCAAGCTTGAGACAGACTCAAGCTTCCTCACGTTGCCTCCTGAGGTTCAAGATTCAACAATGAAACCTGGATCCCTGGCATTGAAAGCAACATCCAGGATGAAACAGATGAGAAAAGCAAGTAAAGATCTAATTTTTCTTGTTAGCAAATAAGCTCAGAGAAGAACAGCCAACACTATCTTTGTACCAGATCTTATCAAGCATATTGATGCTTCACAAAAATGAGGGCTGGAAAGGGACTAGAGCCTTCCCTCTGGACTAAGAAGCAAAGCTATCTGATCTAACAAGCACTGTGACAAAAAGGACACAACCAAACCACCAGGAAAAATCCACCAGAGACTTCCAAACAGCTTCAGCATCTTTCCCAGGTCTGTTTCCAGTTCAAGGCCATGTAACTTCCTCATGCTGATCACACTTCCCTTTAGGAATGGTTTTTCATTGACATATTGACCATCCAGACTGAGACCCTCTCGTTGAGGAAAAAAACCTGCAGCTACTTGTTGGAGCTGCTCCCTCAATCACATCAAGACTGGCTGGAAAGAATGAGCTAAATAACTACAGAAGAGAGTCCTGTGGCTGCAGAAGAACGACAAGGTGAACACGAGGCAACAGGGCTTTTGTTGACAGCAGAGCTGCAGTTTCTGGGGATCAAAGACCCATCTACCCCAGGTTTCAGCTGGAGCACAGCACCCAGCTTTGGAAGGTTGTGCCTTAAGATATTGTTGAAGGCAACACCCCTAGCATGAAAATAATGGTTGGAAATGCAAGCAGCAGCCAGTGGAGGCTGGCACACTGCACCAAGCAGAAGTGGTGGCTGACCAAGGTGAGGGGATGAGAAAGGAGGCAGGGGGGGATCTGAGATAAGGCAAAACACCCCCCACTGACAGCAAAAGCAGAGCAAAGAGCAAAATGAGATTGAAATTATGACAGAAAATCGAACTTGGTAACACCAAACCTGCTGGCATGGCCATGAGTTCCATGCTTATGCAAGATGAGGGACAAAGGCAGCAAGATGACAACTGTGGTCCATACAGAAAATCAAAAGAGGGACACATGTTACATGGAAAGGAAGTATCCAGGAAGGTAAGAAACTCAGCATAATATCTGATGCTAGAGAGAAAAGTTCAGGTTCTACTTGAATATCACTACAGTTGAGTGGTGAATCACAATCTCAGATGATTTCTCAGCTGCCAATGGACCATATGTCTCCAGGCAGAAGGGATGACTGAGCTGCTCACTGAATGTACGTGTAAGGTTACATGGGAACCCCCAGCACCCACCAGGCTGGAACACAGGAAACACCTTCTTGCTTTCCAGGGGACTGTTTTCATCTGAAGTTTTATGAAGGCACCCCATCAACCTCAAGTAGTAAAATGGGACATCTACCAGTAAACTTTAAAATGCATTACATCTCCCTGGAGGGCTGAGAACCAGACCATCACATCCTCATTGAGATATTCCTGCACAATTAAAGCAAAATCTTTTGTTCAGATCATAGAACTCAGCTGTGTCAATTGAATGGCTCTGATTGAACTAATTGAATTGCAATTGCTCAAGTCTGGTTTTGAACAGTTGTGTGTGACATTCAAAGAAACTGAAGATTTTGGGGGGGGAACAGTAAACGATTTGGCTGTTACCCAGAAAAATAACAAATGTGTCATGTATTTCACTGGAGCAGCATAACAAGCTTTATCTTCCAGTGGAGGCCTCCATTTATGAGGGTGCTCCTACGTTTTAGGGTCCTCTTCCCATAGGAAGGAGGTACAGACCCTGCGCAGACCCACTGAAGTAAAACTGAACGTCACTTATCCCAGTTCTGCTTCTCCCCCGAGGCTGCTGTTGTATCAGCAGGCACAAAACACTCTCCAATTCCAGCTTTCCAGGACAGAGTGCAGGGATCACCTGTAAAACTCCTAATTCTGTCTCCCAAAAATTCCATACCCACCTAGGAGGAAAAACAATGTGGCCACAAGAGGATTAGGATTCTCAATTCTTTCCAGAAAAACATCTATTTAACTACATTTTAATTAAATGCCAGGCTAGATCTCATGGCTGATGTCTACCAGCAGCTTCTGTACAAACTTGCTGATTGCTCTTTATTCCCTCTGCAGAAGTGGAACTGTAAGTGGCTTCTGAGCCAAACCCAAAGGCAGCAATTCCACTAACTCTACCAGCCAGGCAGCCACATCCAGTGTGTGCTCAGCCTCCTCTTCAGCATCAACTCATTACACTTATTCCACTACATCATTTCCACTTCAAAGGCATCAGTGGTGCAGGCACACAAGGATCCTGCTTTGCAACTTTTTTTTTTAAAAAGCCCATCTAATTCAAAATTAATTTGGTTTTGATAAAAACTTCTATGCTACAGAATTTTACTTCTTCCCCCTTGGTTCTGTCTCTGAATCAAAACAAGTATCCACACATTCTGGAACAAGTCAGGTCTGCAATTTCTTGCATGAACTTTTCTTCCTCTAGGTCTCAAAAGTAGCTGCATTGATTTTTGTAACTGGGCATAAAAAGTGGTAGAAGACACACCACAGACTTGAAGCCTGCATCTCAGGAGCACCAAGCCCCCTTGGGTGGGCAGGAAGGGTTACTCTCTCAGAAGCCCTGACCACCCAGGTTTCCCACCTCATTTACCTCAGCTCCACGTACCCATCTGTAAAATGGACACGAGTGTTCCTCCTACTTTATGGATCTTGTAGATATTATTTATAGTTATGAATTATTCTGTGATTCTTCAGAGTTCTCAGTCCACTGGCTGGCTTTGTCTTGGGCTCTGGGAGTTTTTCAAACATTCCAAGAATTGCAAAGTTCTCCTTCACAGTGCTGGCCAACACAGGAGCTTCATCTCCTGTCATCACCTGTGACTAACCTTGGAGTTTAATAATGGAATTATTTGTGTAACTGAGGGAAAAAGTGATGGATGGACAATGCACCACGCTTCACATCAGGCAGAAAAATGAACAAGTCACAAAGAAAAGCAGATGAGTGACCTCTATTTGTTAACCTACTCTGGAGACTGTGAGGACCCCAGTGTTGAGGCAAAACTGCTTTGGGATGAGCTGATCACCAGCTGAAAATGTAGCTTTACTTCTAGCACTAGAATTTAAGTCTAGCAATTGTACCACAGCTGTCAAGAGAGGCACCACTCAGGGCTGCTTACTAAACACTTTCATGAACTAACCAACAATCTTGTGATAACTTCATTACTGGAACTTTTGCTTCCCTTTGTAGCCCTTTCCTGAATCAAGGCCCAAAATCCTTTACTCAAGATGGCCCAACAAGCTGCAGGAGGGAAGGTCTCAAGAAACAGGAGATGGGGATTACAGAAGTGAAGCAACAGGGAGATGAAAGGTTGGGAAGAGTGAGCCTGGCAATTCTTTGAAGAGGATAAGGGGGACAGAGCAGGCAGGAGGGTTGGGTCACCCAGAGCAGCAGGGAAGGAAGCCCAGTATTCTCTTCAAGGGGACAGAATTATTGTTTCTGCTGCACAGATGAAATCCTATGATCTGCTAATGTGGATATAGGGGCTAAGCAGTCAAATACTGTCCTGGCTATAAACATCAGAGCTACTGAATTCCAAGCCCATTTCTGACACCAGACTGATGCGTGGCCTTTGGTAATTCCCTTTAACAATTTTCAATGGGAATTGCACTGAATGAGTGCTAGAAAAGTGAGTTTTGATAGCAGGTTAGTTAGAGAAATAAAGGTTTTGGGGTTTGCATTTCAGAAGTCCCCCACTTCCCTGCAAAAGATTTTTCTCATTTGAACTAAAGATGTATATTAAAAGGAAGCCTGGGTCTAGCAGAACATTCCCTATTCATAGTCCCCCCCAAAGTTTTCAATAGCTCCTCACTCTAAATTCCATTTTTAATCAAATCTGAAAGACTCCATTCAACATAATTGAAAACAAGTATTAATAAAGGAAAAGTCTGACATAATATAAGGAATGGCAAATAGAAAGTATTGTCACAGAAGTCCTATTTATTACAATGGTAAAAAAAAATATATTATTGAGATAAAACCTTGTGTAATGAAAGTGCAAAAATATAAGGCATTTATATTTAAGGGTTGGGGTTTTTTCTTGCCTGAATTCAACAGGTTTTAGTCATTATGAGAGTAACTCAGTGACTCTGGATCCCTGCCCTTTCACTATGATTTACAGAAAGCACAAGCCAAAAAACTTGCCACCTCCCTTTTCTATAACTTTAGCCCAGCCTAAAACATTTGAGGGAATCCCGTGAAGCTTTGGTGTCAATTTGAAGCCCAGCAGCCTTAGCTCTGTCCACTGGTCTGAAACTGGCAGGGGGAACAAGGCCCTTCCACCCCCCCAGCTCTATCAGTTGAGCTCCCACCCATAAAGCATTGGCCATGACAGGTTCTCTCGTGCTGGCATGAGTTCCTAGGGCAGCTGCACTGGTAATTACACTAGTAACTGTGTCCCATGAATTACATTCCTCTCGCAGTCCCCTGCCCAAGAACTGTCCTCACTTTCATCTTCACTACTTAAAGTGTCAAGAGTTGAAAGCTCCCACACCCAGGGCAGCACACTCCAAGCCATGGGCTCATCCTGCAGCAGGTGCCTCTTGCTTTGGCTGCAAGAAGAAACACACTCTCTTCTTCTCAAGCATTTCTGCTCAACCAAAACCTCATCAGTCTGTAAAGTCTAAAAACTACAAGTACCTTTCCCCCCCTGAAAAAAGCAGAACTGGTCAAATACTCCCAAACTCTACCTTCCACTACATCCAGGCTGCTGGTGTGCAGGCCTTGCAAAAACCTGACACCAGGGTCTTGTTGCTTTAACCAACTCAGACAAACTATTAAAGAAAACCCAAAACACCCCACAATAAAGAGCCAACTTCCTTTTTATCTCAGCACACACAGATTTGACAATAATCTCCAAACTTTCTATTTTAATTAGTCTTCCAAATGTCTCTTGTCATCTCCAGAAACAGCTACATCAGTCCTGCAAACTATTCTCAATAAACTTTGGTTGATACAGTTTCACTCTAACATCATCATTCACTGTATTTTTCACTGCATTTACAAAATAGATCACCACACATTTTTAGCTCTGATTTTTGGTATGTAACCTCCTTCAGGTTTTTGCACTAACACTTGTCTTTTCTCTCTCCTGCCCCTGCTTGGGTGGATTATCCTGCCACACCTGGCTGGCTCTGTCAGCTTTGTAAGAAGAATTGTTCTCAGGAGCTTTGCAGGGCTCTCTGAAGTTCTCCTGCTTGTGTGCTGACCCACTCACAGGCTTACCAGATGCTAGGAATACCAATATAATGCTGATTTCCCACCCTCCCTCCTGTCATGTGTCTTAACAAGTTGTTATATTTTGATTCTCAAACAAACTACTCAGGAAAATTTCATGTCCTGCTCATTTGATTTCAAAGTTAAACAATTTCTTCAAATTAGGTTTTTTTTCCACTTTCATGTTACAAACCCATTTCCCCTCAAGTTACCTTGAAGGCCTCTCCAGCAATTCATCTAATCTCTAATCTTTTTGGCCTAAAATGTCCTTTATAAGTTGATCATGGACAGGACAGCTTACAAAAGGGAGACTAACAGCAGTAGGAATATTCAATTACAAATAAGTAATGCGTGTTATAAGCCACTGCAACTAACTGAGCAATTCTTTTTCATTTGTTAAATGTTGTACAGTAAAATGAAGTAATAAAAAACCCACTTCTTTGCAACAGGACATCCTACTTTCATAATAAAATTATTAATGCTTCAGAAATGTTATCTAAAGAACACTGAATAAATTTAATTAATCTTCTTTGGCATTCTTTAAACAAAGAGAGATGATTTACAGTGCACCTCCTGGTTAAAAAAACAAACAAACAACAAAACCCCTCCAAAACTCATCTAAAAC
>NW_009954607.1:577-3205 GCF_000747805.2 Chaetura pelagica | reverse complement strand
CAGCAGGAAAGAAAAAGACCCTAGAAACTGGGGGGGAGTGCAGTGGTGAACTGCAAGACTTGAAGAGAACTACTAAAACTATTTTAAAAACTGGTGTATAGACTGATCAGGCTACTCCCATGGACCAGCAAAAATGTGTGAACCTTTATTATTTCTTCCCTGGTTTTGTTAGTGATGAATTTCTGGGCTCCACTGCTATGCCTGACATTGTGCAAAAAGGGAAATAATGTCCTATACTCAGCTTTGGGGGAAAAAACACCTGAGTTTTGAGACTCACCAGAAGTGTTCACCTTTTCTTCTCCTAATTTCCTAACTTCCCACTTCATACACTGCTTTAAACAACTTTTCTTCGTGTCTTGTCTGAGCTTCCCAGCTGAGTATCAATCTCCCACCTGCTAGAAAGCAGAACATTGTGACACCCCCTGTGGGGTATTTGCAGACAATTCATCCCAGAAACAAGCACTGAGAACCAGATTGTTTTGCACTTGCCCAGCTCCCTCAAAGGGCTGATTCCTCTTTACAAACAAGCAAGTAACAGCAGACAAGAACTCAACTGCTCAGTTTACACCTTGCTAAACATTCCTGGGAGAGATTTAACCAACTGCAGGACAGGCAGCAGGCACAGCACCAGCATCCAAGCCTCTTACAACAGCAGTTAAGCTCCAGAGCTTATTCATCCAACACCTTGAGCTCTTCTTTCTTTCCTCTCCTCTGCCTGGAGCACTCACCTATCAATTCCAAGGGTCTCAAAGTGTAAATCTGTGCTGCCAGAAAATGTATATAGTTTGCCAATGCTCTTTTTTGTTCCCTTTCCCCAGAACTCCTCAATAACAGCAATCAATACTGTTTTTAATGACCAACACTCCAGCCATGCTGGGGGGGGGAAGGGTGAGGAAGTTAAGGACAGGAAGAGGGACAATTTAAGAACCAAATTTTCTCTTTCCATTTCTAGATAGAGGGGAATGACCAAAAGATGTTGCAGAAAACATGAAGGAATGCATTGTCCAGATGCAGCAGGGACAAACAAGACACCAGCAGATCTACAAAGGAGTATTATAAGCCACAAAAAAAGCCCCAATCAGCAGCTCATTTCTGCCAAAGCTCAGCTACCCAGCAATTCCACAGGCACAGAACACAGTGGGATTTCCCACATGGTGCATGTGCTTAATGTGCAGGATCCCTCCATATGGAACTAGTGTTAATGTAGGGATGAAGCATTCATACTAAAAAGATTTTTTTAAGAAAAAGAAAATATGGAGAACCATTCATAACAAAACAAACTGTGAATGAAGTCACCTATTTGGCCAAACTGCAGTTACACTAAATAGTTTGCAAAGGTAGATCAAAAAATACCTGGAAGATAATTGTACAGAAGCACATGAATTACCTAACTCAGGCTCAGCCATAACTGAACAGTTTCCACAGCAAGTGTTTTTAGTGTTTTAGATTTTGGCCCAGGGTTCTGACCTGGGGTCCCCTTCAACATCCAAACCTGCACAGAGAATTTCCTTTTCATGCAGTTATAACAACAGAAGACTTTGAGTGATGCAGAAATTGGACAAACATGTGAACCACGTACAAAATTAAAACATTAACTGCAGCAGTTACTCACAATATTCACTTTTCTGTACTTGAGCTTTAAAAACCAGAACATACAGATCAGAAGAAAGAGTATTTTGATCTTCCAAAGGAGGACTGAGCAAGGATCCTGCAGAGCAGCCTCCCACCCTTGCAAGAGGTGCTCAGAGCACTTTTGCTGCTGTGTTAAAGACTCTGGAAAGACAGAATTCCATACCCTGTATTTCTGATCAATGACATCTATAACAGCCAGCTGACAGCTTTATTCATAAAAACACATCATAAAAATCCCCCAACTAAGACTCAGAATTGCTTCATCAAACTGCAAGAGTTTCCTCCTCTATTACAAACAGAAATGGCATTACCACATCCATTTTTAAAGCAAATTTACTTTTTTGTATCCTACAACTGTTAGTCAGTCCAGTGAACCAGACTCTTTTTGTTTGTTTGTTCACAAACAGATGTTCTCTGCAAAGATTGTTATTTAACATTTATTTACAGTTGTGAAAGGACACTCAGACATTTCTCCCACAGGACACTCATTTTTAGCTCTCCAAACAGTTCTCAAGACTTCTCAAACCCTTGTGATACAAGCAGCATGCAGATGAATGGGGCAGAGGGAAAACAAACAGGTTTAAATGTTTAATTATGGTTTTGAACTTTGAATAAGTTTCCTCCAGTAGTTTGGAGGGAAGCACTTTATACAACTTCACACAAAACAGAACACACAACACATTTTCACTTCCGAGAAAACAAAAGCAAAACCAAGAAGTATCTCTGTGTTCCCAAAAACTTTTTAACATGTTGGTTTAGTTAATACTTATAGACACTTTGTTTCCATCATAAAAAAGTTCTTTCCCAAAGGTCTTCACCTGTGCCATGAAAACCAATTCCAGACCAAACCTTCCTTTGTGAAGCCTCAGCCCAGGGGCCACCTTTGTTCACACCTGTAAAGGAGAATTTGAAACAGAGCTAAAATAAAATTCACCCTCATGCAGAAGCCCTGAACGCTCTGTGAAGTTTATATTCCAGACCTGCTGCAGTAACTTC
>NW_009954607.1:0-554 GCF_000747805.2 Chaetura pelagica | reverse complement strand
CCACAGGACAGCCCACAAAGTGATGTGTCTGTGCCACAGACAGAGCTGAAATCCAGCAGCTCTAACAGGCCCTAAACCACCCCCAGAACATCAACCCGTCGCAGAACACCAGTGGTACCGTGCTAGAAGTGACACTGTTTACCTTCAGCTGGATCCAGCTCGGCCCTCCTCCCAGCTCTCCGCTCTCAGCAGCCCCTGTGCTCAGTTTTCAAGCCCTTTTCATCCCGGTTTATCCGCAGGCGACGCGGGCAGAAGCAGCACCTCCATCCTGCTCTGCAAAACGTTTCGACAAGACGGTTTTCCAGCCGCTCTAGCACCTTCGTTGGCAACGAGCACCTCACATGTCACACAAACAACAGGTTTACCCCACTGCTTTCCCCCGGCCCCCCGAGATGAAGGATAACAAGCCCACCCGGCCTCCGGGGACCGCACGGAGGGGCGAGCAGGGATCTGAGGAGGCAAATGGAGCAGATTTGACGAGGCAAGGGGCCCCCGAGGCCCGGCAGGACCTGGCCCCGCTCCTGGGCCCGGCCCAGGCCCCGGCCCCGCTCCTG
>NW_009954606.1:54591-55638 GCF_000747805.2 Chaetura pelagica | reverse complement strand
TGGGGGGAAGAAGATGGACCATTCCCCACATTCCCTCACCATCAGGCGCAGTTCTTTCATAGAGAAAGGCTGGACGAGGTCATTGCCATCATCTGATTGAGGTGGGCCTGCTGTTCTTTTATCTGCTTGAGAGTGGTCTGGTTTTTTATCTGTTTGAGAGGTACCTGCTCCATCATCTGATTTAGAATCCTCTCCTTCCTCAGTCTCAGCCTCTGTTTTCTTAAGCTCTGGATGTTTCAGGGAGGAGTGTTTTATCTTTGCCTTGCTCTTGGTCACAGGGTTAACTAGCTTGAATCGCAAGGGATTGGACTTTATCTTTGCAGAAGCAGTTGTTTTTGTAGCAGCACTTGTAGAGGCAGCTGTGGTGTTGGCAGCAGCAGTGGCAGCAACACTGCCTGTGGGGGAGTGGCAGTGAGTAGAACAGCATATTGCCCTACGCATCCACAAGACATTATAGACATTCAGCAAAAACATCCCTATTGCAACAATGCTATTCAGATCAAGAGCTGGGAGATTCAGCTTAAAGGAAAATGGAGTGGTAAAATTGAACCAAATACTGCTATTACCAACATGGACTGTTCCATTAATGGTAGGAGTTGTACCACTAGGACTTGCAGTGTAACTGTACACATACAGTGCCCCCATAGAGAACAGTATCATCATCCCTAGGATCACCAGGCTGGTAATGATATGGTTGATTATGGCTGCAATTCTGTCAATAAACCACAAATCAATCACAAGAGCAGCTACCAAGAGCAGAATGCCCTTGGCTGCATACCAAATGTACAATTGCAGGTTTGGAAAAAGATCCAGTAGATTCATTGCAGCAAATGTCTGTTCAGTTTTCAATCCGTCAGGAAATTCAGCAGAATTGCTTGCCATTGCTATCTGTGGGATTCCTCCCATCAGAGATGGAAATTTGGACACTCCCCATTGATAAAAATGTGTAATCTGGGATTTAAATCGAGCCCCACGTTTGGCGCCAATAAATTGTTGTCACCGTTTGACTCAGGTCCGACAACAATGCTCTCGATCCCCTCCCCCCCC
>NW_009954606.1:37659-50565 GCF_000747805.2 Chaetura pelagica | reverse complement strand
GATCTGTGACCCCCCCGTAGGAGGCTGAGTTAGACAGACAGCAAAACTGGCCGGAGATATTCCATTCCATATATCTACGTAAGCTCAGAGGAAGGTCAGAGATCACAGAAGACAACTTCCTTCCTTCTTCTTCTTCCCTTCTCTTCCATCCATGGCCGGCGTCCGGGGAGGACGCCATCCATCCATCACCATTGATCCCTAGGCTTGTGCATTCCTAACCCTCATAACTCCCCGCTTTCTCCATTTTTCAGGACTGTCCCATCTGAGGGGAGTGCTGTGGGAGTTGCAGAGGGATGGGGGGAGGCGAGACACTTTTGCTCATACCTGAACATGTTTGTATATAATTGTATATATTTTCTTGTATTATTCATTAGTGTTTAAATTAAAGCTGTGTAGTTTAGTTTTCAATCCAGCCAAGTCTCTCTCTTTTTCTCTCTCTCCTTCCCTACCTGGGTGGGGGGGGGAGGGGATTGAGAGCATTTTTGTCGGACCCGAGTCAAACGGTGACATCCATGTAGTGTCTGTTGCCGGATGTGTGGAGGGGATGCTTCTGTTGTACATCCAGTGTGGCACAGGTAATCACAGTATCAAGAGGAGCTGTGCTTCTGCACCAGCAACTTCTGAAGCACCTGAAATGTGCTCAGATGCTGCTAGAACCTCTTTTTCTGTCAGGGTGTATGTAGTTGGCTTCTGATTCTCAATACCTCCAGCTCTAAAACCCTTGAGTTTCTCCTGATGTTTTTCTGCCAGAGGCTCCAGGTGAGGCCATGCTCCCCAGCTGCAGCATAGAGCATGTTCTGCACAGCTGATCCTGTATGGACAGGCCCAAGAGCTACATCACAAGCTATCTCCTGTTTGATCTGCTCAAAGGCCTGCTGTTTCTCAGGGTCTCACTCAAAATAGTTCTTCAATAGAGAGGGCTCACAAGCTGACTATAAACCAGAATGTCTATTTCCAGAAACCCACAATGCCTAGGAAAGCCTGTGTTTCTTTTTTGGTATCTGGTTGGGACATAGTTGTTATCTTATTGATCACATCCATAGGGATGTGATGAGACCCATCCATCCATTTTATGCCCAAGAACTGGATCACTTGTGCAGGTCCTTTGATCTTGCTCTTCAAAGCAGCAAGTTGGTGAAGCAGCAGTGGTGGCAGCAGCAGTAGCAGCGGTGGCAACGACTGAGGTAAACCGAGGTGAGGATTGAATCGAGCTGTGCAGAGGGGTTCCTAAGCTCAGGGAACCCCCAACTCACAGCCCAAGAAACAGTGAGACCAGGAAGTCATCGGCAACCAATCAGGTGCAGAAGAGGCGTGGCCAGGAGCCGCAGTGGAGATTCAAACATCCCTGGGGATTTCGAGAGACCCGGAGTGTGGCGAACAGGAGTGGGCAAATAGGTGTGGTACAGCAGTTTGCATGGGGCAGTTTGCATGAGCAGGGCATGTGGGGAGGGCGCAGCCCCCTCTTGGTTCCAGAAGTAACCCAACTACTGGTTGTTGCTCTCTCAGAGAAGTTTTAACTATGGTTTCCACTCGTGCTAGAGAACAGGGGTGGAGCAAACAGGGAGCACTCAGGGCAGTTAGCATGGCTATTAGCACGGCAGTTGGTGGGGGCAGGGCACACGGACATGGCTCTGAGAACTGCCAGCTCAGTCCAGGAATAACGGTGTCTACTCAGCAGTGGAAGACCATGCCACCAGCACCCACCAAAATGGATATAGGTACTCAGAGGGTGCCCCCACGGAAGGAGGTGGCTATCTAAGTTAGTTTGGTGAAAAGGTATCCACCCTACATAAAAGTTAGGGTTCTCTTTAGCAATCTTCAGTATTTGCTGCCATTTCTCTTTATGCCAGACAGGCACCCTGTTAATTTCCCAGTTATTCTGTACCCAGAAAGCAATCCACCCCACACAGCCCTTGAAGACAGCAAAGGAATCTGTGTAAATGTACACAGCGTCCTTAGAGGCTTTTTCTTTTACAAAAACAGTGAGAACAGCATCCAGTTCTCCCACCTGGGTGCTACCCTTATCTTGGTTTATTATTTGTTTGCCTGTGGAAGGTTTAACTGCAGCAGATTTGAACAACCAAGTTTTCCTTCTCTTCAGGATGAAGCATCTGTAAACCAAGCATTAACCATTTAACTCTTGTATTCCAGGGCCCCTTTAATAGGACTGGGAACTTTCATTATTAAATCTTTTTCTCACAGGCCTAAAAAAAAATGGTTTGGAAAAGAAAAAGACTGCCGTGTGTCATGATTTTCATTACTGACATGGAGCTGACTCATAAGACCCAGAAAACCTGATGTTATATGGGAAGATGGTGACAGCCACAGTGACAGCTGGATCTTTGAAGACCTTTCAAACAGGGTTCTTATAGCCTTTGCCTTATGGACTGAAGCCTCACCACAGCAGCAAGAGAGGACCAAGGGTTTGATGATGATGTTAGCATGCCTCTAAGTCTTGCATTAAGTCACAGTATTTTTTCATAAGAAACTGAATAAACCAAGGAAGTAAAATACCTACCTTTTTCTGGGAAGAAACAAACAAACAAACAAACAAGACACAAACAAGCTAAAGGAGGGCCTTCAGAAGACAAGATGATCAGTTACAAATTTGCGATTGGCAGGTGTTCTATATAAAACAACAGGCTAGAATTGATAACACTTCCTGTGTCAGCTTTTGAGATATCTAAACGACATTGGCAATGTTAGAGCAACCCAGGGTTAAGAGAGAGCAAAGAACAATTAAAGCTGTTCTGACTTTCTTGTATCTGGACGACAAGTCCTGGCTCTATCTGTCTCCCAAATATTTATCTCAAATGCAAGTGTTTAGAAACAAGAAGATGAAAGGTGAGTTCTGACATAAGTATATACAATGGAAGCACATCTGTATATGTATTATGGTAAAGGCTAGGAGACACAATTCTTAATGGTTACTGCACAGTCATATCCGTTCCTTCATTTCCATGTCTATGTGATCACACACAAATTTGTGCTATCAACATTCAGTTTTATTTCTCCATTTGCTGCAGATATTTTTCAGCTGTAGTTTAGATACTGATGTTTTAACTGTGTGTTCTTTTGCCTTATTTCTTCCTCCTTCATCTCTATTGCATCTGGTTTCATCAATGCAGTGTAGAAAGGAAGGGGAAATGTGCCAAATACTGCATATTTGATATCTGAAGTGTGCCTATTGACCTTTGACTGGGATAGATATTTTAATCCCACACTTGAAAATTACCCTTCAAAAGACTTGAATTCAAATTGCCAACATGATAATGTCATTTTCTAATCTGATGTGACTGGAATCATAACACTTGCTTTGATGTGCAGTATAATCCAGCATGACTGATCAGGTGCAACCTGCCATAACACTGCAAAGGGCAGTGCATCATGCTCAGAAATTAAAACCATCTTATTTCCTGGAAGTCATAGTAAAAGGAATCTACCTGAATTTTACATATTAAGTTTTTTTTTCAGAAGTTTTTTTAACTCAACAGTGACCCAACAGTGTTTTACTTGTCTCTTGAGTCTGACTCTAGTTCCTGCTACAGCATCTGCATCTTGGCTACTTTTCTATCAAGAAATAGGCAAATGTCAAAACATTGTAAAATATCTAACCGTTTTATTTAAACTGTATAAGAATAGTCTGCTTAGAAGCAATGCTGTTTGAACCTTTTAAACTCACTGTCTCTCTAGCTGCTTGCAAGAGTTGCTTCCTTTTGTCAATGCAGAAAATACTTCTTTGTGGTCCGAGTGCAGAATAAAGCAGCATTCGGTAGCACTAGAAATTAGCAGCTGTTTATCTTTTCTCTCCTGCTATTTCAGTTTAAAGCACTTGGAGAAGATTTTACAGAATCCTCTGTTTTCCCACGTGATTTCATAAATTACTTGCAAGTCTCACCCATACAATCTGGGGCAACTCTTTCAAGCCCTCTGGAAATGACAGAAAACTCTCATGATAAAGCAATGAAGAAATAGGTAGAAGTATATGAGATTATTACCTGAGTGAAGGATGTGGAGAAAAATGAAAAGGGATCATCTTACATAACCAATCAGTCTACAACACATAATTTTTTGCATAATTATGTAATGTGCTGTTGGAATATTAAGTTTCCTTTAACAACAGATTTGAAATGAAATCTGATTATACACAGAACAGTAATACCCAATATTTCTCAATATACATTCCGTAGGTGAGGACACTGAACAGAGGGAAGTAATGCTCTGTAAGAATGGAGGTAAAGATGTGATACACTGATGTGTTCAGTTGTCATATTTATCCACAGAGGTGAGCACCTCACACAAGAAGGATATTTCTTTCTCCAATGTGTGGATACTTCATATCAGCCCTGCTCTTTATTTTACATAAGTTAAGTAGGCTACAAAGCATGATTTCCTCTTTCTGACAAGGAAAGGATTGTAGACAATCTGAAATAGAAAAGCAGTTTTAAAAATAGATGGTAATTGAGACTTCTATTTCCATTACAAACTCAAATATGTAAACCTAATTATTTGCTTTCTGACTAAAAAGCCTTATAGGAACTTGCCACTTTGCTTCTGCTTCTTTGGGGTTAGAAATTCAGGAAGGGAAGGCTAGATGAACACAATGTTCCTGTTCTTGCGGAGAGAAGAAGGTGTTTAAAAGCTTTTAAAGAATTACTTAGGCTTCTGATGCAATAGGAGTTGCAACAGCATTTTCTGAAGAGAGTGAGATGCAAAAAGTAGTGAAAGTTACAGAGTAAATAGTTTTCTGGCTTAAAGTTTCTCAGCAAATCCTTGAGATGAAGCAATAATATATTAAAACAAACAAACAAACAAACAAAAAAACCTATGTGTAGGAATCACTCTCACTTGATAATAATATTCCTTCGATTGGGACAAGCAATTCTGCAAGCGTTTAGGGTTAAGGGCACCACACTGATAACAGCCTACACCTTGAAAAAGTAGTCTGAATTTGACAGCTCACTTCCCGTAAATGTAATCTCTAAAAATGGTCCTCCTTATGATTCTAATTTCCAACATGATATGTCATTTTGTAATGTGAGATAACTAGAATGATAACACACACCACAAGATGAAACACAGTCTATTGTGATTGATCAGATGCAACATAACGCATCACAGGGCAATGCATTTCACTTGAAATTTTAACCCAAGCTATGTATATGGAAAACTGCAATAAAAGAGAAAACCTATATCTCATCTAGTAGAATTGCTGAAGATTTGAGGGCTATATTTATCCTATTGTCTTGTTAGCAGAACCTGCTGATGTGACACACACCCATCTACCCATACGTCCAAAGAGGAAGTGATGTTGCTTTTCCCTATCTAAAAGGGAAATTACAAATTATTTTTATCTAGGTGCCTTTTCCACAAAGTCTTTCTTACATGTGTATCCTTGCTGGATGACACTCAAGCTGCCTTCCCCCTCAGTTCACTCTAATTCATCAATATTTATCCTGACAAAGTTTTGCCTGGAATTCCAAAGTCAGTTATAGTGCTGTGATTGTCACTGGATGAAGCAGGAAAAGATATTGCAGTTATACAGATGCATATAGAACGAGCATATTCTCACTTCTGTTCTGTATCCAGAATTTTAAACTAACACTTTTGTTACACCTAATGCTATTAGTGTTAATGAAAAAAATGCCAAAATGTCAAAACATTTTCTGCAAACTTATTAATACCAGTGCTACAGGATGAGCAGTAATGTCTTCAAACTTAAAGACTGTAGATTTAGATTATATATTAGGAAGAAATTCTTCACCATGAGGGGCATGAGGCACTGAAACAAGTTGCCCAGAAAAGTTGTGAATGCCCCATCCCTGAAGTGTTCAAGGCCAGGCTGGACAGGACTTTGATCAACCTGGTCTACTGGGAGGTGTCCCTGCCCATGCAGGGAGGTTGGAACTATATGATATTTAAGATCCCTTCCAACCTAACTACTCTGATTTAATAATAATAATATGTCTAGGAGTGGGGATTAAGAACTTTACTCCATATTTTGTATTGGGCTTCTGACAACTTTGCCTTTCTATTTACATAAATCAGTAAAAAAACTCCCCTTTGAGCTGTTTTTGAAGACCTGCTAAGATTTTGCTAAGAACAGGCCTTTTAATTCTCATCAATTTCTCCTCTCTTTTCCAAAGAAAGGACCATGCTTTTACTTCTCTAGAACAGAGAATAGAGAAAGCAGCCTTCAAGACTTATTTTTTTTTTTTCCTTTTTTTTTTTTACATAGGGTCTAAACACTCCATGCAGATTTTGGGAGGTTTTCCCCCAAAATATATACATAGGACCTTTTCCAAGGGCTATTGAAAGGCCTTTAAAAGCTTCTTATTTTAATGATTTTACAGTGGAACCTAAAGAAAAGCAGTGCTGTAAGAAGAGCAAATATATGATTTGACTGAATAGAGAATTTCTAAAATAAAGAAAATACAGGAAAAAATAGAGATAGGTAAAGTGTTCTGGAGTAGAAGAACCAGAACAAGTTTCAATGTGGACTAAACTTGGAAGAATCTTTGAGTCAAAGAGAAGGCTAGACTGAGAAAACTGAGAACTGAAAGGATTGGAAAAGATAATATTATAACTCATGATTTCTTATCCATAGGTAAATCTGTAATGTTTAGAATAACCTCTTTTTGAAGACATACATAATAAAAACAAATGTGGTGGTAGAGAAACAGTTTTGAATTCCTGCAGATTTGCTGAGCTGTGAATTCAGAAAAGGTAAACCTCTGAAAGAGGGAATTTAAAAGCATTTTAAAATGCAACATTTAGATAAAACAAATAAACAAATAAATAAGTGGTTATAATAGAAAAATAAAAATAAAACAAAATATGGGATAATCTGAAATATTCTCTTCCATTTTTTTAAATTTGAACAACAGAAGCTGTTACCTGTCCTACCTTACTCCTAAACACTGAAACCCAGAAAGAAAAAACAAGGGACAAAAAAACCAAACCATTTTACACTCCTACAAAATTACACATATTTATATTTCAAAGAATCATTGCATTCTAATTATTCACAGTACTGCTATGACTTTTCACTCTACTTTGAATTTCTTCCCCTTAATAGCAAGTCTCCTTGCTTTCTCTTTTAATGTAGCAATACTACAGAATCTAAAAGAAGAAAGGTAAAGAAAGAGAGAAAGAAGGATAGACTGAGAGTGAAAAGCCTGACAACTGTGTAACAAACAAGAACATAGTAGAAAAAAAATGTATTGTACTGAAGCTGAAAATTCTTTTTGAAAAATGTCAGAAGACCAGGTAGATTATTAAGCAATACAGTAAGATAATTATTTGTTTGCCTTGTTTGTACAATATTAACTACCTAATTTGTAAGGCATGGTGATAGAATTTAAATGCTAATAAAATCTTAACTGAGCTGATGTAATCACAACAAAACAGATTTTATATGAGTACATATCCTGTGTGGAAGGAACAAAATACCCAGCAGGACCAGAACCCTGGACTTCCACAGGGCAAACTTTGGTCTCCTCAATCATCTATTAAGGGAAATCCCATGGGACAGGGTGCTAGAAAATAAAGGAGCTCAAGATAGCTGGTCAACATTCAAGGACCACTTCTTGCAAGCACAGGATCAGAGTGTCCCAATGGTTAGGAAATCTAGTAAGGGTGCTAGGAGACCTGCATGGTTAAAGAAGGAACTACTGGGCAAACTTAAGTGGAAAAGGAAAATCTATAGATCATGGAAGGAGGGGCTGGTCACTTGGGAGGAATATAGGACTGTTGTCAGAGGATGTAGGGAGGCAATTAGGAAAGCTAAGGCCTCCTTGGAACTTAACCTTGCAAGTCAGGTTAAGGATAATAGAAAGGGCTTTTTCAAGTACATAGCTAGCAAAACTAGCAATAGAGGCAATATTGGCCCATTGAGGAATGAGGTGGGAGCCCTGGTGACAGAGGATATAAAGAAGGCAGAGGTGCTGAATGCCTTCTTTGCCTCTGTCTTCACTCCTGCAGGGTCTCCCTATGAGCCCCAGATTCATATAGCCCCAGAAGAAGTCAAGATAGAGGAAGAGTTTGACATGGTAGATGAGGATTGGGTTAGGGATCAGTTGAGTAATCTGGACATCCATAAATCAATGGGTCCAGATGGAATGCACCCAAGGGTGCTGAGGGAGCTGGCGGAGGTCATTGCTAGGCCACTCTCCATCATCTTCAGTAAATCATGGGCAACAGGTGAGGTGCCTGAGGACTGGAGGATAGCAAATGTCACTCCAGTCTACAAGAAGGGCAAGAAGGAGGACCCGGGTAACTATAGACCGGTCAGCCTCACCTCCATCCCTGGAAAGGTGATGGAACAACTTGTTCTTGTCACTATCTCCAGGCACATCAAGGACATGGGGGTCATCAAGAGCAGTCAGCATGGTTTTATCAAGGGTAAATCATGTTTGACTAACCTCATAGCCTTCTATGAGGAAATTACTAGGTGGATAGATGATGGTAGAGCGGTAGATGTGGTTTATCTTGATTTCAGTAAAGCATTTGACACCGTCTCCCACAGCATCCTTGTGGATAAGTTGATCAGGTATGGGTTTGGTGACCAGGAAGTGAGGTGGATTAGGAACTGGTTGAAAGGAAGGAGTCAGAGAGTTGTAGTCAATGGGGTAGAATCTGGTTGGAGGTGTGTTACTAGTGGAGTCCCACAAGGGTCGGTGCTGGGACCGGTGTTGTTCAACATCTTCATCAACGACCTGGATGAGGGTATAGAATGTACCCTCAGCAAGTTTGCTGATGACACTAAGCTGGGAGGAGTGGCTGACACACCAGAAGGCTGTGCTGCCATTCAGAGAGACTTAGATAGGTTGGTGAGTTGGGCGGGGAGAAACATGATGAAATTCAACAAGGGGAAGTGCAGAGTTTTACATTTGGGGAAGAACAACACCATGTCCCAGTACAGGTTGGGGGCTGAACTGCTGGAGAGTAGTGTAGGTGAAAGAGACCTGGGGGTCCTGGTAGACAGGAGGATGACCATGAGCCAGCAATGTGCCCTTGTGGCCAAGAAGGCCAATGGCATCCTGGGGTGCATTAGAAAGGGTGTGGTTAGTAGGTCAAGAGAGGTTCTCCTCCCCCTCTATTCTGCATTGGTGAGGCCACATCTGGAGTATTGTGTCCAGTTCTGGGCCCCTCAGTTCAAAAAGGACAGGGAACTGCTCGAAAGGGTCCAGCGCAGAGCTACGAAGATGATTAAGGGAGTGGAACATCTAACTGCTCGAGAGAGTCCAGCGCAGAGCTACGAAGATGATTAGGGGAGTGGAACATCTCCCTTATGAGGAAAGGCTGAGGGAGCTGGGTCTCTTTAGCTTGGAGAAAAGGAGACTGAGGGGTGACCTCATCAATGTTTACAAATATGTAAGGGGTGAGTGTCAGGGGGATGGAGTTAGGCTTTTCTCAGTGATGACCAGTGATAGGACAAGGGGTAATGGGTGTAAATTGGAGCATAGGAGGTTCAAGGTGAATATCCAAAAAAATTTTTTTACTGTAAGAGTGACAGAGCACTGGAACAGACTGCCCAGGGAGGTTGTGGAGTCTCCCTCACTGGAGTCATTCAAAACCCACCTGGATGAGTTCCTATGTGATGTACTCTAGGTGACCCTGCTCTGGCAGGGGGGTTGGACTAGATGATCTCTCAAGGTCCCTTCCAGCCCCTAAGATTCTATGATTCTATGATTCTAAAAGCTAATTGTTCAAGTACTTCCATTAGGTCCCCGTTGCCAAAAGTGATATGATAAGGCACTGACTGAAACCCCCCACTCTATTATTATTGGATCCTCTGGGTGGAGAGGTCACAGAGTTTGGTATGTTTGCACCACCATTCCAGGTCTAGTGAAATATTGCCTATCCCCTCTGCAGGGGGGTGAGGAATAATTGCTGGAGGTGACTTAGAAATTAAAATTATATTCACATTTTAAGCAAAGGTACAGCATTGAAGCAGGGTAGAATGCAGGGGAACTTGGTGTGCTAATCTAAGAGAAATTGCATGGAGAGTGGAGCAGAGTGGAGACACCATGGCCATGCTCTGTGGCAACAATGGGATTCAAAGGTACTGTGGAACAAATCAGCTGCATGTCTCATACCCTGGGCCAACAACCTGCCACCTTTTGACAAAATGCTGTCCTTTAGGTGAGCTTTGCTCATTATAATCTCATTTTAATACAAAAACACACCTCCATCCCAAAAGCTACCTGCCTCCCAAGGTGTGACCACTTCTCACTGAGCTTGCACTCTGAATTTTCTCTAGCCTATACCTTTAAAAACAAAGTGAGAGAATGTTGCACCAATCATGATAAAGGTATGTATTACTAGAGTCACTCAAACTCCACAGTATAAATTTTATTAAGAGAGGAAGGATGTCAGGGAAGATACCATCACAGGGAGATTTATGGATTACCCCTGACCTCTGGGACCAGTCAATGGGCTGAGCCTCTCTTTCCCGCCTTTGGGTAAGATTCGAACACAGCTATACCGAGTGCATCCCCAGGACACTTAGAAACCTCTATAGAGTCGCTTTACAACCCCATGCGTGTGTAGCCAGGCTGTATTAATCAAACTTGCATGTGCTTTGCAGACAGTGAATTTATCACTGGCAATCTAAAAGAACTTGTGCACCTGTTGCTTCAATAAATGATACTGTTCATTAACCTAGCTGTGAGAGTTCTCATTGAACGCGACAAAATTCCTTAAGTGTGGCCGTGCTAGTTCACAGAATGCCACTAGATGGATGGTGCAGCATTAGTAGTACATCCAGAATCGTGAGAGTCCAATATATGTATTGAGCGTGACCGGACTATTAACACCAAATTGAGTATCACTTAGAATTTAAGCCCAGCTGTGCCCAGCCCACCTGATATCTGAGATCAAGCTGGAATGCAGGGGGGTTTATTTTCTGCCAAATTACTTTGTCCCTTAATGCAACAGGGACTAGATGATCTTGAAAGGTGACTTCCAACCCAAACCAGATATGCCACCAGGCTCACACAGCCTTTCATACCTCTCTGTTTTTTTCCAACTATATCAACTGGATTAATAAAATAAGTCACCTGTCCTGCAGGTCCTTATCTTGTATAGATACCTCGTGGATACAACTATCCTACTACAGCTTAAAGGCATGTGCAGTTTTGGTAGGCCTCCACCAAGTGCTCATAACTTGCCATGCTTAGAAGCTCCTTGGTTTTATGCTGACACAAAGCTTTTGTTTCCCTTTCCAAACATGCAAGACAGCTTAAATCTTTGGAGTCAACCTGGAATCGCTGCTACACACAAGTCCTTGCCCACATAGAAAGCTCACTTTTTAATTGGAATGTGGCACTTCAGGATATAGTTTAGTGGTTGTGGTAGTTGGATTATGGTTGGACTCAATCATCTTGAAGGTCTCTTCCAACCTTAATGATTTATTCTATGACTCTATAAGAACGGCTGGGAAGCTTGCCAGCAGAAAAGGACCAGGGGGTGCTGGTTGACAGGCAGCTTAACATGAGCCAGTGTGCCCAGGTGGCCAAGAAGGCAAATAGCATCTTGGCCTGCATCACAATAGCATGGCTGGCAGGACAAAGGAGGTGATCCTACGCCTATACTCGGAACTGGTGGGGCCGCACCTCGAGTACTGTGTTCAGTTCTGGGCCCCTCGCTGCAGGAAGGACATTGAGCTGCGGGAGCGTGTCCAGAGGAGAGCTACCAAGCTGGTGAAAGGTCTAGAGAACAAGTCATATGAGGAGGGGCTGAGGGAACTGGGATTGTTTAGCTTGAAGAAGAGACTGATGGGAGACCTTATTGCCCTCTACAACTACCTGAAAAGGGGTTGTAGGGAGGTGGATGTTGGCCTCTTCTCCCAAGTGGATAATGATAGGATCAGAGGAAATGGCCTGAAGTTGTGGCAGGAGAGGTTTAGATTGGATATTAGGAAGAATTTATATACTGAAAGAATGGTCAGGCACTGGAACAGCCTGCCCAGAGAGGTAGTTGAGTCATCATCCTTGTAGGTATTCAAGAAACATGTAGATTTGGCATTTCAGGGCATGCTCTAGTGGCCAAGGTTGTGGGGGGCTTTTTGTGGGTGTTTTTTGGTGGAGTGTGTGTTTGTGTTTGGGGTTTTTTTCTTGGTTGGGTTTTTTTTGTTTGTGCTGATGGTTGGATTCAGTGATCTCAGAGGTTCTTTCAAACCATGACAATTCTGTGATTTTGTGATTTGGTGAGATTAACCTGTGGAATTCTCTGTGTGGTACTCTAAGAAAGTCTGCTAAGGCACATGGAAAATAAAGAGGTGACTGATGGCAGCCAACATGGCTTCAATAAGGGCAAGTCATGCCTGACCAATCTGGTGGCCTTCTACAAGGCTACAGAGATGGTGGATGGTGGCAGAGCAACTGACATCATCTACCTGGATTGGTGCAAGGCATTTGACACTGTCCCACATGACATCTGGGTCTCCAAACTGACAAGGCATGGATTTGACAGATGGACCACTTGGTGGAAAAGAAATTGGCTGGATGGCCACACCCAGAGGGTTGTGGTCAATGGCTCAATGTCCAAATGGAAGCAGGTGACGAGTGGGTCAGTATTGGGACCAGTGCTGTTCAACATCTTCGTTGGAGACATGGACAGTGGGATTGAGTGTATTCTCAGCAAGTTTGCTGATGATACCAAGCTGTGTGGTGTGTTTGACACCCTAGAGGGAAGGGACGCCATCCAGAGGGACCTTGACAGGTTGGAGAGGTGGGCCAGTGACAACCTCATGAAGTTCAACAAGGCCAAGTGCAAGGTCCTGCACCTGGGTCAGCACAACCCCAGACACAGATACAGGCTGGGGGAAGAATGGCTGGAGAGCAGTCCTGAGGAGAAGGACTTGGGGGTGGTAGTAGATGAGAAGCTCGACATGAGCCGCCA
>NW_009954606.1:36596-37395 GCF_000747805.2 Chaetura pelagica | reverse complement strand
TAAGGGTGGTGAGGAACTGGAATGGGTTGCACAGGGAGGTTGTTGATGCCCCATCCCTGGATGTGTTTAAGGCCAGGCTGGATGAGATTTTTTGCAACCTGGTCTAGTGGTAGGGTTCCCTGCTCATGGCGGAGGGGTTGGAACTTGATGATCTTTAGGGTCCCTTCCAACCGTAATGATTCTGTGATTCTAATTCACCCACAGGACTCAAAATGGGATGAGGTATCCAATCACTACCATAAACAATAGGTGGGGTAAATGGGTGCCCCCACCTAAATGCTTTTTTCAGTGAGTTGCCTATTCAAAATCACAAAGAAAACAAAAGGTCTTATAAAAAAATCCAACACCTCTCTCCATCTGGGACAAACTGTTCTGGCAAACCTGCCCAATATTGGTAAGGTCAAGCTTGCCTAACAAACACCCATGAATTCAAATACATGGGTTGCATCTGATTTAAATGACAAACAACATAAAATCAGTACAAAATGGATAATTCATGTTGAGTAAATCAGTGTTTTCTTTTGGGAAAAATCAGCTATTTCTGTGTACGGTGCTTCTTACGTGGGACTCCCCCCTACTTCTCATCAGACTTGCCCTACTGCAGAGCCTGGCACCGGGCCTCTACCAGGCCTGCTGGCCTTCCTGCCTGCCCTGGGAGCCGAACCCGAGTTGTAACAGTGAGCGTGCTGGGTTCCAACCCCTGGACCACCAAGTCCTTCCAGGAGCTGTCGGGGCCAGGGCTGGAGCCCCCCCTTTTCTGCCCGTTGCCGGGGAAACCAAACCGCTGTCATTGAGGGGG
>NW_009954606.1:29717-36079 GCF_000747805.2 Chaetura pelagica | reverse complement strand
GCTGCCGTCTGATTTATAAACCCCCCCAAAAAAAGGGGGGGGGGGGGGGGGGGGAAGTCATGGAAGCATCCTGACAGCCAGTAGCTTCTGTGACGGCATCGGTTCGCGACAAGCTTAGTTGGTTTTCTTTCCTGAGAGATATTGGTGAATGGTTTTATGTTATTGTTAATTGTTTTATTGATGTTTATATTACTTTTTATCATATCTCTGTGTAGTTCTTAAAAAGTCATAGGGAATCTGGAAGCACTAATTTGTATCAATTTAGTGAGAGCCATGGGGTGAAGTGTGGAGAACTGGCCTCCACAAAAGATATGTCTTTCAACCAAACTGACTGCGATAGAGAGACTTAAACAGATGAAAAGGGGGAAAAAAAAAAAGAGAAACGGCAGTAACACTGAGGGGAGGGGGCTGCGGACGGGGGCTTAGACGATCAAGGACAGAGACAACCATCCCCACCTTGTTGTGTTTGCAGCCAGGACCCAGCCCTTGCAGGAACTGCACCTTGGGGCTGGGAGCTGAGCGGACAAAAAGACCGATCAAATGGTCGTTGAGGGCCATTATGGGTCGTTGCCGCCTATTGTTAGCTGCTTTGGTACATTTGGTTCAGTACAGGTAAGTGTGCTTTTCGGTACAAGCTCAGTAGAGTATTTGTTCTAAACTCCAGAATAGGGAAATTTTAACTATAGGCTAGCTTTTTCATTCACCTCTCTACTTGGCTATGTGTTTTAATATACACATTTGCTTTCACGAGTGTGGGTGTACTTACATTTACTGTACTGGATCCAAATGTTTCTGTCTGTGTGTTTGTATGTTTTGTAGGCACATATGCATATATTCTCCAAGTTAAGTTAGTGTGAACCTTGTAATCCTTGAACTTGTAATCAAGTCATGGTTTCAATTATTTATATATCTATCCTTCCAAATAACTTGTAAATCTTTAAATTTCTTAATGATCAACTGCTGCTAAATTCTACCCTTGATCTACCTCATCCCCATTAATAATTTTTTTACCACTGTTAATCATAACCTTTGTTGAACTTTCTTCTACTCTGTGACACCAGGTTGCTCCAAGCCCTATTCAACCTGACCTTGAACACTTCCAGGGATGGGGAATCCACAACTTCACTGGGAAACCTGTTCCAGTGTCTCACCACCCTCACACTAAATAATTTATTCCTTATGTCCAATTGAAATCTACCCTCTTTCCAGCTTAAAACAGTTGCTACCTGTCCTGTTGCTACATGCCCTGGTAAAAAGTCTGTTCTCTCTCTGTGTCTGTCTTATAAGCCCCACTTTATATTTTGAAAGGCTGCAATAAAGTCTCTTCTCCAGGCTTAACAACCTCAACTCTCTCAGCCTGTCTTCATAGGAGAGGTGCTCCAGTCCTGTGATTATTTTTGTGGCCTCCTCTGGACCCACTCTAACAGGTCTATATCTTTTTTTTTTGTGCTGGAGACCCCAGAGCTGAACACAGTACTCCAGATGGGGTCTTACCAGAGCACAGTAGAGGGGCAGAATCACCTACCTGGACCTGCTGGCCATGCTTCTTTTGATGCAGCCCAGGATATGGTTGGCTTTTTGGGCTGTGAGCACACACCACTGGCTCATGTTCAGCTTTTCATCCAGCAGCATATCCCCAAGTCCTTTTCCTCAGAGCTGATCTCAATCCATTCATCCCCCAGTCTGTATTTATATTAGAGATTGTCCAAACCCATGTGCACGACCTTACACTTGGCCCTGTTGAACCTCATGAGGTCCAAACAGGCTCATTCATCAAGGCTGTCAAGGTCTCCCTGGATGGCATCCCTTCCCTCTAGTAAATCAACTGCTCCACTCAGCTTGGTGTAATCCTCAGACTTGCTGAGGGTGCACTCAATCCCACTGTCTATGCCATGGATGAAGATATTAAACAACAGTGGTCCCAGTACGGATCCTTGAGGGACACCACTCATTACTGGTTTCCACTTGGATATTCAGCCATTGCCTAGAACACTTTGGACTTGGCCAACCAGTCAACTCCTTATCCACTGAACAGTCCATCTGTGAAATCCAAATGTCTCCAGTTTAGAGGCAAGAATGTTGTTGGGGACCTTAACAAAGACCTTACAGAAGTCCAGGTAGATTACATCCATATCTCTTCCCTTGTCCACTGATGTAGTCACTCCATCATAAAAGCTCACCAGGTTGGTCAGGTAGGACTTGCCCTTGGTGAAGCCAGGATGGACCTCCCTGTCCTCCATGTGCCTTAGCATATTTTCTAGGAGGACGTGTTCCATGATTTCCAGGCATAGAGATGAAGCTGGCAGGTCAGTAGTTCCAGGGTCCTCCTTTCTACCCTCTTCAAAAATGGGCATAACATTTCCTTTATCCAGGCACCAGGGATTTCACCTGATTGTGATAAGGGAACTAACACATAAGGAGTAAACAGGATGGCGTTGTTTAGCATAGATAAGGTTTGAAATGTAAATGAGGGTATTGTGTGAGGGGATGTTTAAACAGGAGTGTCACCGTTTGACTCAGGTCTGACAACAATGCTCTCGATCCCCTCCCCCCCCCCCACCCAGGTAGGGAAGGAGAGAGAAAAAGAGAGAGACTTGGCTGGATTGAAAACTAAACTACACAGTTTTAATTAAAACACTAATGAATGATACAAGAAAATATATATACAATTATATACAGATATATTCAGGTATGGGCAAAAGCCTCTCGCCTTCCCCCACCCCAGCAACTCCCACAGCACTTCCCTGAACTGGGAAGAGTCCCGAGGAATCCCGGAGCTGCTGCTGGAGAAAGAGCAGAGAGTTATGGGGGTTACGAGAGCTCAAGCCTAAGGGTCGACGGTGATGGATGAACAGAGTCCTCCCTGGACGCCGGCCATGGACGGAAGAGAAGGGAAGAAGAAAGAGGAAGGAAGTTGTCTTCTGTGATCTCTGACCTTCCTCTGAGCTTACGTAGATATATGGAATGGAATATCTCTGGCCAATTTTGCTGTTTTTTGAATGTGAGGGGATTGTGTGAGAGAATGTTTAAACAGGAGCTTGCTGAGAAAGCAGAAACGTTGTGCAGACCTCGGCAGATAAACCAGATTCGACCAACTTTAAGGAAAGGAACGCCAGAGGTGAAAAGTGCCCAGCGAGGAAGACGTACAAGCCTTCATCTCTAAGACCCCCGCCCGCGACCCCAGGAGACACTGCGCAGACGCAGCACGGAGGAGTTCGGGGTGGCAACTATGATAATGATTTCCTGGAACTAATTGTAATAACCCCTCCCTATCCTCGCACACCTAACGTATATGCAACCGCATGGATGAATATGTATTACTTTGTGGCATATAACGAGCCTGCCAACAGCCCTATGGTGTGCACGCTTGTGGAGGAGCGATCCCCCGTGCACCCAGCGCTGAATAAACATACCTTCTTTATAACCTTATAGGTTGTAAGGTCGTTATTCCGCACGTCAGTTTTGGCACCCCAGATGGGACCCTCTCTGCTCGGCTGCAGGATCGACTGAGGAGCGGACGTCCTAGGCACGCCCCGGGATCTCTCGGAGGAACTCCGCTCCCAGGCGCTCACTGCGGGAGCAGACAAGGACCGTCTGCAGCGGACAAGGTACGTTAAGAGTTTGAATCCCCACCCGGATACGGGTAGCTTGGGGCTTGCAGCCCCCACCCGAGGGGGTTTGGGGTTGGTAAAAGGGGATTCCTGTAAGTCGTAGAGAAACGTCATACGCGAGGAAAAGGGCTTACAGCCCGCCCCAGGGTAGAGGTACCTAGGAACGGTCTTTTGGGGTTTACGTCCCCACCTGGGAAAGTTTGAGGTTTGAGTTCCCATCCAGGGTAGCTTGGGGCTTGCAGCTCCCATCCGGAAACAAGAAAAAGACCGGTATTCGTTTGTGTGTGTGTGACTGGGACGTGCAGTTAAGCACAAAGTGAGTGTGGAGTTCTGATCCGCGGTTCCGTAGCTCCGCGAGGGGCGCGGCCGGAGACGAACAAAGAGAAAGTTTTGTCATTTGTAACTATGTTTGAAGAGATTTTCTTTTAAAAATTTAAACAACAGCAAAGTTTGGCTAATGGTAATTTGGAGTGTCTTAGCAGCTGCCGAAGGGATAATAACTGGATTGATAATTGTTGTGTGTTTTGTAAGTGTCCCAGTATCCTATGTCTTATGTGACTAATGTATGTATTTTAGAGACAGTGGTATTATTGTCATTATTAATTGTGGGGCTGACCTGTTGGGATTTGGGGAGGATTTGGGAAAAATTTATAGCCTCACTGAAGTATATTGTGTTGGGTTAAAAATGAGAAACGCACAGGACAGTGGAATTCTTAAGAAATGTCCCCTGGGCTGTATACTGGCCCACTGGAAGAATATTGCAGGGGGGCTGGGAGGGTCACTTAGTAAAAAGACTCTCATCAAATATTGTAACCAATGGTGGCCGCCATGTCAATTAAAAAGTGAAAAAAAATTGGCCAATGAGTGGGACCCCAAATTATAATACCAGGAGATGGTTCTTCCAAGAAGAAGGTTGCACCAGTCAACAACCAGTATGGTTCATTGAACCAGGATGGTTCATCGAACTCTAGTTCTCAACCCTAGAGATGCCCTGTCTCCAGCCAGGAGGAGGAGAGGGACAACCGAGTTTATTGGACTGTGTGGATTCGGTGGCCTGGCACATTAGAACCACAAAGATATAAAGCTTTGGTGGACACTGGTGCACACAGTAGTGTGTTTTGGTACAGCACAGTAGAGTGTGCATTTGGAATCCCGAATGGAATGGTCCAGTAGAATTAATAACTTGGGGGAGAGGGTATGCATGTGTTTTTCCCTCAGGACCTCATTGGTTGCCAGCAAAGAACGTGAAACCCTACCGTGAGCTGGAGCGACAAATTCCAGAACCCAATCCCCGAGATGAATCTCCTTCAGATCAGGATGAGACCTCCTTACCAGAGTCCTAAGCCAGACGAAGGAGCAAGTGATGTAACATGGGGGATCATCCTTATTTGTTTTTATTAGCTGAAGGCTGGACTGTAGTGAATTGTAACAGCTCCTTTTTGTATTAATGTGTGAAACTCCATATATGCTAGCTGGTTTTGCCTGTGAGAATATGCCAGCTGGGAGGAGTGGCTGACACACCAGAAGGCTGTGCTGCCATTCAGAGAGACTTAGATAGGTTGGAGAGTTGGGCGGGGAGAAACATGATGAAATTCAACAAGGGGAAGTGCAGAGTTTTACATTTGGGGAAGAACAACACCATGTCCCAGTACAGGTTGGGGGCTGAACTGCTGGAGAGTAGTGTAGGTGAAAGAGACCTGGGGGTCCTGGTAGACAGGAGGATGACCATGAGCCAGCAATGTGCCCTTGTGGCCAAGAAGGCCAATGGCATCCTGGGGTGCATTAGAAAGGGTGTGGTTAGTAGGTCAAGAGAGGTTCTCCTCCCCCTCTATTCTGCATTGGTGAGGCCACATCTGGAGTATTGTGTCCAGTTCTGGGCCCCTCAGTTCAAAAAGGACAGGGAACTGCTCGAAAGAGTCCAGCGCAGAGCTACGAAGATGATTAGGGGAGTGGAACATCTCCCTTATGAGGAAAGGCTGAGGGAGCTGGGTCTCTTTAGCTTGGAGAAAAGGAGACTGAGGGGTGACCTCATCAATGTTTACAAATATGTAAGGGGTGAGTGTCAGGGGGACGGAGTTAGGCTTTTCTCGGTGATGACCAGTGATAGGACAAGGGGTAATGGGTGTAAATTGGAGCATAGGAGGTTCAAGGTGAATATCCGAAAAAATTTTTTTACTGTGAGAGTGACAGAGCACTGGAACAGACTGCCCAGGGAGGTTGTGGAGTCTCCCTCACTGGAGACATTCAAAACCCACCTGGATGAGTTCCTGTGTGATGTACTCTAGGTGACCCTGCTCTGGCAGGGGGGTTGGACTAGATGATCTCTCGAGGTCCCTTCCAGCCCCTAAGATTCTATGATTCTATGATTCTATGAAAATTGGCTTCATCCTGGCTCAAACCAGGACACTCTGTTGAATATCTCTTTTATCATTCCTTTACGATTAATCTCTTCATAATATCAGCAGTTGTTATATTGGTCAATGTATTGGTTGCTTCTGATGCTTTAGTAGAATCTGTTGTATAGGATTGGGTTAGTGTTAATGGTCTGAGGCTGAAACAGATAAAGGGACATCACGGATCCCAGACCCAATGGGTTGTGCATGCATGTTTGGCCTATTTTTATGCAACCTAGGCAGGATGACTTGCAACACATGTTGGCCCCATGTGTCAGAACTTCATCCCCCTTGTAAAGCATATACAAACTAGGTTTTTTCCCAAAACTGTAATTTGTAGTAATGCTTTGTGTAGGGA
>NW_009954606.1:27073-29693 GCF_000747805.2 Chaetura pelagica | reverse complement strand
ATCTGCATTGTGATTGGAAATGCATTAAGAGGGTGGGAGAACATCACTGGTGAGAAAATTTCTTTGACTCATCTCTTATGGCTACCAGTATCTTCAACATGCTGCTGCACCCTGTTGTAGTGATACTATTAACGCAAACCTGTGTGTGCTTTGCCATGGTAGTGACTTGGTACTGTAGGAGGCAGGTGAAGTTCTGCATTGATAAGTACGTGAAAGGACTGGGACTGACCAAGCGCCTCCTATCACAGTCAAGGACAAGACTGGATTGACCTTTTTGTTTGCCACCAAGAAGAACATTAAACTCTGCTGTTGGCTGCAGCCCAGCAGGCATTGAGCGGTGGAGACACATGCCATGCCAGACCTTGATGTGAGGGATGGCCTCCTCTGTTACAAGAGGGCCATCCAGGAGGGAGGGCAGGCTACAAAGCCTGCAGCTGGCATGAATCACCGAGTGGTTCCATCTAGACATCCATTGGAGGATTACAATACACCGAAGCCTGGATTATATCCGCCCTCATCTTAAAAGGCGAAAACAAAAAAGGGGGAGATGTGGAGAATAGCCATGGGAAAAAAAAAGGGACCTCCTCTATCTGTAAATAAGTAGACAAAACAGTATGAGACCAGCTAAGGGCCAGGGCACTGTGAATGTTGACAAAAATCAGAACACTGTTTATCGTGTGACTGGTTACATCCTGGAAACCCAAGGACTGTGTATGTGCCAAGGAACAGGTGTGCATGCTGTTTACACTCTCTTTACCCCGGTTGCTTATTCTCAGTTCCCACTGTAAAAGTATATAAGGGAGCATTTTCCCAAAATAAACTATTCCATTGCTTCTCACCCTAGAGTCCGTGTCTTAACCCACTGCATATACTCTTCCCTTGGTAGCTGTCCCTGCTTCCAGTACCTGTGCATTTCCTTCTTGCCCTTTGTTTGGTCAGCAGATCTCCACTCAGCCATGCCAGTCTCTTGCCTTCCTTGCCTGTGTCATGGTTCAAGCCCAGTCAGCAACAAAGCATCATGTGGCCACTTGCTCACTTCTCCCCCCATCATGGGATGGGGAGGAGAAAATATAACTAAAAACTCATGGGTCAAGACAAGGACAGGGAGGGTTAACTCACCAGTTATGATCATGGGCAAAAAAGACTCAGGGAAAAAAAAACCAACAGTTTTATTTGTCACCAGTCAAAACAGGTCTAGGCCTTTCTGACTGTGGCAACAGTTCTGGTGTAGATGGACTGTCATGGACTTGCCCTTAGTGAGATAGCTGAAAAAAGGCATGAGCCGTCTTGCTGTGCAAAGCGACTAATTTATTGTTCCATGAGTCCTCTCTTTTATCCATTCAGAAATGGATCTAGCCAATCAGCCAGCAGGATGTTTTCATAATACTTAAGCATGCAGCCTTTACATGATGCGCTCATGCTTGCTAGCTCGGTCTTCCAAGTCGGCACATTCACACACACGGTGGTCTTCCAGCCATGTATTTTCACTCACAAGTATTATTTATGACATCCTGATAAGGCTGGCTAAGATCCATGTTATCTTTTCCCAGGCCACTTTGACCTAACCATCCAACATGCTGGAGCCCCTGCTCTCACAGCAGCAGCCATGTTGCAGGTTTTTTAATAAACAACAGATGTGTGAGCAATCCTGTTTTTACTGAAGAACACCTGGGCCTCAGTGACCAAGGACTTTCTCATGAGAACCAGTTGATAAAAGTGAAGCAACGAAGTAAACACCCGGATGTGCCGAAGAAGGAGTCGAGGTGGAGAGTTCTGACTGAGCATGTGCATACCTGAGCCTAGGAGCCAGTCACTGTTCAGATCGTGGCAGACTCTAGTACAACTGACCAATCATAAGTGTAGTTCTGGACATGTACAACTCGGGATAAGGGTATATAAGTGCCTGTCATTTATAATAAAGTTGAAGTTTGCTTTATCAATCATATTGATTGCTTTGCATTCTTCCCTCGCTGGATGCCTCCGCACCGACAAGTGGCGCCCGAAACAGGGACCAGACCTGGAGACTGAAGATCAAAGAGACGACCTAAAGATCCGGAGAGAGGACCCAAAGACCCAAGCGGAGACCCAAAGATCTGAACAAGGCGCGCTACAGATCCGAACGGGACCGCAAGATCCGAAGGGGTACCTAAAGATCTGAAAAGGGACTTAAGACGGAGGTAAGCGAGCGGGAAAGCACCGGGGGCAGCGCCCGGAGGGCTAAGGGCAGAAGATCCTGGTGTCGTATTTCTGCTCCGAGCTTGGACTGATCCGATAGGAGTGTCCGCCGCCTGATATGCTACCGGGAAAACGCTGTATGCGCGCAGTTAAGGCAGATTAACGCAGATTAAGGTAAATGGTGTGGGTACCCTAAGATAAAAGGATTAACAGAGTGGAACGACAGGTAGCATATGATTTGTTTAAGTGCTTTTTAGAAAAGCGAAAACCTGAGGAAAGTGAGTAGCAGAGAAAGAGCGGTATCTGGCGAAACTGCACGCGCTCATCTACCGCTCAGTCCGGCTCCTAATGGAGCAATGAAACGGGGAAGCTCAAGTCGCCGCAGCTCTTCGGCAAGCGGGGCTGGAGAACGGGAAAGGACTGCTAAGAGTTAAGTGCCCCTGAA
>NW_009954606.1:18680-22311 GCF_000747805.2 Chaetura pelagica | reverse complement strand
CACAAGGACATGCCTGTGAAGATTATGAAGGCATGTGTTGCATGAATTTACCTGATCATTTTATTCCAATACACAAACAGCTAGCCACCTTACAGCAGCTTACTGCTAACTTACAACAGAATTCTGGATTAGGGCTCACAGGTTGGCTAAAGTCATTAGGGCTTAGCCCATGGATGACTTCTCGTTTACAATATTTTATAGCCATTGGTATAGTATTTGTAATATTATTGCTTTTATTACCATGCTTGTTTCATTGTATCCAGAATCAAATGTATTGCATTTCAAATTCAGTAACCAACTGTGCCTTTTTCTTGTGTAAACTAAAAGGGAATTGTTGAAGGCTGGTTAGCCAAACAAGGCCGTGGATCCACAGAGGCATTATGGGATGAAGCCAAGTGCTGAACATAGCAAGGGCAGTGTGTCCTTAAGCAAAGAGTTAATGTAGTAAATTTGTAGTATGTTAAGAAGTGTTTTGCTTCAGCTTACAATTGCAAAAGCTTTGATAAAATTGCATAACTGACATGCTTTGTAGCAAAAGGCCAATGAAATTTTTGAAATATTGAGTGCCTTGGTAACTAATATGAATGTTGTTTTACAGAATCACGCTGTTATTGATTTTATTGTTAGCACGGAACTTTAGTTGCGGATTCTAACAGAGTGTGTTGTGTGAACTTATCTAATAATTTAATTTTTTCACAAGTAGTTGCAGGCTTAACAAGGAAACATGAAGATTACCGTCATGAACTCTCCACTACATCTGACCTGGGACTAGCTGTGGTCACTGAAGATAACTGAGTGGTTGGTTGGAATAAGTATAAAAGGGATTGGTAATATTAATGGTTATTGTTGTAGTATTGATAATTGTATCATGTATTCTCTATGGTCAGTAAGGCCTTAAATTGGGCCTGGATTGCTCAAAAGAAAAAGGGGGATTTGTTGCAGGTTGTTTAATAAACAACGGATGTGTGAGCAATCCTGTTTTTACTGAAGAACACCTGGGCCTCAGTGACCAAGGACTTTCTCATGAGAACCAGTTGATAAAAGTGAAACAACGAAGTAAACACCCGGATGTGCCGAAGAAGGAGTTGGGGTGGAGAGTTCTGACTGAGCATGTGCATACCTGAGCCTAGAAGCCAGTCACTGTTCAGATCGTGGCAGACTCTAGTACAACTGACCAATCATAAGTGTAGTTCTGGACATGTACAACTCGGGATAAGCGTATATAAGTGCCTGTCATTTATAATAAAAGTTGAAGTTTGCTTTATCAATCATATTGATTGCTTTGCATTCTTCCCTTGCTGGATGCCTCCGCACCGACACAGCCACATTTCCCCCTTCTTTGTTTTGCAGAGGGTTCATCACAAAGGCAGCCAGAACCTCGGCCTCATTCTTCTGCAGTCCTGTGTTCTTCTTCCATAGCAATCTGAGTACGACAAACGCACTCATAAACACAATAATACCAAAGCCAATAAAAATACACATGCATAAATTTACCCTTGTGAACCAGTTTTTGGGATTGAGCCATTCAACATTGATAACTCCTTTAGAACAAGGCAAGAACCTGTAAAACTAACTACTTGGGGAAAAGGGCATGCTTGTGTTTTACTTACAACAGGTCCCAAATAGTTACTAGCAAAACTTGTGAAACCATATAATGAGCTGGAAAAGCAACATGAAAAATCCAGTCCCACACATGCAGACGTTGACCCTACAACAGTGACAGGCCCATAAGAGGAATCGTACCCAGTTCACTGACATTTCCTGGGGATATCTGAAACAACTGGGTCAAAGCACAAGTACCCTGTATTATTTTAATCATTGTTTTAGATCTAGTATAAGACCTACTAATACATAAGTTGCTAGCATTCAAATGGTTAACTTTATCAACTAGCTATTAGTTGTGCATTTTAGTATAAAGATGCCATACTGTGTTATTGGTTTAACATCCTGTTTTGCTACCCCAGTATCTGAACACTCATACAATCCTACTTGTGCCTTTTTAGTTCAATCGTTAAGACCCCAGTGCTGTTAGCAGTTGTCCTGGTTTGAGCCAGATTGAAGCCAATTTTCCTTTTACTGATTTTTTTTTTCAGTTAGCACTCTTTAGGTAGCAGCAAGTTTTCCAGCTAGTAGACTGACAATGCGGAAATGTTTATAGATATGGCTGAGACATCAAGGACACTTTGCTCTGCTTGTTGAATCTGCTGCTTCAGATACAAAAGAAGCAGAAGAGTCGTATCTGCAACCCTCCCATAGGGAGGAGCAGACTAGACGGACAGCAAAGTTGGCCAGAGGTATTCTATCCCATATATAAAGTTGGGGATCACAGACGTCGAGCCCCTCCTTACTTTCTTCTTTTTCTTCCCTTTTCTTCCATTCATGGCAAGCATCCAGGGAGGACTCCATCTATCCATCACCACTGATCCCCAGGCTCATGCATTCCTGACCCCTATAACTCTATCCTCAACTCCTATCTGATCCACCACTATTTCTGCAGCAGTCCAGGACATTTCAGAACTGCTCACAGCTAAGGAGAGAGCCGTGAGAGTTGCTGGGGGTGGGGGGAGGAATAGGATTTTTCACATTTCTGCACATACTTGTATAAATTTGTACATATTTTCTTTCAGCCTGTTAGTCGTATTGGAGGACAGCAGAGAGAACACCTGAGTACACTGTGAGCAGGTGAATTATTTACTCAGCCTAGTGGCTGAGCTGAAAGAGGAGGTGGAAAGATTACGGACTATCTGGGATTATGAAAGAGAAATAGATTGGTTGAGTAACACCCTACCATCCTTGAGACAAAATCTTAAGGTGGAGGCTTCACAAGAAGCAGAGGATCCTCTGCCTTTCTGTCACCTGGAAGAGGTAGGGGACCTGAGAGAAGCAGGGAACTGGAAGCTGGTCCCTGCTGGCGGCAGCAGGCAAACTCCCTCCTAGCCTCCCTCACCTTCACAGGTGCTCTTACAGAACAGGTATGTGGCCCTGGAACTGGAAAAAACAGGTAACTGAGATTACTGATAAAGGTCTGTCCAGGGAGTTGCTGAGTCAGTCCGCCCCATGCATTAGGACTGCCTATGTTAAGAAGAAAAGGAAGGTCATTGTTGTGGAAGATTCTCTTTTGAAGGGAACAGAGGGCCCCATATGCCAGCCAGACCCATCCCACAGGGAGGTCTGCTGCCTCCCCGGGGCCCAGGTTAGGGATGTCACCAAGAAACTTCCAGGCCAGGTGCAGCCCTCTGATTACTGCCCACTAGTGGTCACGCAGGTGGGCACTGATGAGGTTGCCAAGGCAAGTCCTAGGGCGATGAAAAGGGATTTCAGAGAACTGGGCCAAATGCTTGTGGGATCAGGAGCACAGGTGGTCCTCAGTTCCTTCAGTGGCAGGTAAAGCTGAAAGGATAAGGAAAACAAAACTGATTAATGTATGGCTCTCTTGGGCCGGTACCGGGGGGCTACCGGCTGTCAGGATGTTTCCGCGACTTCCCCCCCAGTGTGGAGAGGTTCGTGAATGAGCCTGAGGGTCACACGTGGCGTTCGCCTCTCACGGAGGAACGGCCACTGCGGGACCGTATCTTAGAGGGTAGATTAGAGTACCCTCTCACCACGCTCACAAATTGTTACTGAGACCAAT
>NW_009954606.1:13711-18408 GCF_000747805.2 Chaetura pelagica | reverse complement strand
TCCCACCAGCAGCAGCTGCAGCAAACACAGCTCTAGGCCTGAGGCAGGTGGCAAATGCAGGCTGGACAGGCTCCTACTCTGGTCCGGTTTGGTCCAGGCTGGGCAGGCAGGGTCCCCAGGAGCGGGCACGATCCCCGCGGAGCGGGCACAGGCACCCCCCCCACACCCCACTTTCCGCTTCTCCGGGCAGCGGGCACGGGGCAGCCCCCCCTGCCCTCTTGACTCCTCTGGACAGTGGGGCTGGCGTTCCAGGCAGGCTCAGGTACTGCAGCAGGGTCTCGTTCCGGGAAGGCAGAGAGCGGCCTGCAGATCTTGCCCCCTTTTATAGATCAGAGATCACTGTTCGAGAAAGTACCACTGTGTAAATTAGCCAATTAGCATTGGCCAGGTCCATACTCTGTCAGAGGCAGTTTTTAACCTATTGTTTATCTTTCTGCCAGTTATCATAATCCCTATGTTGTTTTCTTGCTATGGACTTATCTGGTAGAGCAAGAGGCCTGTTCCAGTCTGTCCTTGGCTGAATCAGTAAAAAGGCGCCACTCTTGTTTTGCTGGCTTGAAAGGCATTTTGTTTAATCTTATGTGGGGGGAGAGAAGATGGACTGTTTCCCACATCTCACTCTGTGACTTTTAAGGCAGCAATTATGTAGTGTCCTTACTGTCCATTAGTATGTATGTGTGAACCAGGCTCTTGTCCAAACCCTTTCCTCACATTAGATTCTTCCCCTCCTCGGGTGTAAAAACAAAAGTAAATGTAAAAAATATAGATAAAGTATAGTAATCCATAATGACAAACGAGGGAACAATTCCCAAACATAATATACAATTATACAACTTCAATAAAACGCTAATGGTACTAGAAAATATATACAACCATATACAAACACATTCAAACGTGTACAAAATCTCCCTGTAGTGTCTGAGCCAGCAGAATAAAGATATGACCTTAAGGATTCAGTAGTTAGAAAAACATTCCTTTCTTATCAGTCTTATTTAAAACAGTAAAAGCAAAAGAAATAGAATAATTGTAATTATTAAAACATACACCCAATTTTCAATTCTATTAAAAAGAAAAAGGAAGCAGACCATTTGGGAAATTCCCAATTTTGAACCAAGTTCTTGATACTTCAGTGAGTTCTGTAGCAGTATTTTTAAGTATTCTCATCCAATACAATATATTGCAAACAACAACAACTCAAAGGTGAGTATAAGTATAGAAGGAGCACCTTGTTTAGGCCATGGGGTGATCAGTCCCACAGCGGTCACAAAGTAACTCCTCCGGAGTCCAGTAACAGGTTGATCAGGCCTGGTACTGTCACCGGGATGTCTCTGACTCTTTAGGCTGTCATAATTTGCAATGTATTAACTAACATCACTAGACACAGGTATACAAAAATGACTGCTTTTTCCCAAAAGAAAACACTGATTTACTCAACATGAATGAGACTTTTAATTAACCCATTAGTACGTTCTACTATCCCGTTAGCTTGTGGGTAGTATGGGACATGAAATGTCCATTTGATACCTTCCCTTTTAGCTCATTGTTGTACCAGGTGTGAGGTGAAATGAGTTCCGTTATCAGATTGAATATTTGTGGGTTTAGGAAGAACCCTAAATACCTTTTCCAGGAAATGTTTTCCCCACTTGGTCACACAGGTGGGCACTGATGAGGTTGCCAAGGCAAGTCCTAGGGCGATGAAAAGGGATTTCAGAGAACTGGGCCAAATGCTTGTGGGATCAGGAGCACAGGTGGTCTTTTCCTCAGTTCCTTCAGTGCCTGATGTGGTTGTATCAAAAGCTGAAAGGACTAGGAAAACACAACTGATTAACGTATGGCTTAGAGGCTGGTGCCGTCAGATGAACTTTGGGTTTTTTGATCATGGAGATGTTTACATGGCACCAGGTCTGCTAGCAAAAAATGGTGTAGAACTATCAACAAGGGGGAAAAGGATTCTTGGCCAGGAGTTAGCGGGGCTCATTGAGAGGGCTTTAAACTAGGTTTGAAGTGGGTAAGGGATAAAACCAAGCCCACTGGAAATGAGCCTGGGGGCAAATCCAGAGAGCTTTAAACCAAATTTGAAGGGGGATGGGGATACAGCTGGTCTTGCTAGAGAGGTGTTTGGATGTTGTGGCTCAGCACTCATGGGGCAGCATGCTACTATTTTTCCCTCTTTGAAATGCTTATACACTAATTCACGCAGCATGGGGAGTAAACAGGAAGAACAAGAAATAGCAATTGCTGAGACATGGTAGGATAGCTCACATAACTGGAACGTTGTGATGGATGGTTACGTCCTTTTTAGGAAAGATAGGTCAGCAAGGTGAGGTGGAGGAATTGCTCTTTATGTAAGAGAGCAACTGGAATGTATTGAGCTGTCCCTAGGGGCGGATGAAGAGTGGGTTGACAGCCTGTGGGTAAAGATTAAGGGGCAGGCTAGTATGAGGGACACTGCCCTGGGTGTATATTACAGGCTGCTGGATCAGGATGGGGATGTTGATGAGGCCTTCTACAGACAGCTGAGACTCACCTCACAATCACAGGCCTTGGTTCTCATGAGGGACTTCAATCACCCTGATACCTGCTGGGAAGACCACATAGCCAGGCAGATAAAGTCCAGGAGGCTCCTCCAGTGCACTGATGATAACATTTTGACTCAAGTGGTGGAGGAATCAACAAGGAGAGGTGTACTACTAGAACCTAATATTGACAAACAAAGAGGGACTGGTAGAAGAATTAAGGTTGGGAGCACCTTGGTTATAGTGACCATGAGATGGTAGAATTCAGACTCATGTGCAGCAGGTACTGAGCATCTATCAGGGTCAAACCCCTGGATTTCAGAAGAGCTAATTTTGGCCTTTTAAAGGAACTTCTTGGAGAAATCCTATGGGATAGGGTACTGGAAGGAAAGGGGGCCCAAGAGAGTTGGTTAATATTCAAGCATCACCTCATCCAAGCTCAAGATCGAAGTGTCCCAAAGAGTAAGAAATCAAGTAAGAGAGCCAGGAGACCTGCATGGTTGAGCAGGGAACATTTGAACAAACTTAAGCGGAAGAAAGAAGTTTATATATCATGGAAGAAGTGATTGACCATTTGGGATGAATACAAGAATGTGGTCAGAGGGTGTAGGGATGCAACAAGGAAAGCTAAGGCCTCCTTAGAGTTAAAACTGGCAAGGGAAGTCAAGGACAACAAGAAAGGCTTCTTCAAGTACATTGGAGGTAAAAGGAAGACCAGAGGAAATGTGGGCCCACTGCTGAATGAAGTGGGTGCCCTGGGTGACAGAGGATATGGAGAAGGCAGAGTTGTTTAGTGCCTTCTTTACCTCAATCTTTACCGCTAGGGCTGACCCTCAGGATTCCCAAACCTTCCAGACCACAGAAGAAGTCACGAGTGAGGAAGAATTTACCTTGATTGAAAATGATTGGGTCAAAGATCAATTAAAGAAACTGAGCATTTACAAATCCATGGGCCCTGATGGGATGCACCCATGTGTGTTGAGGGAGCTAGCAGAAGTCATTGCTAGACTGCTCTCCATTGCCTTTGAAAAGTCCTGGAAAATGGGAGAGGTGCCTGAGAACTGGAGGATAGCTAATGTCACTCCAGTCTTCAAAAAGGGCAAGAAACAGGACCCGGGTAACTACAGACCGGTCAGCCTCACCTCCATCCCTGGAAAGATGATGGAGTAGCTTATTTTGGAGGTCATCTTTAAGCATGTGGAAGAAAAGAAGGTTATCAGGAGTAGCCAGCGTGGATTCACCAAGGGGAAATCATGCTTGAGTAATGTGATAGCCTTCTATGATGGTGTGACAGAATGGATAGACGCAAGGAGACCAGTGGATGTTGTCTTCTTCGACTTTAGCAAGGCTTTTGATACTGTCTCCCATAACATCCTTGTGGATAAGCTCAGGAAGTGTGAGTTAGAAGAGTGGACAGTGAGATGGATGGAGAACTGGCTAAACAATAGAGCCCAGAGGGTTGTGATCAATGGTGCAGAGTCCAGTTGGAGACCTGTGACTAGTGGTGTTCCCCAGGGGTAAATACTGGGCCCAGTCTTATTCAACATCTTCATCAATGACCTGGATGAAGGCACAGAGTGCATTCTCAGCAAGTTTGCTGATGATACAAAGCTGGGAGGATTGGCTGATTCACCAGAAGGCTGTGCAGCCATTCAGCAACATCTAGACAGACTGGAGAACGGGGAAAAGATTAATCCAATGAGGTTCAACAATAATAAGCGTAGTGTCCTGTACCTGGGGAGAAAAAACACCATGCACTGATATAGATTAGAGGTTGACCTGCTAGAAAGCAGCCCCATGGAGAAGGACCTTGGGGTCCTGGTGGACAATAAGTTATCCATGGGACAGCAATGTGCCCTTGTGGCCAAGAGAGCCAATAGTTTCCTGGGATGCATTAAGAACAGCATGGCCAGCAGGTCAGAGGTTCTCCTCCCCCTCTACTCTGTCCTAGTAAGACCACATCTGGAGTACTGTGTCCAGTTCTTGGCTCCCCAGTTCAAGAGGGACAGGGATATGCTGGGAAAAGTTCAATGGAGGGCTACAAGGAGGATTAAGGGACTGGAACACCTACCTTATGAGGAAAGGCTAAGAGATGCAGGGCTGTTTAGTCTTGAGAAAAGAAGACTAAGAGGGGACCTGATTAATGTCTATAAATATCTGAAGGGTGGATGTCAAGAACGG
>NW_009954606.1:12811-13614 GCF_000747805.2 Chaetura pelagica | reverse complement strand
GGAACAGGCTGCCCAGAGAGGTTGTGGAGTCTCCTTCTCTGGAGAATTTCAAGACCTGTCTGGATACATTCCTGTGTGATCTGCCCTAGGTGTTCCTTCTGCAGCAGGGGGGTTGGACTCGATGATCTTCAAAAGTCCCTTCCAACTCCTATGATCCTATGATTCTATGAAGGGAAGCAAGGCACATAGCAGCAGACTTGGAAGCAATATCAGTACTCAATGAAGGGCTACGTTCTTATATTTTACATGACACGTGGAAAAAAACTCTATGGCTCTGTGAAGCTATAAAGCAGGTATTCTTTATTGCAGCGCTGGGTGCATGGGGGATTGGTCCTCCTAGCACGCACACCAGCAGATAAGAGTGATACATATTTATTCACTTAAAGCATACATATGCATTACTTTTCTAAAAGCTAGGCAGGATTATACAGATTAGTTCCCAAAATTGATTATAATATTTAAATCATTTCACAGAATCACAGAACCACATGGGGTTGGAAGGGACCTCCAAAGATCATTGAGTCTCACCCTCCTGCCAAAGCAGGACCTAAAAAACTAGGGCAGATCACTCAGAAAGGCATCCAGACAGGTCTTGAACATCTCGAGAGAACGAGACTCCACAACCTCTCTGGGCAGCCTGTTCCCTGAAATCATTAACATAAAACTACATCCATTCCCGCATGCACTTTGCCTCTCGGTGTTCATGGGCAGGGGTCTTTTGGAGGAAGGCTCACAGTTTTCCTCACTGTGCACTTTTCACTTTGGGTCATGTGTCGCGAGCCGGTACCAGAGGGCCAACCGCT
>NW_009954606.1:9158-12253 GCF_000747805.2 Chaetura pelagica | reverse complement strand
GGGTCTTGTCCCAGGCAGGCAGAGAGAGCGAGCAGAGACCAGCAGAGAGCAGATCCTACTCTCTTCTTATGGATCAGAGACCATTGTTCCAGAAAGCACCACGGTCTGAATTAGCCAATCACCATTGGCCAGGTACATATTCTGTTAGAGGCAGTTTTTAACCTATTGTCTATTTTTCTGCCACTTATTATGACCCTTGTGCTGCTTCTTTGCTCTGCACTTATCTGGTAGGGCAAGAGGCCTGCTCATTCTGTCCTTGAGTGAATAAGTGAAAAGGCATCACTCCTGTTTTGCTGACTTGAAAGGCATTTGTTGTTTAGTCTTATATAGTGGGAAAGAAGAGGGACTGTTCCCCACAGTCATGTCATTCCTCATTCTGGCAGGTTGGCTCATGTACCCAACTGAATCCTGCTTCTGGGGCTCTCAGGCAAGACACATCCTAGTTCAGCACAATACCTCTAACAAACATTAACAGATTCTATTCTACAGCATCATATAGGCTTCATAATTTTAACCCTTAATCATACATGTTGTCTTCAAAGGTAAACTGGAGAAATAACTCACAGATATTGCACTGATCCTGCCTTTGATTTAGAGAAGAATCTTTTTTCCAGTAAGACTTCAACTGCTATTATTCAAAAACCTGTAGGAAGAAAATAACCATCTTTAACCAAAGACCAAGATGGGTTAAGAGCAGCCATAAAAAGCATTGCTTGGCACACTCCAACTTTAGGGCTCCTTCCTTTGAGCTGTGCCTTACTCTAAGCCGAAACCACTTTTCCCTCCCCTTCCCTCTCCTCGGCCTACCACCTGCCTGCACAGCATGGTGCCCACCCAAGCCCAGCACCAACCATTTCCGTGCTGTGCCGCCACCCTCCCATCCCCCATGCCATGCTGAGGCAGCAACTCACAGCCACCTGTCCCAGGCTTGCACTGCTGCCACCCCTTCAGTCCTAAAAGGGCAGTCCATGATGGTGGGAAAGCCCCCAGGTAGCAACAGCTGCATGAGCACAGCTCACCATGGTGGTTGGTGGCGCTGCACGTGCAGCCCTGCCCATTCTGAACCTCATGCCACAAGCTGGAACCAGCTGCTGCTGCTGCAGTACTCCTCCTCCCCTGGTGTGCCACTACTAAGGTCATTGTCCAGCAACACGCAGCCAGCTCTCTGTGTGTGTGTGTGGGTGCAATCAGACAGCAGGCAAGAGAGGCCAGCACAGCCTCTCACCACATGAGCCTCTTACTGCTGGAGGTAGAGGTAGTGTAGGTGGGGTGGAAAGGTGGGGGAGGAGTTCTTAATAAAGAAGCAGTGGGGCCATTACTGGCCCTTGGGGCCAATGGAGCGTTACACATAGTGTCTCTTCATCTTCACTAGGGATGGCCCTGCTGTTCAGGCATCTTGGAGGAGTGAGCTTAAACCTGTGATGCAGCAGAAAGAGGTTCACAGCCACCAAATAACTGGCTCAGGCCTGTTAGGAGATGTGGCCTGCAAACCTGAGTTGCTGTCACACTGTTTCAGTACAGCACAGCTGTGAAACTGTAACTGAGTTAATTGCAATTTGTGTTTTAAAATAATATGACTATAGGGCTTCCCTCACAACCATTCACTGCTTTGTTTGTATATTTCACATCAAATCAGGATAATGGCCTTCTCCTGGCAAGTTTGGTGTATAAATGATTGAAAATAATTGAAGAAAATTTTAACTTTTGACAACTTTACTTATGCATTGTGATTTTTTTTAATTGTTATAACAATAAAGAATGGTGTGAAGGGGCTGTAGAAGAAATGCATGACATTTACATTCACATATAATACACATAGTCAAGTGTAAAAATACCTCATCCATGGAGGTGTTCAAGCCCAGGTTGGATGGGACTTTGAGCAACCTGGTCTAGTGGAAGATGTCCCTGTCCATGGCAGGGGAGTTGGAACTAGATGATCTCTAATGCTGGACCTTGTTCTCACCAACAGGGATAGGTTCAATGATGATGTAAGACTTAATGGGAGACTAGGCTGCAGTGACCACAACATGGTCGAATTCAGGATCTGTAGGGCAGGAAGGAAAGTGCAAAGCAAGCACACTACCCTCGAGCAGACTTTGGTCTTGTCCTGATTTGAGCCAGGATGCAGCCAATTTTCCTTTTACTGATTTTTTTTTTTTCCTTCAGTAAGCTCTCTTTTAACTAGCAGTAAATGTTCCAGCTTGGACTGATAACAAACGCTGGAATGTTTATACTATTGCTGGGATTTCAAGGTCATGTCTTTGCCCTGTTGGCTCAGACGCTACTGGGAGATCTATGATCCCCCCGTAGGAGGCTGAATTAGACAGACAGCAAAATTGTCCAGAGATATTCAGTTCCATATATCTACGTAAGCTCAGAGGAAGGTCAGACATCACAGAAGACAACTTCCTTCATTTTTTTTCTTCCCTTCTCTTCCGTCCATGGCTGGTCCGGGGAGAACTCCGTCCATCCATCACCGTCGACCCCTAGGCTCGAGCTCTCCTGATCCTCATAAGTCTGCGCTCACTCCAGCAGTAGTCCAGGACTTTTTGGGACTCTTCCCAGTTCAGGGAAGTGCTGTGGGAGTTGCAGTGGGTGGGGGGAGGCAATAGCGGTTTGCACATTCCTGAACACATTTGTATATAATTGTATATATTTTCTTTTATCATTAGTATTTAATTAAAGCTGTGTAATTTAGTTTTCAATCCAGAGCATCTCTCTCCTCATTCTCTCTCTCCTTCCCTACCTGAGTGGGAGGGGATTGAGAGCATTGTTGTCAATCCTGAGTCAAACTGTGTGATATAGGCCTATAAAATAGGGGGCTGCAATGGTGGGGTTTGGGGAGTTTCATCAACATCAATGTCACTGTTTGACTCAGGTCCGACAACAATGCTCTCGATCCCCTCCCCCCCCACCTAGGTAGGGAAGGAGAGAGAGAAAAAGAGAGAGACTTGGTTGGATTGAAAACTAAACTACAAAGATTGAATTAAAACACTAATGAATGATACAAGAAAATATATACAATTATATACAGATATATTCAGGTATGGGCAAAAGCCTCTCGCCTCCCCCCACCTCCAGCAACTCCCACAGCA
>NW_009954606.1:6540-9031 GCF_000747805.2 Chaetura pelagica | reverse complement strand
GGGGGGGGTCACAGATCTCCCCATAGTGTCTGAGCCAGCAGAGTGAAGGTGCGACCTTGAAGCCTCAGTAGTTAGAAAAACATTCCATTGTCTTATCAACCTAGGAGAACACACTGTTGCTAGTTAAAAGAAAGCTTACTGAAGGAAAAAAAAAAATCAGTAAAAAGGAAAATTGACTTCATCCTGTCTCAAACCAGGACAATCAACTATCGACACCAACCCTCCCTGATTGGCTGGAGAAATGATGCTGGATCCAGGGCCAGTGATTTTCCTGTCCGCAGTCTCTGTCTTTCTCTTTATTGTCTCCCCCCTTTTCTTCTCATCCACTTTTCCTTACTTAATATATATGCGGGTGGTTTTGTTTAGCTTCTTCAATATTAACTCCTACTAGTGTAATAAATGTGTTGTTATAATTAGACCTTGTGTGTTGCTACAGCGGTTGAGCTTTTTCTCAGACTGTAATATATTTACTGTCTCTTGGAAAAGACCAGGTCTGAGAGAAGGATTTTGAGCCCAGCTGCACCTAGGCTCCTCTCTGAAGGAAGTCTAGAAAGCAAGGGGTTTCAGTCCTAATCTCCCTGGGCTGCCCAGTCTGAGTTGTGACACGTACAGGACTGGATCCAGCTGCTCCTAGGCTCCTCTATTGCAGCAGGACTTTAGAAAAGCAAGGGGGTCGAGTTTTAGCCTTCCTGGGTTATTAAATCTGTGTCATGTCATTAAATTGGCGTCACGGACAGGATGCCCCTTTATCAGAAGGTGTTGTAGACCTCCTCCTTGATTGCATAGGGAGGGAGACTATGAGGCAATCTCTTAGCGTGTGCCAGGAGAGATTCAAACAGCAGCGAGCAATGGCTGCCTCAGAAATGCCTACGCTCGACTTTTCCCCTGTAATTGAGAAGTTGAAGGAGTTTAATGATTGTCCGTCTCCACCAGGCATGTCCTGGGCTCCCAATAACAGCTTACAATTTATGAGAAGCACTGAATGCCAACACCTTTAACCACCACACTGCCAAATAAAAAAAAAAAAAAGTCTTTATTTTTTATTATCCCACTCCTGGAGTAGCAGGACAGAAAAGCCCAGAGAAACCACTGACCTAGATGGTGCTAAATGTGAACTTATTGGTGAAAGTTTCTCATACCCATCCCTTGTGCTTCAGATTTTGCTTTCACTGAATACAGGAAGCTGAGGTGCACGGTGTGCTTGTAATATCTTTTTCATGCTTCCCTGGTAGTTTGTTCTTTTAACACACACAACTTCACTATTTGCTGTGCGTATTATGGGTTATATTGACTCCTGCAAATTACAGGAGATACTCTTTGTTCACATGGTATCTCTTTTAGTGTGTTTTATTCTGATGTTTGGTAATTGAATGTTATTAACAACATATTTTGTTGCATCTGTAGTAGCTGTCTGTGGAGTTACTGGATGCCCATGACTTCCTACATTCTGTCCTAAAGCTTTCTTCATATTCCCCAGGAAAAAGGAGATGACCCTGTAAACCTGCTCCATTACCCAGGACAGCCTGTTTTGGTGGAACTGCCAACAGTGGAGGCAGCCTTCTATACTCGGTGGAGTGTCTCTTCCTTTTAACAGTGTCTGCTTTTGAATGTGTTTTATCTCTTTCAGGATATCAAGAAGTCTGCCTTCTTTTATGCTGATGGTGTCAGCCCTCACTGGGGCTGTAATTTGTTTTGGATTATTGTTAATGTTTGTTCTTTTATTTTACTAGGGAACTGGGCAATAGATGCGAGACACAGCCCTAACCCTCTGCTACAGTGCCAAGACTTTAGAGGCTTAGCTGCTTGCATATGTCCTTGTTACTTTTGCATTTCTGGCTAGTACTGCTGTGTTGACTTCTCAGGATTCCTGGAGAGGAGGGGGGGGAATCACTTGGAGCTTGACAGTAGGCTGTATTGGAATTCTTACACTGGCACCTCTCCACAAGCAGAACAGAGGGAGGAATGCCTTATAACACATGCTGCATGTGGCCTGGGCAAGAGTGCAGCCTCAGAACCTGCTTGGACACCTCAAGGGTTGTGCCTCAGCCTGTCAGACTCCTAATCCCATCCCTCCAATATGTGTTGTAGTGGTCTGGGAATTTACATATGCCCTTTCTGTTCCTCTTTATCAGTGTTTGTTTGATCTTACTAGTCCTTTCTCATTTCCTTACTAGAAGAAAGAACTGTTCCAACACTATATTCTTTTGCTCTGGATCAGAGTCAGTGCTATTAGTGTCTATGACTAGGTTCATTGTCACCAATATTTGGTGTTACAGAACTGCTAGATTTGTGGAATTAGCACCTAGCACACAGCCTTGCACAACGTTGGAATAAAACAATATCTCATCTCTGTGTGCTTGACTGGCTCAGTGCACGCCAGGTGATGAACCCCAGCTTTGGGACTACAGTTTTGGTGACCCAGATGGGACTGCAGTGACAGCCTTGCCTGGTTTGTCTTGCTGCATCTGACAGGGAAGAGGGAACAGAGTGG
>NW_009954606.1:0-4470 GCF_000747805.2 Chaetura pelagica | reverse complement strand
GTGGTCAGGATGGCTGAAAACCTTAGTAGCTACCAGGCGGAAGTAAGGTCTCTTCTTTGGGAAGCTTTACTACCAGCACCAAGTTGGGAATAATACCACACTTCCACTCCACCTTCATGAAAATATCACTCAAAAACAGTTCCAGATATATTTAAGGATACATTAAGAGGACATAAGGTGAGCACAGAAGGCAGCTTTCAGGTAGCCCTACATGAGTATATGGATGCACACTAATGGTCATGTTAGAGGCACGTGTCAGGCAACATTTATATTTGATTTCCAATAGGAAAGAAATTGCCAAGATTCTCCCCGGTTAGCTTAGTACATGGCCATTTAAGGAATATTTCTAATGTTGCTTATGATGGGAGGTGATGAGAGATAAGATGCAGATTCAAAGATTTCAAGCAGAAAAAGAAGAACCAAGTGTAATGGTCCTTTGCTCTAGGATAATAGCAAAATGGCCTAAGCTCAGGATTGTATAGTTAAATTTATTCCAGAATCTTAGTTTTTCAACAGTATGGATCCATAACATGTAATTACTTGTAACAGTACTTAATGAAATACACTATTGCATGTTTTAATGTTACAATTGAATTGGTTATTAGAAGTGAGCTCATAAATATCTATACGTTATTTTTCTCTCCACTGTTGCCACAGCTTTTCCAGAAAGAGATCAAAACCAGCATGAGTGTAAGACTTAACTGTCTATAGTTTCTAGACAGGCAGTATAGATGGAAAGGAATAAATGTGCCATATTTCAGGACTGATGTTTAATGTATGTCTTGGCTATGTTTGAACGAGGACAAAATCAGTCTTACAAGTTCTGGTTTCGGTTGCAGCTGGAAAAACATCCCTGTTCCGTTATGTCAAATGTTCTCCCATGGTTGTCCCACCTTTTCAGCAACCTCATCACATAGTGGACCAGAACCTCAAAGCTATCCAGCCCCAAATTTGGAGTGCTAAGTGTAGAAGACATTAAATAAGGGCCTTAGAAGATAAGCACTGACAAAATTGCTTCTGATATATTTTTCAATGTCATTTCTTCCACACCAGCCTGGTGATCATTTACAGTGTAAATCCAAAGGGTGGGGATACAATCTTTTGTGGAATGTAGTTAATTTGACTGAAGTGAAGGTTGATTGGAGGAGCAGTTTTTGAGGATCCAATAGACAGAACCACTGTCCTTAGCATTGAATGCACTTTAGTGACCTTTTTGAAAGACTCCTATGTGTGATAGAAAATTTAAAGCTGAATCAGCAGAGTATGAGAATGAACAAGGTGACTGAAGTGCAGATGATTGATGTAGGCTATAGCTATGCTGATGATGAATAGTAGGATTTATTCTGACAAGCCAGAAATATTTCTATATATTCATGTCAATGAATTTATAAATTACTGCTGAGTTTCTTACTAGGTAACCTCACAATATTCTGTTCTGAGACCCCATTTTCCTGGATGATGTCTGGCCTCCTTTAATGGCCCCAGGTCCAGGATTTCACCCCTTCTACAGGTGGTTTTCAGAACTGCAAACAAGGCAGAGCAAGACAATTGTTGGACTAATCAGAGATCCCTCAGTACTGTAGTGCAGCATTATGTATTTTAAAAACACCTGTCACAAGTTTAACTCAGGTTCAGTGATTAAACTAATGACAACAATGCTCTCTGTCCCCTCCCCCTCCCACCCAGGTTGGGAAAGGAGAAAGAGAATAAGGAGAGAGGCTTCTAGATTGAAAACTAAACTAGACAGCTTTAATGAAATACTAATGATAAAAGAAAAGATGTACAAATATGTGCAGGAATGTGCAAACCCCTGTTGCCTCCAACTGCTTCCAGAGATGGCAGCAGAGCAGACAGGAGCTTAGGGGAGGGGTACAGGGGTCAGGAATGCACAAGTCTAGGGATCAAAGGACATGGATAGAGTCCTCCCTGGATGCTGGCCATGGACGGAAGAGAAGGGAAGAAGAAGGAAGGAAGTTGTCTTCTGTCATCTCTGACCTTCCTTTGAGCTTACGTAGATATATGGAATGGAATATCTCTGGCCAGTTTTGCTGTCTGTCTAACTCAGCCTCCTATGGGGGGGTCACAGATCTCCCCGTAGTGTCTGAGCCGGCAGAGTGAAGGTGCGACCTTGAAGCCTCAGTAGTTAGAAAAACATTCCAGTGTCTTATCAACCTAGCAGAACACACTGTTGCTAGTTAAAAGAAAGCTTACTGAAGGAAAAAAAAAAAAATCAGTAAAAAGGAAAATTGACTTCATCCTGTCTCAAACCAGGACAATCAACTATCGACACCAACCCTCCCTGATTGGCTGGAGAAATGATGCTGGATCCAGGGCCAGTGATTTTCCTGTCCGCAGTCTCTGTCTTTCTCTTTATTGTCTCCCCCCTTTTCTTCTCATCCACTTTTCCTTACTTAATATATATGCGGGTGGTTTTGTTTAGCTTCTTCAATATTAACTCCTACTAGTGTAATAAATGTGTTGTTATAATTAGACCTTGTGTGTTGCTACAGCGGTTGAGCTTTTTCTCAGACTGTAATATATTTACTGTCTCTTGGAAAAGACCAGGTCTGAGAGAAGGATTTTGAGCCCAGCTGCACCTAGGCTCCTCTCTGAAGGAAGTCTAGAAAGCAAGGGGTTTCAGTCCTAATCTCCCTGGGCTGCCCAGTCTGAGTTGTGACACGTACAGGACTGGATCCAGCTGCTCCTAGGCTCCTCTATACCCAGGCTCCTCTATTGCAGCAGGAGCTCAGAAAGCAACGGGTCCAGCTCTAACCTTCCTGGGTTATTAAATCCAGGCCATGTCTCCAACAGTTTCCTTTCACGTACCACAGGGACTTTATCCCCATCTGCAGTATGTAGAAGGTCTGACTGAGCAGGGCCAGCCTGATTGATGGACCCCCTGGTGTTAACTAACCAGGAGGTCTTTGCCAAATGTTTGTCCCAGTTTTTGAAAGTTCCACCACCCATTGCCTTCAGGGTAGCTTTTAACAGACCATTGCACCTTTCAGTCTTCCCTGAGGCTTGTGTATGGTACGGGATATGGTATGTGCACTTGATACCATGTTCTTTGGCCTAGTCAGTCACAAGACTGTTTTGGAAATGGGTCCTATTTGTCACATTCCAAAAGCCGGAGATGTGGAGATTCTCATGGGATCTCACAAAGTACAATATTGTGTGCTAAAAGACAAACAATCACCAGAGCTGGTGTACAGCTTACGGAAGATTGGGCAGAACCCCTTTGGTTTCTAAGCTCCCTCACTCTCATGTAGAGCCTAGGTGCGGCTGGGTTCGGCCTTCCCTCCCATAGTATAAGCCACATAGCAGGTACACCCCTTTGTCCTGAACGACCCTGTCGAGAAAATCTAAAGGTGATCCCAAATGGTGAAACTAAGACGCAGATGAAGTCAAACGTCACATACACACCAAACTTTATTGGAGTTGCACAACAAAAGTTCAAAATCCCTAGAGCGGATAGGACAGAAAGAAAAAGACAGGAAAGTGAGGAGAAAGCAGAAATATGGAGAATAACAAGTGACAGGAGAGTTACAACCACGGTCCAGCAACATCATTGGGTGGGGAAGTGCTTCACTGTATTGATAGTGTCACAGCTCTCTATAGTTACAGTTCTTGACATCAGGCCCTCTTCCATGTACATGCTTGATGTGTCTCCGAGGTGATCTTCGGGGGGGTCTCACATGGTGAATTCCTCCGCAAAAGTCTTCCTCAAACCTAGGGCTGCAGTCAATCAGCTTAGAAGGGAGGGGGATGGGTATTGCGCTGTGTCCATCCTTTGCAATTTCAGCACCTTCTGGCTAATTTCCATGTGAACGAGATAAGCCATTGCTTGGTGACCCTGGCGGGTCTGAGACAGTGTGATATAGTCAATTTGCCAAGCCTCCCCATACATGTGCTTTCACCACCTCCCCTCATACCACCAAGGTTTCAGCCATTTTGCCTGCTTAATTGCAGCATACATCTCACAGTCATAGATAACCTGTGCAATAGCGGTCATGGTTAAGTCAACCTCTCGGTCGTGAGCCTATGTTGCATGTCTGCCCTGACAACCTTTGATGTCATTTTTTATGTCTGACCCTGTTCAAACTGGTATAAGAGCCATTAGCTGCACAATCTTCCTTTTAATGTGTTCAAAAGCTTTCTATTGGTCTGGACCTCATTTAAAGTCACTCTTCTTTCAAATCAACTCATAGAGAGGTTTCACAATTTCACTGCAACATGGAATATGCATTCTCCAGAAACCAACAGTCCCTGAAAAGGTTTGAGGGTCCTTTTTAGTTGATGGTGGGGCCATAGCTGTTACTTTGTTAATCACATCCATTGGGATCTGGCAATGACCATCTTGCCACTTGATTCCCAGGAACTGGATCTCTTTTGAAGGTCCCTTGACCTTGTGTGGGGAACGGTCCATCTTTTTCCCCCCAACATAAGACTAAACAAAGAATGCCTTTCAAG
>NW_009954605.1:157790-159176 GCF_000747805.2 Chaetura pelagica | reverse complement strand
ATGTTCTTAATAAGTGGGGCTTTTGTCCAAAATGACTAACTTAGCATGCAATTTTTCCTTCGAGGGAAGGCAGGTCATCTGTATTGTGGTCCTATCATAAATACTTACAAAGGGTGTATTTAAACATACTTCAGCTTCTTAAAAATAAGTTTAATCACAAAGATTAAACTAATTTAATGGAAGGGAATACAGAATAGAAGGAAAATTTACAAAATGTGAACACTTAATATTCATTTACAACTTTGCAGTGCTGAGAATTAACCTGAAAGAAACTTTACAACTACCTTGTCTGTATCTTTAGCTTTCAGCAAGTCACCATCTGTCCTTGGTTCTCAGCAGAAAGTGGTACTAGTGGAGCATTGGAAAGTCCCATCTCTAGTACTTAAATGTTTAGAGTTCAAAAACGAGTTTTGTTGTTGTTTTCTTTTTTCTTTCCCCTGCACTTGCATAATAGAAACTCAGGGAGAAATTATAGGGAGATTTTATTTAAAAGCAACACTTTCAAAATATTGTAACATGTAGGCATGCTTATTAAAATGTTTCATTGCAACTCAAACTTACATTTCAGACTTACAAAGCCTTCCTCCCAGCAATGATTGCCTCTAACCATGGACACTTGGTTAGTCTTGCAAGCTTGGCGGGACTTGTTGGAGTGAGTCGTCTTTCTGGTAGGGTATTAAAGCTCATGTTCCTTTAGACACTTAGTTTGTTTCAAACTCTGCAATCAATACTCTATTTTAAAAATATCAATTTTGAGTTTCAGGGTCTTTGCCTGTAGCAAAAGCAAATGGCTGTACTTTCAAACCAGCTGAACTTAAGTAGACCATTCCTTGAAAAAGAGTTTTCCATCTGCTCAGCAGTGCTGTGAAATGGGTTTTTCTGCCAAGGCAGTTAGCCATATAGAAATGATAGCTTCAGTGCTGCTAAAGCTAACCTACAGGAGTTTGGTGGGGAAGAGGCCACTGCTTTGGTGTTTTGTTTAGTTTTGTAAGCATGTTCTCAGCTTAAGCTGAGTGCTGTGCAGGTTTCCCTAATTCCAGGAATGACTAAAATCCAGATATGGTGCAGAAGCACAGGTGTGACACCTCGTTTTGTTTTCTGTCTCTCAGCCATTCATTCAAGAGGACCCACACAGTGATGGAAACCAAGTGTGGAGACTGGGGAAACTCAGAAGGCATTTCTGGAAAATGTACACAAAGGGTGGGGAGAAATGAACTGAGGTGACAGCAGTAAGGAATCTGGCTTCTGGGCAGTGATAATGAAGGCAAATTGAGTTGCAAGTTGAAAGCCCAAGTCTTGAAAGCTTGAGTTGGATGCATAAGAAGTTAGTGTGTGGATCCAAAGTTGAGGTCTGGTATGAAGAGGTGATTGAATCTGCTGTTGTTC
>NW_009954605.1:148252-157768 GCF_000747805.2 Chaetura pelagica | reverse complement strand
AGGAATGCCATGAGAAACGCCCTGTCTGCAAGTCTAGAACAGCAGTTAATTTAGGAGAGGGAAAGGAAAGGAGTGAATCACATCAAAGGCAAATTGTGTTAGGAACCTAACCCTGAAAACAGTCCCTACTCTGTTGTATTTTATTCTCAGATAGTGGTTTCCTGCAGGTTCTCTTTATATATGATCATGGAATCATAGAATGTCTTGCGTTGGAAGGGACCTCTAAAGATCATCTAGTCCAGCCCCTCTACAAAAAGCAGGGACATCTCCAACTAGACCAGATTGCTCAGAGCCCTGTCAAGCCTGACTTTGAATGTCTCCAGGGATGAGGCCTCCACTGAACAATCCCAACTCCCTCAGCCTGTCCTCATAAGAGAGGTGCTCCAGCCCTCTGGTCATTTTTGTTGCCCTCCTCTGGACACGCTCCAGCAGGTGCACATCCTTCTTGATTTTGGGACTCTGGAGCTGGATGCAGGACTCCAGATGAGGTCTCACCAGGACAGAGGAGAGGGGCAGAATCACCTCCCTCATTCTGATAGCCACACTTCTTTTGATGCAGCCCAGGATGGAGTTGGCCTTCTGGGCTGCAACTGCACATTGATGGCTCATGTCCAGCTTTTGGTCCACTAGGACTCCCAGGTGTGTTTTCACAGGGCTGCTCTCTAGCATGTCTCCCCCCAGCCTGTGTTCATTTCTCTGGTTGCTCCAGCCCAGGTGCAGGACCCTGCACTTGGCCTTGTTGAACCTCATGAGGTTCACCTGGGCCCCCTTCTCCAGCTTGTCCAGGTCCCTCTGGATGGCATCCCATCCCTCTGGCATATTGGCCATAATATCCAGCTTGGTGTCATCAGCAGACTTGTTGAGGGTGCTCTCAATGCCACTGTCAATATTATTAATGAAGACAGGAACAGTAGTGGTCCCACTAAGGACCCCTGAGGGACACCACTTGTCACTGTTTTCCATCTGGACATTGAGCCATTGTTTCTGTACTATGGTGCTGCTGTTGTTTACTGTTAAACCCACCCCCGAACCCCCCCATGGCTAGTTGCGTACTTAGCAGAGCACAGTTCTGTCCCTGTTCTCTGTTAAAACTCTGTTACTGCTGAACTGTGTACATATTCAGAGGTAGGACTCCCTGAATCTCTTTAGTAAAGTTCAGTTAATGAATTAAAACATTTGACTGCAATGGATGTTGTCTTTATTTTACAGATTACTGTGCAAGTAAATTTGCAGCAGTTGGTTTTGCAGAATCAATTCATTTAGAGATGAATAATCTGGGAAAGACAGGTGTGAAAACCACAATTGTGTGTCCTTTTGTCATAAACACAGGAATGTTTGATGGCTGTAAAAGCAAGTGAGTAAACTCCTGTGAGGTTTTTATGCAACTTGCATGCTCAGCATTTTACGTATTTCCTTTATGAAAACTATTTCCTATTTCCTTTATGAAAACCAGGAGCTAGGCTTTTCTCTTGCAGGTGTTCTTTTTAGGGCCTCAGATGGGTGTCAGTTCTATCCAGTGACTGGGCAACCCACATGACAAAGCTCTTGCTACTTTTCTTCTAAGCTGAAACATAATTGGTGTCCTTTCCTCTGCAGAAGCCAAATGCTCCAGGTGTCCTCTCTGGTTTCTGCAGTCCCATTCAGCTCCTGAAATCAGTGTTGTAGCTTTGCTTAGTGTGCTTGTATAAGGACAAAATCTAGGAGCTGAATAAAAGCCTAGTGTGTCTGAATAGGAGGACTCTGTGGATTTGTCTCCTGAGAGATGATACAGATGGAAATGAAAAATGGCTACTCAGTCCTATCATAATAGAAGTTCGGTCGTTCCTTGGGTTTTTGGTACTTCTTTCTTCTTTTAGCTGAACACCTGCAGTATGGAGACTTATTCTGAGTAAAATGGGAGTCCAAAACAATTTGTATTGTACTAAGAGATGTCTTCTCTTCCAGGTGGCCAAGTTTACTTCCCCTTCTGGACCCAGAGTATGTGGCTGAGAAGATAGTCACAGCTATTCGACAGGACCAAGAAATATTGGTGCTGCCACGCTTTGGTTATTTAGTCATGTTTCTGAAAAGGTAAGATTTGCCTTTCCTTGTTTTCCTCTCACTTTTCTGTCCAGGAATGTTCCAGCTATGTTTTGGCTAAAAGTGGAAATGAGGCTTCTACTTCTTGGTGTGAATTTTCCTTAAGTTCTGCACACTTTTGGAGTGTTGGGGTTTATTTATTTCTAGGGGTTCAGTCTACCCTTGGACCTCAGAGCAATGACAGAATTGACTATGTATGGGTATAGATACTGGGCCAGCTCCTCAGTAACTGCATATCTGGTGTCTTGCCCCAGCCTTAGGACACTTCTGACTCAGTTGCAAGCCAGGTTGGGAAATTGATCTGTCTAAAAGGACAGGCTGCCAAAGGAGTGCGAAGGATATTTTGAGAGGACCAATGACAGTGTATTCTAGAGAGAATTCTAGAGAGGATTAGCCAGGAAAAAGTAGTTCTGTGACAAAATTGCACAGTTCATCTGATGTCTGTTTTGGTTTTTGTTTCTCTTCTTCTACTCCCCTGTCTTACAGTATCCTGCCAGTGAAAATAGGTATTCTCCTTGCGGACTATTTAGGAATCCTAAATCTCATGGATAACTTCAAAGGTCGAGCAAAGAAGGACTGAAAATGCCCAAAATTCAGAGACTAGCACCTCTCAAGTGGGCCTTGTTAAAGGTGGTGGGAAAGGTCTGCTTCTTCAGCAGCTGTGAACTCAAGGTGCCTCACTTCTCATTAGCAACCACTCTAAAGGTTAATCAACAGCTTTCACTTGAAATATTGGTTTTGCCTCATGCTGGAAATACGGTAATTGAAATGAATTCCTTTAGTTCTGTCTGTTCTGATGCCTTAAATATGATCCTTCATCACAAACTACTAACTGGCAGCTCTGGGGGACCAGGAAACCGAATGTGCTTGGCAGGGAGCCAGGAAAGCCTCTAGTGGCCCTGGCTTTTCCCTGCCATTCACTGAACATGAGGAGGGGCTGCACGACTGGTGCCATTAGCATTCCCTGCTAAACTCAGTCGTTCAGAAGTTTCCAGAAACATCAGGTTCTAGAAATGGAAATGTTGTGAAATGAAAATACGCTGTGTTGGTGCAAAACCTGTGAAATATATGTCTTTTTGGAGGTGGTGATCTTGGGACTCATTGATGACTATGGATGTTGGGGTGGGGAGGGGGAAGGATGTAAATGATGTGTTTGTGCTGCTAATCTACTTTTTGCCTAATTTATTTTAAAAGTTAATACTATGACTGCAACTTAGAAGCATCAATCTTTGTATCTTTTAAGTGCAATGTTCTAAGAATAATTTTTTGACAAAATTTCATCTCTTCAGTAAAATACACTTGTTGTCCTAAAGCAACTAAGCTGCCAGTCTGGGTCTGCTATCAAACATCTTGCCAAGTAAGACAGTGAGTTACCAAGAGCAAAGGCATTGCATTGCATTATCAGGGCTTTCCTTGGGGTTATTTCTCAAGGGAATGGTGCTGATAGAACTGGAGTGAATGGGATCATTACAGCCATAGCTCAAGTAGCAGCATTTTGTTTTGCTTCTCTGAATTGACTGCCAGGTTGCCTTGTCTCTACAGAGACACTTTTAACACTACCCATTTCCTTTGGACACATGCTGGGGAGGCCTTGCCCTTTTTGACAATGGTTGCTTAGAAAGCTGAAAGCCCTTTGACTTTTGGTAAATGCAAAACAAGAAACAAGAAGATTATACCTGAAATGTATGCCATTTATACAGGTGCTGGCCAAGCTCACCTCATGTCACAGTGCTCTGCTGGCAGTTTGTAACACCTGCAGACTAAGACTAAAATACATTAGCATGCAATTAATTGAAGGATAGTATGGAGAAAAGGGTGATGGTTTTATTTTTTTCCGCACAATGGCCTAGAAACTACCTTCCTTTGCCTTGTCTGTGCAATTAGTGAGGTTTACCAGTGGAGAAAAAAATAGGTAGATCTGCTTTACTACTGGTGAGCAATAAACACTGAGGAAAACAAGTGTGTTAAGAATGGCCTTTTATGATAGGCTGATGAGAGTTAGAATTCAGACTGATGAAGAAGAGGTTTGTCCTATTGTGCCTTCAGATCTGCTTCTTTTACTACCATACAAATTCTGCTCATTTACAGTATGCTTCAGGAAATTGAAGTTGCTGACTAGAAAACAGGTATTACCTAAATGTGCTGTCCAATATGTGCATTGCACTGTTTGCTGGAAATAAAGTCAATCACTAATAACTGTGTGGTGTGTCTATGCCTTGCAGATTCCCCACTTTTTTATGCTAACAGAGCAGATTTTCCTCCTAACTAGGAATATTAGGTGTGCAGGATTCTGGAGCAAAAGAGTAGAGAAGTGGATTATACCTGTGAACAGTCTGCATCAAAATGCAGCTCTTGTGGGAGCAAGTAGCTTTTCATTCTTCATGTCTCTGCAAACTAGTTCTGCTGAGGGGAATTGAAAGCAACCCATTTGGCTGTGAGATTTGGGGCTTCTCAGCAGGTCCAGGTTGTTGTTCCACCACTGGGAGGATCTTGCCTGATGATCTGTGCCAGAGAAGTGCATTTTCATAGGTATTTTAGTACTTTGTAGAATCTTTGAGCTTGGAAAGGACTTTTCAACTCAGCACAAGATCCATCAGAGCAGATTGTTTAGTTCTGTGTCCAGTCAAGTTTTAAATATGTCTAAGGCTGGAGAGTCTACAGCCTCTCTGGGCAACCCCTGCCAGCGTTTGCTCACACTCCGTTTAAAAACAAAGAAATTAAAGCTACATTTAAATGTAATGTACTTTTTCCAGTTTGGGCCAAATGCCTTGTACCCTTTTACTGGATACCACTAAGAGTCTGGCCCTGTGTTTTACACCTTCCCATCAGCTGCTGATGTTGAGCCTGTGCCTCTTCTTCACTAGACTGAGCAGCCCCAGCTCTCTCAATGTATGCACATTGTATGTTGGGTTCTTCACAGAATCACAGATGTTGTGCTTGGAAAGGACCTTTTGAGTACCTTAATTGACTTTCCAGGACTTCACTGGACTAACACCACTATGTTCATATCTGTGAAGGAGTAGGTGTGATCTTTAGAGACCAAGTTCTGTAGTAGCTTGTGTGTCATTTTCCTGACTCTTCCTTTGCTGTGAAAGTCAGGAGAGATGGATCTAGAGCCAGATCTCTATCATGTGTTCCAGGAGAATGCAGAACTACTGTCTCTCCTGGGAGACTTAGTAGGGTCACTGATGCTTTGGTAGGTGTGGGAGCACCCCAGGCAGTGGCTTTTATCCACTCAGTGTGTAGCACACTTTCTCTGTGGTCCTTGCCAGGTCTTTTCTCTGCCAAAGCCACCAAGTTTGCAGCCTGAAGTTGTGCAGATAGCACATACCTGGGAAAACATAGCTTTGTTGAGGGAAAATGGGTGAAAAAATCCTTCACACTTTCTTCCCTTGCCCTCAGCATTGTTCACACTAGAACCAGGGGTGTCCTCATGATCAAGGATGCAGATGTACAAGGAAAGGATACGACAAAGGTATAGGCTGTATGTCAAGGTGCCTTGCGGTGTTGGGTCTGCAGGACTTGTATTGGCATAGTCTCCCAGACTCTCTGCACAGTAGAGAATTACAGAAAAGACTCAGGAGAGATAGAGCCTTCAGGCAGGGTATGCAGTTTCCGTGCTCTGGGAATAAGTCAGTCTGTAACAGAGGATGGAAGTAAAATGACAAGGTGTCTGGGTTGAAATCACCTGTGCTACAATTCCCTAAAAAATAAAAACCAAGTTAACTTCACAACATATCAAAGACTTGAATCAGGTGGAGCTTGCTTGTGGTAATGATCTACACCTGCAGCAACAGTCAGGAATCTGTTTCCAACTTTGCTTCTGAGCTGAGGACTTGGAAGATGGTTATGAAGCTAGTCTCCTCAACTTCTTTTTTTTTTTTCATGTTGCCAATGGAATGGCTGACTGCCTTCACTTGTGCTTTAAGTGGGCATTGCAAATATGATCTGTGTTTACTTTATCTGTATTATTATCATTTGTATTTATTTAGTGCTTTAAAGATTATGGATTTGTCCTCAGCATTCAGATAATTAAAAAAGCAGAGTATCTTTGCTTTGATTTGTGTGTGATAGTAACTCTGCCCATCTAAAGTGGGTCAGATTTCCAGATTCCCTTCCGAGTGGAGAGAGCATCTAAACAATCACTTTGTGTTCAAGGAATAATGTCTTGCTGTCTGTTGCTTCCTAGATTTGGAGAGAGGCAGCTTGCTTTGGTGGAAGAGAGCTACGGTTTCCAAAGTGGAAAACTGCCTTAGAGAAGAAGGCTGGAGGACAGGTGAAGAAGTAGTGAAGAAACTGAAGTCACTTGTTCAAGTGCGAGTGCACTAAATATGTGAAGGGATGCAAGGCAAGAAGAGTATTATTGGTGGTGAGTAATTAGTTGGTACGTGGTCTTCTTATGGGAAGTCCCAGAAGCCATCCTTTTGATCCACAGAATTCTTGAAGGCTGGACCTGTATCTGCTGCCTTAGAGAATTTCCTGAGCTAAAAAAGGGGTAGGTAGGCACTGTGTCTTCAAGTTTCAAACAAGGGTTTTGTAAAGACGATAAGCAGGGTGTTAGGTACTTTTGAAAAGCAGAATACAGGCAGGGGGGGAGAGGTGTCTGTAATGATATATATACACATACATAAGTACATACATACACATTTCAATTATGCATATTAAGTATAATTTTTAAGTTTGGTTTGGACTCTGCCTGTACAGAAAAAGAGGCAGATCACAAATGTGTGCGAGGGAGCAGCATGCCCCCTTCCTGAGGCAGGCAATAACACTTCCAAATCAACCTTCTTTTCAAAGATGTTTTAATTATTTTTTGCAACTTAGTATGCAATAGCAGGCTCAAGCTTTACATCTGAGGCCATGTAGAGACTTGCCTGTGTGATGTTTTTGCTTTTGGATTAAATAATCTCTTCAAAATACCAGGCATTTTATGGAGTAGCACCCTGACTGTGAAGAATCCACACAAAGAAGATGCTAGCATGTTCACATCTGTTTTTTCATTCAACAAGCCACAAGGCTGGCCTTTTTGCCATTATTTCTTCTGAACATGATGAAGAAATAATGGATTTCTCAGATTCAGAGGAAGAGCTGTTTCATTATTTCCACTGTGGAGGCCTGTCCTGTTTTCTCTTGTACACACGTACTTTTTGTCATACTGTATTACAGCAGACAGGCACAAAGATGTACAATAAGCATCCATCCATGTTCTCCATCTGAACTGTAGGTTGGTTTGTGGTTTGGTTTGGTTTTTTGTTGTTTGATTTTTTTCTTTGTAATAGTCTTCTCTTAATATCCAAAAAGTAGAACTAAAAAAACCACAAAGATCAAAGGAAGAACCTGTGAGAGATGTATACAGGTACCAGCAATATCACCTGTACTTCCTTTCCTAATTCTTGCCAGTCAAATGGAAGCAGAAAGATCAGACTGTTTACAAGCATATCACACTATTCTACTTCAGCAGCTGGAGTAGGTGGGGGGTAATGAACACTTTATTTATCGTATTTTTGGTGCTCTGATAGAAAAGAATGAGAGTGCTTTGAAGAGAACACAGCTCCAATGGTAAGCCAGGCTGTTGTTGTTTATTATTCTGAAGTGCAGATGATTATCCTAGTCCCCATGCAGTTGCAGGTATCCAGCTTAGACCAACCTTACTTGCTTGATCATGTGTTGTGACATCCCTAATCAAGATTAAACAGTGGTGAAATCAGGTAAATACAACACACACCCTACTAGACATTCACATGAAGCATAAATAACAATTGAGTGATACTGGTTACGCTGGTCCACTAGAGCTGCCAATATCTGCCCGAAAACAAATGCTAAGAGTTTCTGGAAGGCAGACCAAAACACAGTACCACCCTTGGTGAATTGGTTTGGTTTTTTGTTGTTTGATTTTTTTTCTTTGTAATAGTCTTCTCTTAATATCCAAAAAGTAGAACTAAAAAAACCACAAAGATCAAGGGAAGAACCTGTGAGAGATGTATACAGGTACCAGCAATATCACCTGTACTTCCTTTCCTAATTCTTGCCAGTCAAATGGAAGCAGAAAGATCAGACTGTTTACAAGCATATCACACTATTCTACTTCAGCAGCTGGAGTAGGTGGGGGGTAATGAACACTTTATTTATCGTATTTTTGGTGCTCTGATAGAAAAGAATGAGAGTGCTTTGAAGAGAACACAGCTCCAATGGTAAGCCAGGCTGTTGTTGTTTATTATTCTGAAGTGCAGATGATTATCCTAGTCCCCATGCAGTTGCAGGTATCCAGCTTCACCAACCTTACTTGCTTGATCATGTGTTGTGACATCCCTAATCAGGATTAAACAGTGGTGAAATCAGGTAAAAACAATACACACCCTACTAGACATTCACATGAAGCATAAATAACAATTGAGTGATACTGGTTACGCTGTTCCACTAGAGCTGCCAATATCTGCCCGAAAACAAATGCTAAGAGTTTCTGGAAGGCAGACCAAAACACAGTACCACCCTTGGTGAAAATGGCTACAGAGTAGCAGTACACTTAGGTAACACAACTACTACAGAGAAGCCAGTTTAGACGTTCCTCAAACTGGTGTTTATGGCTTGAATGACCTTGGGTGCCTTTGAAAACATCCAGCACAATATTAGAAAAAACACACAAACAACAAGGCCAGGTTGGATGGGGCTCTGAGCAACACGGTCTGATGGGAGGGGTCCCTGTTGATGGCAGGGAGTTGGGACCAGGTGATCTTTAAGGTCCCTTCCAGCCCAAACCATTCTGTGATTCTATGAACACCAGTCCCAGCTCTGCACTCCTGGGATTTTGCCAGCACTCACAAATTGATCCAAAAAGACTCTGTGGCAAGAAGGAGACATCCTTATCTAACACAAATTAGGGTAGCTCCATTCTGAACTTGAATCAAGAGCGATGATTCTATTTAGGGTCTTCTCTGACCACAGATCATGGAAGACACTAATTTGAAAGTCTTGAAAAAGAGTATCTTAAGTTTAAGGCTGTTTTTAGCCTTTCATCATACAGACAAATAAACTCACCGAGTTTTATTTCAGCAAGTTCTATTCTGTAAGCTTATAAGTTGCAGGAAATCTTTGTACCAGGTGGAGGAAGGAGCCAGACCTCACACATTCTAGCCTCCAATGCCAATCAAAAGGTCAGTCTCAGTCTTAAACGTGGTACTGAGCACCCTCTCCTCACACGCACATTCTCTGAGGCTGTAAACACTTGGCGCTCTCTGGCATCAGAGTTCTGCTGCCTGAGGAGAAGCTCCAGGCAAAGAGCACCCTCCAGCTGGCCGAAGGGAAGGAAGGACCTATAGCAGCAAACACAGAGCCCAGAGAGCCTCTGCCCAGGAGCTGCTGCGTCCTTGCAGCCCTTCTCCACGTCCCCAGCCCAGCGAGGAGCCGAAGCGCCGAGCGCCCATCCCGGGCCCGCCGGTC
>NW_009954605.1:138394-148024 GCF_000747805.2 Chaetura pelagica | reverse complement strand
GGGGGGGCGAGCGGGCCGGGCGGGGAGCGCTGAGCTCGGGACTGCCGGGGGTGGGTTTTTGTGTTCGGGTGAGCGGGCGAGCTGTGCCCAGGGAGGTAAGGTCGTCCGGCGGCTTCCTGGTGGGGAGGGAGGTATCGCTGCCCCTCAGCCCTCGGATGGTCTCGGCTATGGGACCATCACGGTTTCTGGGGGGATTGCAACCCTCCAGACGCAGCGGGCAAGCTCACGCTTGCCGGACTCCGCTCGGATGATTGTGCGTTCGACCTTTAATCTCTTTGGCTAGCAGAGCTGTTTGGGATGTCGGCCTCAATGCTGCCCTTGTGTTTTGTTGAGTCTCCCAAGAGCTGCTCGCCTGTGAGCGTTAGCACTTGTACCATCGAGTCAGTGCTGGCAAAGCTGGCTGCACTTGAAGAGAAATCTGCCTGATAAGCCTTTGTAAAAGCTTTGATACTTTGCTATGATATAAAAGCTCCCATGCTTATGTCCGTGTGGAGCTGGGCATATTAAAAAACAAACAAACAAAAAAAACAAACAGCAAAACAGGAAAACAACAGTCTGTGGCATCAAAGGGATCTGAGCTCTTACGGGTGCCAAAGGTAACCTGGGCTCATTCACCCATAACTAGATCCCTGCTCACTTTAGTTGTGCCGCCAAAATTGGCCAAATGTGCACGGAGATGCTTGTTTCCAGGAGCTGGTGTAAGGAACCAGTGAGAGTGGAGGATTCGTGGCCCAGTTAAAGCTGGGTTAGGCAAGAGACATGTCAGTGGAAATTAAGTGTCTTGTTGAAGGTTGAGGGGTCGTATGCCTAAACCAGCCCTGCTTCTCTACAAAAGTCAGTATTTCTCTAAGATCTAACATTCCTCTCTCCTATGGAAGTCTAACACACACTTCTTTTACTTGATAAACTACTGGCACACCTTCTAGGCTGGGTTTGAGTCCGATTGTGTGTTACACTTCGAAAGCAATTGCCTCTCTTCTTGTTCCATAGCACTTAACTGGACTGTCTTTTTCTGCTCCAGAGTTACCAGTCTCCTTTCATGTAAATGGGAGATATTACATTAAGTGCATTAAGTTACTGTAATCAGGTTAATTTCAGCAGCTGCATTTATTTTTGCTTCTGCTTTCGACACAGCAAAGAACCTCTGTTTCCAAAAACTTCCTCTTTTTATTTATGTACATTAAATTCAATAACTCTTCTCCTGTATCGCTCTGTTTTTGCTTATATCTGTAGCAGCTCTGTACCTACGAGACCCTACTACAGGAGATGTAAAGATTTCCTCTAGAAAGATGTTTCTGTGCTGTGTTGAGATTTCTTCCATGTCTTACTGCTGTCACTGTCCTTTGCCTGTGCCAGAACCTCTGCACATGTTCTGTCCCACTTTAAAGGCAATGAAGAACAGAAAACATTCACCCTATGACTCCTCTTTTTCAGGAAGAAGAACTTGCTTCTCTACCAACTATATTTTTGATGAAAGCTTTTCTGTTTTCTGAATAGGTGTCCTAAGGTTTCTACCAAAAATTGTCTGAAATTACTTGCTCTGTTCTAGCACTTGCCTGTCCCTTTTCAGGACTGGCCTTGTTTCCCATGCACAAAACTCAAGACTCCTGATAACACGTGGACATCCACATGTCAAATTTAATGAACTTTGCTCACAGGAGCAGAGATCTCAGTAACTTATCTCTCCACACTTGTCAACCACAATTTGCTATAGACATAGATAGCAATGTTAAATAAGAGATGTGATTGAACTGGGCATGTAGTACTAAAGGTCAAAGTGTAGGTGCCAGCATGCTCTACCTTTAGCTGAGAAGGAAGAGATATTAACTCTTTTTGCCTTAGTGAGTCAGACTAAAACCTGCTTTGACCAAGGGTGCATTTCTTGTGCAACATTCGTGTGCTGGGAAATAAACAGCATTCTTTTGAAGACTGAATGGCTTCTCTGTGTCAGCATTACTGTGATGAGCCCAGACTATACAGTTAAGCACATATCTGAGATGCTCTGATTCAGAGCATCTTAATACAGAGATGCGGAGAGAAGGAAGTCACAGCTTTGGGATACATTCCTAATCAAAACACTCCGTACACTTGTGCTTCTCACCTTTTCTGCCAAATGATTAAGCAACTGTGTGCTGCATTATGGAGGAGAGTAGGAGCACCTGGAGATGACACAGAAGTGGATGGGTCAGGTTCAGATGTAAGCCTATATGGTTTTTTTTAAAACAACACTTGGAAGCCTGCTAGAGAAAATATTTGGAAGGGATCTGAAAATGATTTTCCGTTTTGAAATGCTGGTGTTTGCTTTCTCTCTCTTTATGGTTTATTCTATCTGGTAAACATCTCTCTTTATTAGGCATCTGAAGAGATAGTCTCAAGATGAACTTCTTCCTGGAAACACTGAAGGTTATTGGACTCTCTTTTTACTACTTTCTGGAGTCGCTTGTCTTCTTGATCGTGCCCAAGAGAAAGAAGAATGTCAGTGGTGAAATAGTACTAGTAACAGGAGCGGGCAGTGGCATTGGAAGATTGTTGTCTTTGAAGTTTGCCAGCCTTGGAGCCACAGTGGTTCTCTGGGACATTAACCAGGAGGGGCTCAAGGAGACAAGCAGACTGGTGAAACAAAATGGGGCGGTGAGAGTGCACTGTTACATCTGTGACTGTAGCAAAAGGGAGGACATCTACAGAGTGGCTGATCAGGTAAAGTATCTTATTTGTGGCTTTGACACTGTGCTAAGGTGTGTGCCTGTAAATCTGAGTGGCTTCAAAGCAAGAGAGAAAAGTGAACTAGCTCAGAATGGGTAGCACATGCTGTTTTTGAGAATTGACTTATGTAGCTCTGACTTTAAAAATAGCAAGAGCTGGTTCTCTTTTTCAGGACCTAGTTTCAAGTGGGTAGTGTCTCATTCTTTCAGTTACTGAGCAAGCACTTACTGGTGCAGTACAGAAAAACAACTGATTGAAGCTAAAGCAGTATTTCAAGTTCTGGCAGCCTTTAACCAAAAGTAAACCCTGAAGACCACACACTGTCAAAAGGATTAACTGTTTAGGCAATTTTCAGATAATTCCATGGCTGTGAGCAGATTTTTGCAGGCTTGCTTTATCAGAATGGATAAAGGTATCTTGCAGCATTAAATATTTCTTGTTTCCCTTCCTTGAAGAGCTTTGCAAATATCACATGTGATTAGATAGTTTGTGCAGAGTAGTAGAATTGTCAAAAGCTAAAATTGCTTAATTGCTTTTCTTTGTAGCAGCCCCTTTTCACTTGCATAAGATGTTGCTAAACTTAACTGTTGGACTAGAAAGTTTCTAGAGTGAGTGTTTTCCTGAAGGTGACTTCTTCTTTTGGTGCTGTTTAAGAAGCTCTAGCCTTCTGCCTTTTTCTATCAGTGCAAAAAGGACTAGAGCAAACTTCCTGATAAGTGAAGCTTGTGCATGATTTGCCTGTAACTGCTTCCTGCTGAGCTAAGAGGAGGGGAGAAGGAGGGAGCATGGTAGTGTGAAGGACACCAGCAGGAAAAAAATTGAAACTAACCTTCAGTTTTGAGCTCTCAAGGACTGACACATCAACTCCATAGAGAAAAGCAATAGCAGAGCCTTTCTGGCCAAATAGAAATAGGAGAAGAGTATGTACATATGTGTGTGTGTGACACAGGGATGATAAAAGCAAAGGTAGAGAGGAGTAAGGAAGCGGTAAGAGTGTTTTGCTGCATGATTCCTCACTTATGACCTTCTATCAGCAGTCCACTAACAGCTGAACCACTAATAATCCTCCTTATGATTCATGTAGAAGGAAATACCCTACTACTGTTATTTCCGAAACATCATGTCCTGATAATTAATGTAGAACTATGTTGACAACTTCCCCATGTTATTAGTGCCAAGAATACTCTAGTACTAGCTAGTGCTTGGTGTCTTGGTGCCACTGTTTACTTAATGTGGTGTAGCAGTCTTTGGCCCATGGTGTGCAGCAGTTTTTGCAAGATGTGGCAGCAGCTTCCAGGTTTTTGTGTGTGTCCCCTCCCACCCTTGGTGATTCAGCCTTATGCAATGACTTGGAGTTTTGCAAGACAATAGCAAACTTAATTCATGTGGGCAGGACAGGATATGTTTGGAAACTGTGCCCAGTAAAATAATCTCAAACCCAAAGTGAAATGTATGTGAACATTAAATGCCTGCTCTGGTACTTCCTCAGCCATGGAGAGACCTGGAAAAAGCCACTTCAGTAGGAAGAAAGCCAGAAAGTGCTGCACATGTGGTGTCCTTGTTCCTTTTCCATACCACTAGGATGGGGGACATCTTTTGGCTGTCAATAGCCAATTTTTTTTTTCTAATGTCCTTGTTCCACAAGTAACCCACCCCAAAAGGAATGTGGCTTTTTCCAAACTATCCCTCCCTCTCTCTTGAGTTCAGCTAAATTTAAAAAACACAGGGCTTTGAAATAGGAAACTGATATTTGATCCTCCTACTTGTGAGGAAACAGAAGCCTTTTCCTCGTTATCATGTTGCAAAGTTGTATCTGGGCTCACAATAACTTCCAGATCTCTTGTGCACAGTACTTTTTTTGCTCATGCACTGTTATTTTCTTGCTTGTTAATCAAAATGACAGCCTGCAGTCAGTTTTCCACTTTTCTGAAAATCATCTTGCATGTGTAGAGGAGCAACAGTAGAACTGGTCCAGGCTTGCAGAATTGGAAGATCATTTGTCATAGGGCAGTATTAAAGCATCATTTACTAATTATTAATTTATGGTTTTAAATGCAGGCTATTTTTACCTTGTGATGAGGGGTACATACTGAGCTTGGTGACTATAACAATTTGTCTCAGGCTGCCTATGGTGATCATGTGGAACTACTTCAGGAATACTTAAGAAATATTCAGAAATATTTAAATTGTTACAACTGACAGCTTCTTTAGAGGGAAATAGACAAGGATGTGTGAGCAATGGGCAAGGTGGAGAGGGGCTCTGGCTGATTAACTGATCATAAAAGCTGTTCTGTATAATCCTACTAAGGCTGCTGTGCGGTTTTTAAGCCCTCACTTAGTTAAACAATCGTGGACAAGGTTGGAATAAGTTGAAGGAGGATGAGGAAGATAAGCTAAAATAAAGGATAGGTGGTAAATTATCCTTTAATTATTTCCTGTTACACAGGCTGGGCTGGCCTACTGGTCTGCTTAGGCTTTCTTCAGTCTCTGTGGGCACCAAGCAAAGGAGATGCCATTAAGAAATGAGGCTCTGTTACCTGCAGCTGTAGAGCAAGGTGACATAAGCCCAACATGATGTCCCAAGGCTACTGATCCACACATTTTTAGCCCTTGATCTGGAAATGACAAATTAAACAACACGTGGAGTACTCATTTCCTTTTACTCCATATAGCTCAGACTAATGACCTGAAGTTCAAATACTGCATTAAATATTTTCATTCTCCTTCTGAGAGCTGGTCCAGTATCTAGATATTGGCTGGCTTAGAGCTGTTCTCTCAAGTGAGTCTGTTCATGACAATTCTCAGTCTGGAGGTAAAATGAGAACGCTACTTCCTCTTACTGAACAAGATGTGTAGATAGTATTCTTTAGCCAACTTACTTTTGGGGAACCATCTTGTAAGTATTCTGGTACAGCAAAGAACTGAAGCCCCAGAAGCTCAAAAGGCTTTTGTCTTGTGTGAGTGCACAGGTCCTAGAATCTTCCTTTATTCAGAACCCTTCAGGTCTTGTTTAATTTTCATAACAAACTGCTGCCCTTCCTACAGGTTTCACATTTCTTGTGCTGACCTGAGAGCTACTATCAACGGAGAGACAGTGTTCTTTCAGTCTGTCTTCATGAGAGAGAAACTTGCAAAAAAACCTGTTGTTTTTTTTTTTTTTTTAAGAGATAAGCTCTGAAGCTCCTGACCTGTAAAACTGCTTGAAGTAGTCAAAATACTTGAATAGATACAAAAGTTCTAAGGAGGAAATTAATTGTGTAGGTGGTCTTTCTCACTGCCTATGCATATAAGGAGTACTTCTTAGAAAAAGTGACCATTTGCTCATTCTAATTTCAGCACACTGAGGGCAGTAAACTCCATCTGATTCCCCCAGAAAGCTGTAGGGAAGTCTGGTTTAACATGTGTGCTCTGGCAAGTAAGTAAGGTTACTGCTACTGAAAAACTGCTTTTAAAAACTGTAGTCAGGAGAGGTGGAGCATGTGGAAAATAGCATGAAGAATCTCGAAATAGCTGAAATATTAAGGTGCTACCAAGTAACTGCTGTCCTGTGCAGTGAGAGAGATGAGTCCCTAGACCATTGGGATGCTAGCCATTAACCCTACCAACAGGAATCCCAGTTCTTGTGCTCACCAAAAAACTCAAGTACTGTGCAAGCTGGCTTCAGCTTTTCAGTCATATGGCAGTACTGGTCCTGTGCTCGTGTTGCTCTGTGGAAAAACAAGAGGATTTGAGTAAGTGCAAGGAACCTCACAATTTTAGGTTCAGATACTGCATCCCTGGCATAGATTTGACATGCCTGAGTCTGGTGACATCACCTGAGGATCTATGCACATCTCCTTGCCACGTGGCATAGAAGCAGCTCTATAAACAGAACCACTTCTGGTTTTAAGAAGGATTTAGCATAGCAAAATAGTTGTTGCATTAGTTAAGCTTGCTACAACAGAGACATACTGGGAACAGTGGCAGCAAGAACCTGAGGTACTGAAAGCAAGAGCCTGTGTGGAGCTGAGTCTAGTTGGAAGCTCAGCTCTGAAAAAGGCATCAGGTGAGAACAGAGAAAAACTGGTGGTGGTTGGATACATAGCAAGCACAATAAATTCAACTGTCTTGAAATGTTTCTATTATGTGTTCATATCTAAACCTTGGAAAGCATGTTTCGTATTTCTTGTATAATGTCGTGTGGCCTTTTTTTTTTGTTTTAGGTTAAAAAAGAAGTTGGTGATGTTACCATCCTAGTGAACAACGCTGGTGTAGTAACTGGGAAGACATTTCTTGATGCTCCAGATCCACTTGTGGAAAAAACCATGGAAGTGAACATAATGGCACACTTCTGGGTAATACCTCTGCTTTGCATATTGTTCATTTTGAATATGTGAACTGAGGAAAACATGCAAGGATATAAAACTTCTTCTAAGCTCAGGCAGAAGTGATTCAAGAAATCACTTTGTGTGCCTGAGAGTCTGTAAAGGTAAAAAAAGGGTGAAAGAATTAATCCTTTGTGAACTTCTGGGGTGGGCAGGTGGAAGCAAAGTTGCTTCATATTTAGGGATGCTCTTAAGAACTGAGGGGTACCATCTGCTAAACTCTGAAGATAATAACATGTTGTAGTCTCACAATATTAATGGACAGAAAGCTGCTCTAGTAACAGGGAAGAGTTCAATTCTGTTAGTATTCTAGTGGCTTTGTGATTGTGATGGTTTCAATGAGAAATACCAGCTGTTGTGACAATGTTCTTAATAAGTGGGGCTTTTGTCCAAATTGAGTAACTTAACATGCATTTTCTTCCTTGGAGGGAAGGCAGGTCATCTACATGGTGGTCCCATCACAAAGAATTTAATAATTGAATCTTTGTTAAACTCTAGGGAGACTTTCTTTAAAAGCAATACCTTCAAAATATTGTAGCACGTAGTTTGCGTATTAAAATGCAACTCTGACTTACATTTCAGACTTACAAAGCCTTCCTCCCAGCAATGATTGCCTCTAACCATGGACACTTGGTTAGTATTGCAAGTTCGGCGGGACTTGTTGGAGTGAATCGTCTTTCTGGTAGGGTATTAAAGCTCATGTTCCTTTAGACACTTAGTTTGTTTTAAACTCTGCAATCAATACTCTGTTTTAAAAATAACAATTTTGAGTTTCAGGGTCTTTGCCTGTAGCAAAAGCAAATGGCTGTACTTTCAAACCAGCTGAACCTAAGTAGACTATTCCTTGAAAAAGAGCATCCTTGTAGATAAGTTGATCGAGTATGGGTTTGGTGATCAGGTAGTGAGGTGGATCAAGAACTGGTTGAAAGGAAGGAGTCAGAGAGTTGTAGTCAATGGGGCAGAATCTGGTTGGAGGTGTGTGACTAGTGGAGTCCCACAGGGGTCGGTACTGGGACCGGTGTTGTTCAACATCTTCATCAATGACCTGGATGAGGGTATAGAATGTACCCTCAGCAAGTTTGCTGATGACACTAAGTTGGGAGGAGTGGCTGACACACCAGAAGGCTGTGCTGCCATTCAGAGAGACTTAGACAGGCTGGAGAGTTGGGCGGGGAGAAACCTGATGAAATTCAACAAGGGGAAGTGTAGAGTTTTGCATTTGGGGAAGAGAAACACCATGTCCCAGTACAGGTTGGGGGCTGACCTGCTGGAGAGTAGTGTAGGTGAAAGGGACCTGGGGGTCCTGGTGGACAGGAGGATGACCATGAGCCAGCAATGTGCCCTTGTGGCCAAGAAGGCCAATGGCATCCTGGGGTGCATTAGAAAAGGTGTGGTTAGTCAGTCAAGAGAGGTTCTCCTCCCCCTCTATTCTGCATTGGTGAGGCTGCATCTGGAATATTGTGTCCAGTTCTGGGCCTCTCAGTTCAAAAAGGACAGGGAACTGCTCGAAAGAGTCCAGCGCAGAGCTACGAAGATGATTAAGGGAGTGGAACATCTCCCTTATGAGGAGAGGCTGAGGGAGCTGGGTCTCTTTAGCTTGGAGAAAAGGAGACTGAGGGGTGACCTCATCAATGTTTACAAATATGTAAGGGGTGAGTGTCAGGGAGATGGAGTTAGGCTTTTTTCAGTGATGACCAGTGACAGGACAAGGGGTAATAGGTTCAGATTGGAGCATAGGAGGTTCAAGGTGAATATCCAAAAAAATTTTTTTACTGTGAGAGTGACAGAGCCCTGGAACAGGCTGCCCAGAGAGGTTGTGGAGTCTCCTTCACTGGAGACATTCAAAACCCACCTGGATGCGTTCCTGTGTGATGTGCTCTAGGTGACCCTGCTCTGGCAGGGGGGGTTGACTGGATGATCTTTCGAGGTCCCTTCCAACCCCTAAGATTCTGTGATTCTATGATACTATGATCTGCTCTGTAGAGCTGTGAAATGGGTTTTTCTGCCAAGGCAGTTAGAGGATCTAATTGCCAAGGCAGCCATATAGAAACGAGAGCTTCAGTGCTGCTAAAGCTGACCTACGGGTGTTTGGTGCAGAAGAGGCCACTGCTTTGGTGGTTTTGTTAGTTTTGTAAGCATGTTCTCAGCCTAAGCTGAGTGCTGTGCAGGTTTCCCTAATTCCAGGAATGACTAAAATCCAGATATGGTGCAGAAGCACAGGTGTGACACCTCGTTTTGTTTTCTGTCTCTCAGCCATTCATTCAAGAGGACCCACACAGTGATGGAAACCAAGTGTGGAGACTGGGGAAACTCAGAAGGCATTTCTGGAAAATGTACACAAAGGGTGAGGGAGAAATTAACTGAGGTGAGAGAGCAGTAAAGAAATCTGGCTTCTGGGCAGTGATAACAAAGGCAAATTGAGTTGCAAGTTGAAAGCCCAAGTCTTGAAAGCTTGAGTTGGATGCATAAGAAGTTAGTGTGTGGATCCAAAGTTGAGGTCTGGTATGAAGAGGTGATTGAATCTGCTGTTGTTCAGTAGAGGGGCAAGGTGGTATCAGGAATG
>NW_009954605.1:119834-137041 GCF_000747805.2 Chaetura pelagica | reverse complement strand
AAAATGGGAGTCCAAAACAATTTGTATTGTACTAAGAGATGTCTTCTCTTCCAGGTGGCCAAATTTGCTTCCCCTTCTGGACCCAGAGTATGTGGCTGAGAAGATAGTCACAGCTATTCGACAGGACCAAGTAATATTGGTGCTGCCACGCTTTGGTTATTTAGTCATGTTTCTGAAAAGGTAAGATTTGCCTTTCCTTGTTTTCCTCTCTCACTTTTCTGTCCAGGAATGTTCCAGCTATGTTTTGGCTAAAAGTGGAAATGAGGCTTCTACTTCTTGGTGTGAATTTTCCTTAAGTTCTGCACACTTTTGGAGTGTTGGGGTTTATTTGTTTCTAGGGCTTCAGTCTACCCTAGGACCTCAGAGGGATGACTGAAATCTTTCAGTCATGAGTGGTGTTCCTCTGGGCTCAGTGCTGGAGCCACTCCTGTGATCTGATAAGTGACCATTACTAAACTTGCAGATAACACTGAGCTGGGTGGAAGTGTGGATCTGCCTGAAAGCAGGGAGTCTCTACAGGGCGATCTAGATAGTCTGGATCGATGGGCCAAGGGCAATTAATTGTATGAGTTTCAATAAGGTAAAATGTCAAGTCCTGCACTTTGGCCACAACAACCCTTGGCAGTGCTATAGGCCTGGGGAGAAGTGGCTGCAGGGCTGCCCAGCAGAAAGGGACCTGTGGGTGCTGGTTGAGCTGAACATGAGGCAGCAGTGTGCTCAAGTGGCCAAGAAGGCCAATGGCATCCTGGCCTATATAAGGAACAGTGTAACCAGCAGGACCAGGGAAGTGATTTTACCCCTTTACTTAGCGCTGGTGTGTCTGCACCTTGAATAATGAGCTCAGTTTTGGGCATCTCAGTACAGAAAGGACACTGAGCTCCTACTGTGTCCAAGGAAGGGCAATGAAGCTGATGAAGGGTTTGGAGCATATATCTTAGGAGGAGTGGCTGAGGGAGCTGGGATTGTTTAGCCCAGAGAAAATGAGGCTGAGGGGAGACCTTATAGCTCTCTACATCTACGCAAAAGAATGTTATAAAGAGGTGGTCTGTTCAGTGAAGTTACAAGTGATAGGACAAGGTAATGGCCTCTAGTTGTGCCAGGGGAGGTTTAGACTGGATATTAGGAATAATTTATTCACCAAAGGGGTTATCAGGCATTGGAACAGGCTGCCTATGGCAGAGGCAGAATTATCATCTGTGGAGGTATTTGAGTCATATAGATGTAGTACTTAGGACTATGGTTTAGTTAAGGACTTGTCAGTGTTAGGTTACCAGTTGGACTCCATGACCTTGCAGGTCTCTTGCAATCAAAGTAATTTTGTGATTCTGTGACATACTTGTCTGTGAATTGCTGACACCACTGGGCTACAGTTCTAGTGTGGGCTGTAGATACTGGGCCAGCTCCTCAGTAACTGCATATCTGGTGTCTTGCCCCAGCCTTAGGACACTTCTGACTCAGTTGCAAGCCAGGTTGGGAAATTGATCTGTCTAAAAGGACAGGCTGCCAAAGGAGTGCGAAGGATATTTTGAGAGGACCAATGACAGTGTATTCTAGAGAGAATTCTGTCTTTGCCAGGATTAGCCAGGAAAAGTAGTTCTATGACAAAATTGCACAGTTCATCTGATGTCTGTTTTGGTTTTTGTTCCTCTTCCTCAACTCCCCTGTCTTACAGTATCTTACCAGTGAAAACAGCTATTCTCCTTGCGGACTATTTAGGAATCCTAAATCTCATGGATAACTTCAAAGGTCGAGCAAAGAAGGACTGAAAATGCCCAAAATTCAGAGACTAGCACCTCTCAAGTGGGCCTTGTTAAAGGTGGTGGGAAAGGTCTGCTTCTTCAGCAGCTGTGAACTCAAGGTGCCTCACTTCTCATTAGCAACCACTCTAAAGGTTAATCAACAGCTTTCACTTGAAATATTGGTTTTGCCTCATGCTGGAAATACGGTAATTGAAATGAATTCCTTTAGTTCTGTCTGTTCTGATGCCTTAAATATGATCCTTCATCACAAACTACTAACTGGCAGCTCTGGGGGACCAGGAAACCGAATGTGCTTGGCAGGGAGCCAGGAAAGCCTCTAGTGGCCCTGGCTTTTCCCTGCCATTCACTGAACATGAGGAGGGGCTGCACGACTGGTGCCATTAGCATTCCCTGCTAAACTCAGTCGTTCAGAAGTTTCCAGAAACATCAGGTTCTAGAAATGGAAATGTTGTGAAATGAAAATACGCTGTGTTGGTGCAAAACCTGTGAAATATATGTCTTTTTGGAGGTGGTGATCTTGGGACTCATTGATGACTATGGATGTTGGGGTGGGGAGGGGGAAGGATGTAAATGATGTGTTTGTGCTGCTAATCTACTTTTTGCCTAATTTATTTTAAAAGTTAATACTATGACTGCAACTTAGAAGCATCAATCTTTGTATCTTTTAAGTGCAATGTTCTAAGAATAATTTTTTGACAAAATTTCATCTCTTCAGTAAAATACACTTGTTGTCCTAAAGCAACTAAGCTGCCAGTCTGGGTCTGCTATCAAACATCTTGCCAAGTAAGACAGTGAGTTACCAAGAGCAAAGGCATTGCATTGCATTATCAGGGCTTTCCTTGGGGTTATTTCTCAAGGGAATGGTGCTGATAGAACTGGAGTGAATGGGATCATTACAGCCATAGCTCAAGTAGCAGCATTTTGTTTTGCTTCTCTGAATTGACTGCCAGGTTGCCTTGTCTCTACAGAGACACTTTTAACACTACCCATTTCCTTTGGACACATGCTGGGGAGGCCTTGCCCTTTTTGACAATGGTTGCTTAGAAAGCTGAAAGCCCTTTGACTTTTGGTAAATGCAAAACAAGAAACAAGAAGATTATACCTGAAATGTATGCCATTTATACAGGTGCTGGCCAAGCTCACCTCATGTCACAGTGCTCTGCTGGCAGTTTGTAACACCTGCAGACTAAGACTAAAATACATTAGCATGCAATTAATTGAAGGATAGTATGGAGAAAAGGGTGATGGTTTTATTTTTTTCCGCACAATGGCCTAGAAACTACCTTCCTTTGCCTTGTCTGTGCAATTAGTGAGGTTTACCAGTGGAGAAAAAAATAGGTAGATCTGCTTTACTACTGGTGAGCAATAAACACTGAGGAAAACAAGTGTGTTAAGAATGGCCTTTTATGATAGGCTGATGAGAGTTAGAATTCAGACTGATGAAGAAGAGGTTTGTCCTATTGTGCCTTCAGATCTGCTTCTTTTACTACCATACAAATTCTGCTCATTTACAGTATGCTTCAGGAAATTGAAGTTGCTGACTAGAAAACAGGTATTACCTAAATGTGCTGTCCAATATGTGCATTGCACTGTTTGCTGGAAATAAAGTCAATCACTAATAACTGTGTGGTGTGTCTATGCCTTGCAGATTCCCCACTTTTTTATGCTAACAGAGCAGATTTTCCTCCTAACTAGGAATATTAGGTGTGCAGGATTCTGGAGCAAAAGAGTAGAGAAGTGGATTATACCTGTGAACAGTCTGCATCAAAATGCAGCTCTTGTGGGAGCAAGTAGCTTTTCATTCTTCATGTCTCTGCAAACTAGTTCTGCTGAGGGGAATTGAAAGCAACCCATTTGGCTGTGAGATTTGGGGCTTCTCAGCAGGTCCAGGTTGTTGTTCCACCACTGGGAGGATCTTGCCTGATGATCTGTGCCAGAGAAGTGCATTTTCATAGGTATTTTAGTACTTTGTAGAATCTTTGAGCTTGGAAAGGACTTTTCAACTCAGCACAAGATCCATCAGAGCAGATTGTTTAGTTCTGTGTCCAGTCAAGTTTTAAATATGTCTAAGGCTGGAGAGTCTACAGCCTCTCTGGGCAACCCCTGCCAGCGTTTGCTCTGTTTAAAAACAAAGAAATTAAAGCTACATTTAAATGTAATGTACTTTTTCCAGTTTGGGCCCATTGCCTTCTACCCTTTTAGTGGATAATCAAAAAGCTGGCTATCTTTGCTTCTTATGGGAAGTCCTAGAAGTCATCCTTTTGATCCACAGGATTCTTGAAGGCTGGACCTGTATCTGCTGCCTTAGAGAATTTCCTGAACTAAAAAAGGGGTAGGTAGGCACTGTGTCTTCACGTTCCAAACAAGGTGTTTTGTAAAGAGGATAAGAAGGGTGTTAGACACTTTGGAAAAGCAGAATATAGGCATGAGGAGGATATGTATGTTTGTTATCAATGTAGTCTGTTCTTTTTCTACTCCTTCCAGTAGTCTTTTCAATAGAATTTCAAATTGTATTGGATTATGGTGACCTTAAGGAAATACAATGATTCATAAATTAAAAAAAAATACAGGGATCTTGCACTTCACTGCTAAGTTATTGACCTTGAAATGCAAAAGTCTCATGGGAACTAGCAGAAAGCTGGTGATAGTAAATAATACCCTTTGCTGGTGATAGAACCATAAATGTTGATCATAGTGAACAAAGAAGCCCCCTTATCTGAGGATTTTGGAGATAGAATAGAACAACAAATTATGCCTTTACAAACCAAATATGAGTTATTTGTACTGTTTTGAAGCACCTGATCTAGACACTTTGAAATCCATAAAATTACCCTAAAGAAATCTACACTGTTTATTCTTACATTCCTACATGTAAACCATTAGAGCTTCTGTGGTAACTAATGAAATTCTTCATTTCTTAGGGCTTCACACCCATGTATTCCATGAAATCTTATTTGGAAGACACTCTGCCACAGGACTGGTCACCAGATTTTATACACCTACAAATATTTTTAAAGAACATTTTCACACCGATAGATCTCAATCTTTACATTGTAAACTACATATAACCTAAAAGAAGAATTAGTTGAGGTGAGGAAGCAGCTCAGGAAAGGCAGTAGCTACAATAGTCACTTGCAGTGACTGAAGGCAGAGAGTGCTGAAAGGTGTTTATTCCTAATTGGGGACATAATTACCCTTCTTCATTCCCTACTGTGTAAACAAGTAAGAAGCTTTGACTTTTGTTGAGATGTATTGATAATATCTGCTAATCAGGGGCAGAATGGTTCTGCATCTAACTTTCATCAACCAAATATTCATGGCACTGTGTCAGTAATGACTTACTAGCACTTCAAGATTTCTGGAAATTCCTTGGCTGTCATCCCACTACCACTCCCAAGTTGGACTGCAAGGAGACTTGGATGGAAAATATTAAGAACCTTTGTATTTTGTCTGCGTAGAGGAAGGACTGGTACAAATTGACTGTTGTTGTGTCAGAGCTTTTAAAGAAGACCAGAAAAATGGATTGATTGCAAATGGAGTATAATTGTGCAAGGAATAAGATCCCTCTTAACAAAAGCATTTCTCTTGTGAGAAAAAAATACCTGTAAACTTACATGCACATACATTTTGCTTAACTTTAGCATAAAGTAAATAAAATGGTACTTAGTCTCACTAGTCTGGAGAATTCCAACACTAAAATGGCTGATGACTTGAAAATTAATTGCTGTAGAAAACCAAAAAGAGGCAAATCACAGTCAGTACAATAATGGTAATACTTGTTTGGCTCTAAGATTTGTCTGCTCTGTCGTGCAACTAAGCACACAGCTTAGTGATGGCTTTCCACTGAGGTTGGTTTAGAATACACAGCATTACATGCCACTTAGAGATGTATGTGTGCCCTTGCATTTGTTTTCCTAAGACATTTGGATATCTGCATTCACTATGTGGTGATATTTTTGGTAAGAACCTCAAATAGCATCAAGTCCAATGTCTGCTATTCCAGACAATGGAATATTATTTGATACTAAAGATGTGGGATGTCCATGGAAAAATATGGGAAGGAATGTCTCTGAGTAAATCTCATATCTGTTTCTCAAACAACACACTTATCATAAGACTAATTTGAAGTCTTATTGAGAGACAGGAAGCATGATTGTATGAGCAAACTTGGCTCATATTTGGATTCTGCCACATCCCTGGACCTTCCCCCACAAAAGTGTTAGTAACAATCAGACTTGTTCCAAAAATAAGAATTTATGAAATTACACTTTCTCATTTAGCTTGGTCCTGCCAGGTGATAAACCCTCTGGCTTTGCTACAATGCAGTGTGACATAGATACACAACTCTGAATAATCCTTTTTGGCGCTGTTTTCCCCACCCTGCATGCCTAAGAATTTAACAATCACTGTGCAACCATTGGTTTGCAGGGGGATTTTGACTCAGAGGACCTTGATAAAGGTGATAGGAAATATTTGTTGGGAAAGGATGACCTGGCCCCCCAGCTGAACAGTGGCCATGATACTGCAGCTCTCCACAGGCAAGGTAGGAGAGCTGAAGTTGTGCTTTTCTTGAGAATGGAGCCAATCCCCAAAAATATACTAAGCCATCCAATAAAGATGCCAAAGTAAACAACATCCAGCAAAGTAATTGCCATTGTAGATAAAGCTTAGTCTTTTCCTTTGTGCTTAATAAATTATATCCACTTGACAGTGGGGACCCAAAGTAATTACATGTGCCTACATTTTCTTCAAGCTTCAGCCACTTAAGGAACTATTACTGCTTAGATTAAGTAGTACAAATCTGTACCACATCAGCTGGAGAACAATAATCATGCTGGTTCTTGCCAAGATTCACAATAAAGATTGGAAGATGATCTTCTCACCACGTCTGCTTGCTTGTCAGTTGGTGCTACTGTTGCTGAGAATAGGCAGCTGCCTTATTCACTACTTTTCTTCGATTGGTAAGTGGAAGAAGGTATCAACACTGAAAGAAAGCCCACTGATTGCATTAGTTAAAAGTTACTGTGGCAAACTAGTACTGCTTTGTATCTCTAACAGGTTCTCTCTGTGAAGGACATATAGAATCACCACATGGTGCCAACAGGCTCTCCATGTTTTTCTCCTTAGCAGCTGACTGGACGTGCACGCCTATGGGGAAGTAGAGCCTGGCAAAGTTTTCTATGCAGTTTTTAGTTTTTCTCCCATCCTTCTCCACCATCACCAATCCAGAAAACAGTAATCAGAAATAATATTCCAGAAGGCTTCTCTAAATCTCACATCTCTTCAAGAACAATCTCTCTGGTTGGAAATATTACATTTCTTTCCATGTAATCAACTGGAAAACAGTGTAAGGTCCCTCCGGTTTTTCTGTATTTCTCCAGTTACATTGTACACAAGCTTGGGAAAGATTTTCAGAAATGCCTGTGGAAAGCCTTATAATGAACAAGCAGTTGCAGAAGGAAACCTTTAGGAAGCCAGATCTCAACAGGGATTGTTCAAGTCACAATAAAATATGTGCAACCACCTCTAATTACAGCATATCAAGATGTGCCTGCAGGAAAATACTCCCAGCTGCTGACAACAATTTTCTTGCTAGTCTGCCTCAGCAGCTCACTATCAGTTGAAGAAATGGAGCCATACTATCACTTTTAGTACTTCAGCAGGTGATTCACCAGCAGCTGAATCATCCCAGTCCAAAGCTAGCACACCCAAAACCCAGGGAGGGGTGGACAACGGGGGGAAGGAAGTACAACCAACCTTCCTCCACTGATTCATGCCATCTGAGAGAGACAAGCCATAGGGCTGCAGCCTTATTTGCAAAATATTGCTTACAATTTTTTCTACAAAGTCCATAGGGAAAAAGACAATTTTATTTAACAGTTCATCACCATTACACAAAGTGTTGTTCTGGATTCAGCTTCAAAAAACAGGAAGAAATACTCATAAGATTGGTTTGTCAGGCTTTTTTTGCAGAGTTTTTTTTTGTTGAGAAGTCAATTAGATGGGAAAACTGGGACTGAACCCACTGTCATGCAATTGGAGTCTTTTGGTGTTAGAGGTCTCTCTGGTTAGCCACAGAGGATATGAGCTGTTGCAGTCTTGACTCACTACTTTGGTTGGTGCCAACCCAGGTTTACACAGGAGGTCTCTTGGCCTAAATGTTCATAACTGATCAGAAGGGCAGCAATCACAAATGGTTATCTGTCAGCAGATGCTGGGTGGTGCCTGTAGCTCACGTGTCCCAGTGCTTGCACAATCACTTAAGTGCTTAAGTGTGAAATTACTTAAAACCAGCCAGTAATCTCACAGAAGCTGTTCCCTTTAACCCACTGGGCTAGCAAATTTGATCAGCTCAGTGAAGGATCCAGCAAGTGTAAGAGCTGGTGGAAGGTTGAAGATGAGACTGTCCCTAAACAAAGGGATGGGATAGAGGGAGCAGGGTCTCCCCATTTGATGATAGTGAGCTGTTAGTTAGCTCAACCCTACAACTTGACTCACAATGTTTTGTTTGCTGACCTCTCCAGAAAAGAGAAGAGAAGAGAAGAGAAGAAAAGAAAAGAAAAAAAGAGGAAAGGAAAGGAAAGGAGAGGAAAGGAAAGGAAAGGAGAGGAAAGGAAAGGAAAGGAGAGGAAAGGAAAGGAAAGGAGAGGAAAGGAAAGGAAAGGAGAGGAAAGGAAAGGAAAGGAGAGGAAAGGAAAGGAAAGGAGAGGAAAGGAAAGGAAAGGAGAGGAAAGGAAAGGAAAGGAGAGGAAAGGAAAGGAAAGGAGAGGAAAGGAAAGGAAAGGAGAGGAAAGGAAAGGAAAGGAGAGGAAAGGAAAGGAAAGGAGAGGAAAGGAAAGGAAAGGAGAGGAAAGGAAAGGAAAGGAGAGGAAAGGAAAGGAAAGGAGAGGAAAGGAAAGGAAAGGAGAGGAAAGGAAAGGAAAGGAGAGGAAAGGAAAGGAAAGGAGAGGAAAGGAAAGGAAAGGAGAGGAAAGGAAAGGAAAGGAGAGGAAAGGAAAGGAAAGGAGAGGAAAGGAAAGGAAAGGAGAGGAAAGGAAAGGAAAGGAGAGGAAAGGAAAGGAAAGGAGAGGAAAGGAAAGGAAAGGAGAGGAAAGGAAAGGAAAGGAGAGGAAAGGAAAGGAAAGGAGAGGAAAGGAAAGGAAAGGAAAGGAAAGGGTGCTGCAACAAAAAATTAACCACAGAACTTTGCAAGATGAAAGTACACAGTGGATTATTCATTAACCCAAAGTGCAGGAAGAGCAAATTCACAGGCTGTGTAATGCTTTACAACACTTGCCTACAGTAAAAATATCTTGAAAATCCCTTTGATCTCTAGTTTTCATGGAGAAAGAGCATCCACTGCACTTCCACTCTGACCATGCAGCCTGGGCTGAAAACCAAGTTTCTGCCATCGAGGGTAGGAGTGAATGAAGTGGACACGTCCTCTCAAAGAAAATGCAGACTTTGGCTTTATCTCAGTACAAGGAAACTGGACTAAAGCTGGGCTCCAGGTTCCCAAATCAGCTCAGTTTCTCTAAGGGAGCATAACTGGAGGCAAAATATTTCTCTGTCTTCTCTTTTTGCTCCCACTTCCCCAGACAGGAGGAGAAGCTGGAAATGTAGCATGTGCTGCAGGTTCTTGAGGAACTTAAAGGAAGGTCTAAAAACATCAAGAATATGACATGAACAGTTAAAGGTCCAGATTTGAGACATATCAAGTGGTTAGGCATTTCCACAGTCTGAGACATACCCAGAGAGTCAGCAGTCAGAAGGAGGAAACACTGCCTAAAATCACAGTTTTCCATTCTGAAAACTGTAACCTAAGTTCATATGGTTTGGTCCAGGATCTATGAATACAGGAGTCCTGTGGGGATGCTACAAGTCTACAATGAATAGGGCACAGTGTTCCCCATCCATGTGCTCTAGTGCAACATATCAGTGACAGAGGTTCCAGACTTTGCCACTTGCTAACTTGAAAACTTTGATGCTACAGGTATGTATGAACTTCTAGAAATTATTAGAAAGAGTGAAGTACCTATGACCTAGGTCGAGAAAAAGGCACCAGATTTTAGATTGGCAATAAATACCTTCTTCCAGATGAATTATTTATTTATTTTCTTTTTAAGATAAAAGATAGTTCTGTAGTTCTGTTAATAAATACCAAAATAAGTTTGCCAATACTCTCAAATATTCTTTTTTTTTCCCCCATTTTGTTCCCCCTTTCTTGAATTATCCTCAAAAATGGTTCTTTGTTTAACAACATCCAAATTGTTCAAAGAAGGCAGAAATATACACTTGTAGTTTTGAGAGCTAAAATGTGACTGCTTCAGCAGAGGGAAAACATACCTATGATTGCACACGTAGTGAATACTGAGCTGTAAATGCCTGTTTAGGTGTGTGCTGGTTTTCTCTCTGGCTTTGTTGTGGATTTGTTTGTTTTTTAGGGGAATGAGGCCTAGTTTGAACAATAAAACCATTGGTACAGGTTTACCTGGGAAACTACCTGTATTCATAATAGGCTTAGAGATGGCCTCTGCAGAGGTGCCATTAGCTTGTATCATTTTTTTTCAGCACAGCTGGTAGAATGTGGGCTGTGTGAGGAATTTGGAAGTTGTTTTTCTGCACTTGATTAATGAAATCCTAGCCATGCTTGATAGCAGAGCAAAATTCAGGGCAGACATACGGGGCACAGAGCTGCTGCCAGATGTCTTTTTTTAAATTTCTCACCCAAGAATGAGGTTTTTGTAGTACCTGAGGAAGGAAAGTACCAGTTACATGATCCGGCTTCTTGGGAATAGAAAAAAATACTTCAGTTTCCTACTTCTGTCTTTACTGAATCAAAATATACTTTAACACAGCTGAGTGCCTAGAGGACATGGATGCTTTCTTTCACTGTGTATAGGTGAAGCTAATTTGCAACAAGGCTGTTTGCTACACCCCAGATAAACTGTTAGGAGCAGATGACACACCTGCTAATGAGCAGGATGTCACACTTGTGTCTCTCTCAAATGGCTTTGATTCTGTTTAGCAGAGAGGGACCATTTTAAAAGGCTGTCCTCATTTACAGCAACTTGTGACATTCTGAGGTTCATCTAGAAGGAGAATAATGTCAAAACTCCCTGACACAAGCCATATATTTTCTTACATGTAACTAGTATTTGATAGTTTCAGTGTTTCTCATCCACCTCACAGAAGTAAACTTACTCCTGCCAGTCACCCAGAAGGGTTCAACACAGTAGCTTAGTCATTATAGTCTGATAGCAGCTTGTCTAAGATCTGCCAGTGAAATTTATAAGCATTCACATGCATGCACCTTGCTGGCTGAGATCTTTAGGACAGACTGTGTGAATAGGAATGTTTCTCAATCAATCAAGACTAGTTTATGGACACAATGACTGAAATGTCTTTATTGGATTATATTCATATATAATACTATTAAAAGAAATAGAGGAGAAATTAAAATACAGTGAAGTTATTGAAGGACAACTAGTTGCTGGTGTTTCATTTATTTTGAAGTGTTCAGATTTTTGTAAGAAACTTCTTTTAGAAGTGGTGTTGTTTTTTTTCTGTTGTCAGAGTTGCTGAACTTTGAAAATAATAAAATTGAATCAGAATATGCTTCTAATTTTAAGAGAATCAAATCAGAACTCTGTTTTAACAAAAAAAAACCAACCGTGTGACTTGGAAGAAAAACAATTCTGTTACAGCTTCAGAAACCAATATAAGGAATATATATATTAGGAAACATAAAGTCAACTTGGCAAGCAGATAACCTCACAACCAAATGGTAGTATTTCAAAATAAAACTAATCTCTATCTCACTTTGCTAAAAAAACTCTCATTTCAGTGGCTTAAGTAGCAACATCTAATACTAGTTTGCCTGATTATTTCACCTAACATCAAGAAAGACTTATTAAACCCTATCTAACAAAACAATAGTCAGCATATGCTGGGTAATGAAGATAGAAGCAACAGGTTAAAGATCATGGGCAGTGAGACAAATGACTTGTGGATGCCTTACTCTAAGAAAAGCCATGTTAAGGACCTGCCTTCATAATACAGGGTGAAATTGTCATTCTGGCAGTCTAGTAAGCTGTGTTTCCTCCCACTCAGAATGCTACCTATCCAGAAACAGTAGGACATATTAAACAATTGCTGTAATGCAAACGAGGGGAATATAATAAAATTATTCCTATATCTCTTAAAGAAATATGATTTTATGCAACTCTTCAGGCATCTGAGGTGGGGAGGGATCTATAACTTTCTTTGTTTTCTTTGACTAAGTCATTTTAGGGTCATTTGGATAAATACTGTGGGAGTCAACATTATCTGTGAGATGCCTGTGTCAGATAAAATCCAAAGCACATGATCTGTAATGTCTCATCCAAAACCCACTGTGAAAATATAGCATATCCCAAATCCCACAGACATCTTCAGTAGAGAAAGGGATATAGGGGGACAATTCCTGGCGAAGTTATTGAAGGACAACTAGTTGCTGGTGTTTCATTTATTTTGAAGTGTTCAGATTTTTGTAAGAAACTTCTTTTAGAAGTGGTGTTGTTTTTTTTCTGTTGTCAGAGTTGCTGAACTTTGAAAATAATAAAATTGAATCAGAATATGCTTCTAATTTTAAGAGAATCAAATCAGAACTCTGTTTTAACAAAAAAAAACCAACCGTGTGACTTGGAAGAAAAACAATTCTGTTACAGCTTCAGAAACCAATATAAGGAATATATATATTAGGAAACATAAAGTCAACTTGGCAAGCAGATAACCTCACAACCAAATGGTAGTATTTCAAAATAAAACTAATCTCTATCTCACTTTGCTAAAAAAACTCTCATTTCAGTGGCTTAAGTAGCAACATCTAATACTAGTTTGCCTGATTATTTCACCTAACATCAAGAAAGACTTATTAAACCCTATCTAACAAAACAATAGTCAGCATATGCTGGGTAATGAAGATAGAAGCAACAGGTTAAAGATCATGGGCAGTGAGACAAATGACTTGTGGATGCCTTACTCTAAGAAAAGCCATGTTAAGGACCTGCCTTCATAATACAGGGTGAAATTGTCATTCTGGCAGTCTAGTAAGCTGTGTTTCCTCCCACTCAGAATGCTACCTATCCAGAAACAGTAGGACATATTAAACAATTGCTGTAATGCAAACGAGGGGAATATAATAAAATTATTCCTATATCTCTTAAAGAAATATGATTTTATGCAACTCTTCAGGCATCTGAGGTGGGGAGGGATCTATAACTTTCTTTGTTTTCTTTGACTAAGTCATTTTAGGGTCATTTGGATAAATACTGTGGGAGTCAACATTATCTGTGAGATGCCTGTGTCAGATAAAATCCAAAGCACATGATCTGTAATGTCTCATCCAAAACCCACTGTGAAAATATAACATATCCCAAATCCCACAGACATCTTCAGTAGAGAAAGGGATATAGGGGGACAATTCCTGGCAATAAATAAACAAACAAACAAACAAACAAATCCTTACTCTTGGTGCAATCATCGTTCTCAGGAGAAGTCATACTTATAAAAAGTGTTCATCTTCTGTGGTTTTCGGTCTTTGGGGATGCAGAGGAATGACTTGCTGTCCAGAAATGTTGAAATCTCTGCTGAACGTGGGCTTTTGAAAGAAGAGCTCTGCATATGCCAAAGCATTCACTGCCCACAAAAGGGTTTATGCATGTGAATCTACCACAGCAAATGGTTCCCCTTGTTAGAAATCACTGTGAGAGTGAAAGCAGAGTCTGAAGACTCTTCCTGGTGGTGTGACAATTACCTACTCCAGCCCCTTCAGGTTTTTATCGCTGATGAAATGAAAGCAGTGGACCAGGCCTACAGAACACCTCATCTTTCTTTGGCTTGCATTTCAAATGATGAACTTTTCGAGTTTCAGGGGTGGGTTGTGTCACACAGTACCGATCCTTTCTTCAAAAAGGCAGAGGAGGAGCAGCCCTGCAGGAAGAGCTGCTGCTGCGCTCCCAGCAGAGCCGCCCTCTTTCGGTGGAAAACCTCCCAATGCCGCCGGCTCGGTTCCTTCCCTTCCAAAACACCGCCTGAACCAGATTGCTTCGTAAGCACCAAATTATACTGCATTAATAAAAACAAGCTCCTTGGCAAAGCCCTTGATTTGGCTCCATCTAGCTCGATGAAAAGCGGTTTATTAAGTTACGTCAATTTGCTTACCTAAAATTTGCTGAATACTTTCCTGCAATGCCACATGTCGAATGTCCTTTTCAAGCCTTGTGCAAGAACATCTGTGAACCTCCTGTGTCAGAAACATCTCGTCAGAAGCATTAATCCCTTACTGAACAGAAAACATTATTTCTCTTGGATTGGTCCAAAATATAATGATGTGAAATCTGAACTGGAAATAAATAACGAGAAAAAACTTGTACATAAAATCATTCTCTGCAACTGAATAGCAACTCTGGAGCTGAAAATGGATAAGAAATAAAAGAAGAAAACCAAATTAATCCATTAACGCTTAAAATTAGCAAATAACTCTTACTTGAGAAACAGTGATAGCTTCTTGCTGTTTTGCAAAGGCCAACTGGTAAAAGTAATCAGCAACAAATGACCTCATTTGCATCCTAGAGAATGACCAACCTGCATTTCCAGACCAGTACAGAATCGGGCAGATCTGTACACATTGGGGTCAAACTGAGAAGGAGATTCCCCTGACACAAGGAGCAGCTGGCTGTTTGCAAACACCCAGCTTTACAGCAGCTTTTCTAGCAGCTCCATCTCCTGCGGCTGCCAACTGGAGGAGACTGAGACAGATACTGATGCTCTCTGCCAACTCCTGGCTGGCAATTTTTCTACACCGCAGAAAACCAAAGCGTTTTGTGAACTCTTCTCGTCCCACAGCAACCCTAAAAGAGCTGAGGTGTTAAAGTATTTATTAACATAATTGATTCTCAGGGTTTTGACCATCAAAATTTAAAGGGCAGAAACCTGAAAACTGCTTTTAACACACAGGTAGGTCAAACCTACCAGTGAGCCTTTGCAGTGCTTTCCTACTCCTCATTCACACATGCTTGCAGCACTTAACTGCGATGTGATCACACCTAGGACTAAAAAGACTGGCATACTGTCAAGAAGACTATTTAAACTGCCCAGATGGAGATGCTAGGAAATCATGACTCCTTCCAAGTTCTATCTTCTTTTAGCTGCCTGTCACCTCGAGACTCACAGCTTTTGTGTACTCCCAGCTTTGACTACCTGAGGCCCCTTTTCAAGCACAGAAAGCCTTGCTTGACCTGTGGTAGCAGCTGTGGCTTCAGCAGTGCTAAGGTGAGGACAGACACCCAGTCCATTAGCACCTGCCAGCACCAAAGTGCAAAGCAAAACACAAAGCACCAGAGACTTCTGATACTAAAGTGTGTGGCACCCACAGGCTCTAGATGTCTGAACACAAAGACAGCCAGTAGGTGAACAGGCCCTTAGGGATGTACATTTTGAATCTGAGAGTCAAAGTGGTTCCTCCATCCTATATAGGACCAGCCCAGACTCTTAAACTATAATCTTTAACTTATTTAAGGAACTGCTTTTGTTTCCCAGTCAAGTAGAAGACTACTAGAACAGAGCATCTCTTAGATGAGCAGTAACATCTGTCCAAATCCATTCACCACTAGGAAACCTAGACCCAAATTACTGAAGACTGAAAGTACAAGATAGAGCAAATTCATTTTGTCTTACAGCTGTGGGTTGCTTTCAGTATAGTCAGTAAGTACTTTTCTATGTTGAGCATAATCTTTCTTGTTTGTCATTATATATCTTACTCATCTTTCAAGTGTTTTCCATTTTGGAAGAACTCTGAAGTAGAAGTGCAGTTTTTAACCCAATGATACAACACAGTGTAATATTACCTATACATAGAATACTGATTTTAGACAGAAACGGATTTAATTTTGTTGTATGCATATACAACAACAATCTGACTCTTGACCCATGCAGTTCCCAAACTGTATAATTTGCAGCTACTTCCAACATTGTCCAGCATTCATACTCCACTGCTTCTACTGACAAGCAGTTAAAGAAATATTTTATTTTTGTCGCTTCCAGTAATAATAAATTTAACTAGGGGGTTGCTTTTCTAAAAACTGTTTTGTTGATTTACTAATTTCTATTTTAAACCTACTGATCCATAGCACGTATGAAATGGTGTTCTGAAATGACTGAGGATGATTATTCTCATTTTACAGGGCAATGGATGACATTAGTATTCCTTAGCACAAAGGACAAGGTTTTGTGTCAGGAAACTATCACATGAAGTGTTAAAAAAAAAACAACAACACATAAACATGGTATAGCTAAGGTGTTGAAGTACAGAAATTTGCCAGCAACTTTCCAAAAGCAGAGGCTGAATTTAAAAACTTTAAAGAAAAAAAATACAAAGTATTTTGGAGAAAATGTAAATGAAATATACTGGGTGGTGAGACATAATGAACAGGTAGTCAAAGACGCATCCATTTCTTTTCCACTGAGGATGTTAGATACAAAGATAACATTTTTGCTAGAAGAGAGTGAAACATGTAGTACAAAGAAAAAGCTAAAACAGAAGGCAGTATTTGTGGTAATTTTTACCATTAAAGGGTAAACAAGTCTTCCAGGCAAAATAAGAGTTTGGCACTAACAGAAAGCATTTGTTACATAGCAGCTTCAAAAAGTGGCGTATACCTTGTATGCACTGATGTGACACAGAAGAAATAAGAAAAAGAGGAGGCAAGATGTTTCTGAAACTGTTTGAAAATGAAAACATTAAAGAAAATAGCAAGAGTAAAGACATTTTTTTTTGTTGTTGTTTCAAAACTGTGCTTTGCAGAAGCCACTTAAATATCAGGAAGCATTTGCAGTGCATAGTTGTTTATCAAAGTAAAACAGGTAAAGAGGTAGCCCAAGGGTATGGGACTTCAAGGAGGGTAATGATTGGAAGAACAGTGCAATGCAATGCAAAACCTAATTCACCAACAATTAATGTTTAAGCCTAAAAAAACTCCTGAAACAATAGCAGGTTGTGGAGTAGTTCCAGATAGATTTAAATAGATTAGGGTTGGGGTCCCAGACAGATTGGGCTCAAATGGAATGCTGCAAAAAAAACCCCACACAGCCCCTATAATAGGAAAGCTGTGGATATTAATATTCCTTTGGGATACAAAAGACCTAGAAATTAATGCAAATATCATAAATTATTTAGCAAAAGGGGGAAGAAAATAATCTTCAAAAGTAATTTTAAAAGAATGTTCTTAGAAAAAAAAAATAGACATATGGCAAGCTTCATTGATAATGAAGATTTTATTAGCTTCAGAAAAACTCCATCAAAAGCAACCTGTGCCTTATTGATGGAAGAGCCCTGCCACTCAGCTTGTCTGATTTTGTTAGATATTACACAATAAATTAAGGAATTATTCCCACAGACAGCACAGTGAGAAAGTGTATCATAGTAAA
>NW_009954605.1:115014-119784 GCF_000747805.2 Chaetura pelagica | reverse complement strand
TAATTAGGCCATCTGCCATGTTATCAGAAAGATACAGTATTATTTTTTCTGCTTCTCCAGTGCCACAGCTGTGGATGGAATTTTACAGACTAATAAGAAACGGCAGGTTGCTGCTCAAGGAGCTGACAGCCTGAATTAAACATGACGCACCAACATAAAACAAATGAAATTTAAAAGCTTTCTTGAGAAATGGCTTGCAGAACTTAAAAAAATATATATAAGGGAGATGTTTCACTAGTTATCTATATTTTATTGAGATACGTTGTCTTAGAGTTTGCTGCTTTTTAAACAGAGGGAACTAGCTACAGAAGTGCATTTTTTGTTGAAGAGGAAAATAGTGTAAAAAACAGACAGGGATTAAAAAATCAGTCGTATTATGTATATATGAGCAAAGAAAATATTCTAGCCTGAGCTAATGGAAATTAGCTTGTGAGAGAGATCACCAGGCAAAAGCAAATCAAGGAGGACCAAACTGTAGAATGAAACCTCCAAGATGAACTTTGAACCTCAGGCATGGATAGTGATCACAAAGTTACAAGGCAGGGTGGGAAGCAGTGTAACTGATAAAAGCAAGAAGATAGTACAGAAGTCAGGAGATGAAACAGGATTGCACCTGAGGAAAAAACATAATGTAATAGGTGAACAATGTCCACAGGGCAGAATATAGTGTGAGGAAGACAAGAGGTTGAGCTTATTGAAAGGGATGCTGAAGGGGCAGACAGGCAAGGTGCAAAGGGAAGGCACCCTGCTGGACCTGTTGCTTGTGAACAGAAAAGGACTTGTGGGTGATGTGGCTGAGGGCTGTCTGGGCCCAGCCATTGCAAAATCTTAGGAGTTTTCTGTTCTCAGAGAAGTAAGGAGGGAAGGCCAGCAGAACTGCTATGTTGGACTTCCAGTAGGCAGACTTCAGCCTGTTAAGGTGATTGTTTGACAAGAGTCCCCTGCGAGGCAGTCCTGAATGGCAAAGGACTCCAGAAAGGCTGGATGTTCCTTAAGAAGGAAATCTTAAAGGCTGTCCCCATGTGCCAAAAGATGAGCAGGTGGGGAAGACAACTGGCCTGGTTGAACAAGGAACTTTGGCTGAAACTCAGGAAAAAAAGGATAGTTTACAGCCTTTGGAAGAAGGGGCAGGCAACTCAGGAGGACTGCAAGAAATGTTATTAGGCTATGCGGGGAGAAAATCAGAAGGGTCAAAGCCAAAATCTGGCTACTGTCACAAAATACAATAAAAAATGTTTCTATAAATACATTAGTAACAAAAGGAGGGTTAAGGAGAATCTCCATCATTTTATTGGATGTAGGGGGAAACATAGTGAAAAAGGCTGAGGAAAAGTCTGAGGTACTTAATGCCTTCTCTGCTGCAGTCTTTAGTGGCAAGACCAGCTGTTCGTGGGTACCCAGTTCCCTCAACTGGAAGACAGGAATGGGGAACACAAAAAAGCCCTCATAGTCTAAAGGGAATTGTTTATCAACCTGCTACACTACTTAGACACACAGTCTACGGGAGTGCATGAGATGCAGCCAAGGTGCTGAAAGAGCTGGAGGAAATGCTCATCACACCACTTTCCATCATCTGTCAGCAGTCCTGGCTAAATCCTGGCAGGATCCCAGTTGACTAGAGATTAGCAAATGTGACACCCATCTACAACTGGAAGAAGGATCCAGGGAACTACAGGCCTGTCAGCCTGACCTCAGTGCTGGGGAAGATTATGGAGTGCCACCACAGGACAAGGCAATCAGGCCTAGCCAGCATGGGTTTATGAAAGGCAAGCCCTGCCTGACTAACCTGACCTCTTTCTATGACACAGTGACCCACTTAATGGATGAGAGAAAGGCTGTGGATACCATCTGCCTAGACTTTAGGAAAGCTTTTGACACATTTTCCCACAGCACTGCCCTGGAGAGACTGGCTGCCCATGGCTTGGACAGGTGTATGATTCAGTGGCTAAAAACTGTGTGAATGGCCTGGCCCAAAGCATTGAGGTGAATGGCAGATGGTCACAACTGGTGTCCTCCCACCAGGCTCAGTACTAGGGCCAGTTCTCTTTAGTATCTTGACCAGTGATCTGGATGAGGGGTATGAGTGCAACCTCAGTAAGGTTGCCGATGACACCAAGTTGGGCAGGAGTTTTGGTCTGCCAGAGGGTAAAAAGGTTCTGCAGAATGACCTGGACAGGCTGGCTACATGAACTGAGGCCAATTGTACAAGATCCAACAAGACCAAGGGCTGGGTCCTGCACATGGGTCACAACAATCCCAGCCAATGCTACAGGTTTGGGGCAAAACAGCTGGAAAGCTGCCTGTCAGAAAAGGACCTGGCAGTGTTGGTCAACAGCCAGCTGAACATGAGCCAGCAGTGTGCCCAGGTGGCCAAGAAGGCCAACAGCATCCTGGCCTCTACCAGGAATGGCAGGGCAAGCAGAAGTAGGGAAGCAACTACCCCTTGCACTGGTGAGGCCACACCTCAAATAACATACCCAATTTTTGGCCCCTCATTACGAGGACATGGAGGTGCTGAAGCATGTCCAGAGGAGGGCATTGAAGATGAAGGGCCTAGAGCACCAATCTTACAGACAAGCAGGTGAGAGAACTGGGATTGTTTAGCCTGGAGAAAAGGAGGCTACCTGAACTACAACTACCTGAAAGGAGGTTGTAGTAAGCAGGGTGGTGGTCCCTTCTTCCAAGTAACAAATGATAGGACAAGAAGAAATGGCTTCAAATTGTGCCAGGGGAAGCTTAGATATGAAGAAAAACTCTTCACTGAAACAGTCCTCAAGCACTGAGGCTGCCCAGGTAAGCGGTGGAGTAACCAGCCCTGCAGGCATTTAAAAAACATGTAAATGTAGTGCTTAGGGACACAGTTTAGTGGTGGACTTGACAGCACTAGGTTTACAGTTGGACTCAATGAGTTAAAGGTCTTTCCCAACCTAACTGATTCTAGTCTAAGGCAGGTTTAGCTAGCTGCATTCAGCTAGCAGCTCAGTCACCAAAAGTGAAGTAATCTTGTGATCTAAGGCCTAAAACAACGATCCTCAAAACTGAAAAACCTCAGAAAAGGATTTTGAGATGGCATCAAGATAGAAGCCTGAAGGATGGAGATAAATTATTCAAAACCGGATGAGTCTTAGTTACTACATACATATCACATATAAAAAAAAATACTAAAATTTTATTGTCATGACTTACTGCATTTAGTCAGTATAAAAAAATTGTAAAGGGAAGTACTTTTATCAAACAGGCTGCAGCAAAAATTAAGAAAATTAATTCTTAAGTAGCATTTTTGTTTTACTTTTTACTACTTTAATATTTCTGAAACTGTTTCCTCACAGGAGAATAAAAGCCTGCAATAGTATACTATTTTTCCATATTTTTTTTCACACTACAACTACTTATAGTAGAGTGACTTGAAAGATGTAGATACTTGTAACATGAGTTAAGGACTGCCTCCAAAGGCATTAGAGCAGAATAACATTGTATATTCTAGATTCACACTATCTGTTCTGCAGCAGCTTTAGGCAAACCTCCCCTATACATGTGCCCTCAGTAACAACCAAATGCAAAAATTTTACTAGAAAACCATGAAAAAGACTCAGAGCTGCAGCACATACAAATCCCTGCCTTTCAAACTTCAACTATTAAACCCAAAGAAATTTTAAGGACTTTAAGAGCTAGACGACTTTCTTCTAACATCTTCAAAGCAGAGTTATCCCAATTGTGGCAGCAGCAAACTTAAGAGCCAAACATACAAAATCATTGTGCTGCAGTGTAATGGAAAAGGTGAGATAGTAAGATGTACAGATGGCAATCTGGACATTCACCTGTGCCTGGCAGACAGCCCATAGCTGCCACTCAGTGCTCAGCTATCATCAAATGACCACAGTGAAAAACACTCTTTCACAGATAATTTTCCAAAGCTTCTCAGGCTGTAGAGAAGCCCAGTTTTCCAGCAGTGACTTAGACTCTTCTCCTCCTTCTGTTTACAGTGTAGAGACATCCTCAATCTTCCCTTCCTCCTGCATGAATTCTGGTGTCTGTGGGAAGAGGCTAGAAAAGCTCAGAAGAGCCCGTAGTGGGTGGAGTGATTATTTTTATACAGACTTGTGCAACAGCACCATCCAGCTGTCAAAAAAATGAAGCATTATTGCCACTATCCAGATATGGTCCTTGTACCACAAGCAAAATGAAAAATTACACCTACTAAATTAATTCATGGGTCCATTGTGCTATCACTTCTGGCTTAGTACACAAGAGTGTGCTTTTGTAAGAATTCAATTCATCTTATTTCTACCCATAAGACCAACAGGGTCCAGCTTACCTCAGCATTTCAGTGAAGCGTGGAATATAAGCTCTCAGGTATGAAGAAAAGACCATTATCTTTGGCTCACAACCAAAGGCAGTTAATCACTCTACAAAAATTAATGGAAAAACCTCAACTGTTTCATACCTAAGAGCCTATATTTTAGGTATCATAACTGAACACTCTAGAGCTTCAGTAGTGAAAGCAAGAACAACAACTCCAGTGAGGGGGAAAAATGATGAAAACTCAGGAACTTAACTAGTAGATTACTATTGAGAGGCATTATGATGTGAGGAAGAAAACATCTTGCTTTTCAGTATTCTTCTTGTGTTCTTTAACACAAGTAACTGTAAGGCATATGCAATGGAAACAAAATAATGAATGGCATTCCCTACAACAGATGACTGATTACCTGAATTAAATCCACAAGGTCACTGCTAAATTGCTTTCAGTTCTTCACTGAGCTCAATTTT
>NW_009954605.1:108324-114976 GCF_000747805.2 Chaetura pelagica | reverse complement strand
GAAGTCTAATTTTAAAATACTATTCCTGAATTACATGTGCCTTAGCCTGTCCTGTGATCCCACATTTTTGCATTGATTCTTGAAAGGAGGGAATGCATCTCCTTTTCTGACTTTCTGAAGTCCAGTATTAGTTCTTTACAAACACTTTACAAAACAGTACAAAGTATTTATTCAAGTCTAAAGACAAGTTAATAATCCGTCACAAGAAAACAAAAATAGTAGAAACTTTCCAAGTAAATACTGGCAGGACAAAACTGTAAGTGCAACAATTACCTAGGAAAAATGACATTTCTACACTTAAAGAAAACCTGAAAGAAAAGCCTAGGATAAATGACTTAAAAATTCAAGCTCATGCAAAGAATGGTCATCATAATCACATCAAGTGGAGATGCTGTTTTCCTAGCATGAACTATAACATACAGTAGATTTTAATGTAAGCCCAGAACGTAACAGCACAGCAAGCACTAGAAAGAGAAGCCAAAGCCATACGAGGCAAAGAACATGCCCAAAGACACAGCAGAGGTACCAAATGATAAAACTGTGTCATGGGAGAGAAGGTGCCCGAGACAAGCAAAGTAGCAAAACCAGAAGAGTCCAGAGAGACAAAGCCCTAAGGAAAAGGGAACAATCATCTCCCCAAAGACTGCCAATGAACAGGAAGATCAAACAGAGACATGGCCAATTAGGAGGTATTACAGCTGAGTTTGACTAATGAAAGCAAGGAGCTGTCCTCTCACTAAGACAGGGAGAACAGAGCACATAAGATCTTCAAGAGGAGCTGTATTAGAAAGTTGTCTGTCATCTAATGAAGACCTGCAAAAAGTTACTAGAAAAAAAAAAAGTTGGAATGAGAACAAACCAAAAAGCTTTAATCAGTATAAGAGAATTGGAGCCAAATGTGAAAAAGGAAAGACTGGTACGTAGGAAGGTATTGGAAGAAAGTGGTAGGAAGGTCATGGGCAAGAAAAAGGTTGTGAATCTGTAATGAAAGCTTCCCTGTTCCACAAAAAAGAAAAAAAAAAGAAACATGTCAGGAAAATTTGCATTTCAAGTGCAGAGAAAGTAATTTATAATAAAGCATCTGGTGATCTTGATTGAACAAAGTCTACTTCCCTTGCCAGACACTGACTAGAGAACTTTTGACATGTTCTCTCAGCACAGCTATGCTGAGAGAACCTGCATACTTAGAAGGCACCAGGGTACAACCAGTCAGTTTCAAAACTTAGCTGTATAAGAGACAGAAAGAAGCAGAGGAATAAAATCAGATCTCCGTTAGTTACTAGTCAGGTCAAGTAACACAGGTAAAGGTGAAAATGGCACAGAAATCCCACTAAGCATAGGGAATAGACGTCCAGTGCAAAGAAGACAAGCCAGATAGAAAGAGAAACAGGAAGCCATGAAGTCTTTCCAAAACAGTCTAAATAGAGAGACAACACTCTTACACCATCCTCCATGAGGTCAGCCAGAGTTCTGCCAGCTTGATCACAGCAAGTCCTAAAAGATTTCACATGGAACTTGAGCTCCTGACTGTTTTACCATAGGGTGCAGGCTTTTAAGTCAGGACAGCTGAAGGTACTAAAGATAAGAAAATAGTGTTTCCACAGCAACCTGTTTACACTTAGTAGTTGCTCAGTTTAGTTAAGGAATCAGTCTTAAGTAAGATTAAAGTACCTGTTCAAGCTGAGATTTGTAGTCTTGTATGAGTAAGCATTTCCAAACTCAGGGCTTCAGCTGTTCAGTCTTAGATAGATGTACTATAGTTAAACCTGCCACGTCACTCAGAGTATATATTTACATGTCTACAAGTCCCCCTGCCTCCCTACCAAAGTATCTATTTACTATCCACAGAAGGTAGTATTCTGTTCAGACTTGAAGCATTCAGTTCTATCCTCATCAACCTCTCTAACCTTGTAACAAGCTTGCATATCTGATTTGCAGCAAACTTCTGCTATCGCTGATGAGTGCAGTGGCAGACCTAATGACAAGCTTGTTGGATTTGGGATTTTAGTTCATGAACACTCTTATTTAAACCAGGGACACAGAATATAACTCACATGAAAACAGTCATAGGATAAATCCAGAATACTAGGCAGAATAGCTGGATACATGAAACACGTTGCACATACCAGTCTCTCAACCTGCTCCATCCTTGGAACTACACTGCAATACTCACCAGCCCCTCTTTTCAAACAGACTTTCTGGTAGTCCCTTTAATTTTATATTCAGTGTTTTGCAGCAAGTTAGTTTCTACTTCAGAAGTGTCTAGATATAAACTGTTGATACCTATCTCTTCCAGAGAGAGGCCAAGTTCCCATGACAGGGAATATGAAGTTGTATCCAAGAAAACTCAAACATTCCCAAATGTCAGAGCTTATTTTAATCCAAGACATGACAACTGTAAAGTCCAGTTCATAAAAGGGTAACTTGCTACAAGTCTTCATCTGTACACTGGAAACAGTCAATCAGTGCAAGTTTCTAGTCAGTAGGGATTCTCCATTGATTCCAACATTTTCTTCCTCTCTTCTGCTGAAGGCATCTCTGGTTTTACACCATTTCTTTTCCTTTGCATCATAATGTCATGCTGAAAATAGAAAAAAGCAACCATGAGAACACAGATTTCTCAGACATGTCTGCCTCTGAGCTCCAAATAAGTAAGATGCTTTAATAAAAGTTCTCTTTATATATTAGGTCTGAAACACTCTAAGTCTGATTAGCTGATAACTAAATGCACTAGTATTTAACTGAAGGTACCTGATAGTTTACCTCACTGCCACGGAAAACAGTGAAATTACAGTATTCCCATTACTCTACACAAGACTTAAGTGCAATTGCCCATAACAACTTTTTTGAGGAGTCTGCACAATTATTTCAAGGCTAAGCTAAAAGACTCTTTACTACTATGACATGCGAAAAGAATGTAGGAGGGAGCAGTGTAAATGCACATAGTTCCTTGTGATACTTTTCTACTGCAGAAGAGAAGGAAATCAGGGCACCACCAAGTAAGAGCTAGCTCTTCCTAGGCTTTCTCTTGGTTAGAGTAAACATGACCCAAGCCAATGGAAAATTCACCTTACCTCAGAATTTTTTCATTATATCCATTGAAAACTGAACTCGTTACAAGAAATATCTGACTCCAACTCCAGGGAAACATATCAGGTACTGCAAGGTACCCTGACTCACAATCTAAGAGGGTAAACCTAGGAGAATCAAGTGAAGTACTTTGATGTGCATCTGCTTAAGTCTTCCAGCAACACATACCAAGACTACCTAGGCCTGTAAGTCACTCTAAAAACAGTAGCAGTCAGCACTTGCTAACTCTGAAGAGTTGAGAAAGCTGTGTATCCAAGGAATGGACTTAAAGCAAAGCATAGAGTAAAATTCAGAAAATCTACCATGCTTACCCAGAATTTTCTGCAGTTTTTGTACTTCAAAAAATAAGCAGTACACATATCCTTCTTATAGTTGTTGTCATCCATACATTTTCTAGAGGCATCTGTCTCCTTTAATAGGGAAAATATATTTCAGAGCTGAGGGAAGATACTGTATTCACTGTCTAAAAATTCTAATGACTCCCAGAATATCTATGAAGATAGGGGACAGCTTCTCAGATGAGAGAATACTATCAAAGAGAGCAGAGGAACACCCATTCACAAAGGATAACCAGTAATAAATTCCAAGCAATGACTTCATTTAGAGATAACAGACATTAGTACTCTTTAAATAGTAAGGACAGTCCACAGAATAGTGGTTTACAAAGGTACTTAGTATAACCCACAAAAGGCTTTTAAAAATCAACCAGACTTGTCTAACCAGGATTTCAGGCTCTGATTTTAAGGACAGAAAATTGGAGAGTTTGCTATCAGTTGTATTATTCCTATTTATGAGAAATTACTGGTGGTTGTTTCACACTTATTACAATAGATGATTTGCAACTTCCCCATTTTCAGACTCCTTAATAAACTTTTATGCAAAATGCCAATGCATGAGTACTATCCATAAAAAAATCCTCTAGAAATTGCATTCTTTAACACTGAAACATACAAGCAGAAATCCCAATTTGATCTTACCGCTACACATGGATTTATATCATGGTCTCTAAGCTGTTGTACATGCCTGGGCATTCTGGACAGACACTTGGACCTTGGTGAGAAACAAAAAAAAAAGAGGTTAAGTATCTACTTTTAATAGCAACTTAGTACTAAGTCTGAAGTGCAGCACGTAATAATGGCCTTCCAATAATACACACAGTTTGGTTGTCTTTAAGAAAAACAGTACCAACAGACTTCTTTTGGCAAATGTTGTTTCAAAAGCACTAACAGGAAGTCAACTCAGGCAAGTCTAGGCTGTCACCATGACTGCTTGCTCCCTGAAAAATCCCTGCAGAGGACTGAACCACTACATTGACTCACACCAGCCTGTCATACCATTGATGAAGTGACATTGGCTGTGAGAAATAGCTCCATAGAAGCTGTTCAGTCAACGCACTGTAGACTCCTGAATTAATACTGTGAGAGACCAACGCACAAGGAAACTTTTCTGGATTTGTGCACACTCTGTAGCTGGTTCATATCTGCACTTTAGTGAGCTTTCTCAGGTGTAACAAGTGCCCAATTATCTCCTGTGTTGCTGTTTCAGATACTTAAGACAAAAAAATGCTTTCAGCATGAGAAAATACCAGACCTACTTACACTACATATGCCAGCTTTGAATCATATTTTTTACCAGTTAGTAGCTTGATACCGACTCTAGAAACTGAAAGCTTGAGACACAGAATGCAGTGCCAAGAACTTGCACCAATCCAAGATGACGACATCAAGATGAACAGCAGACCCTCATTCCATTCACTACTTCCCATACATTGCTTCTGGCATACATATGGCCATGCAGGTATTTGTTCCAAACTAATACTAAATCTAAAGATACATTAATGATGATCCAATGACTGTTTGAGCCAATGCAAGTGGAAACACAGGACTCAAGAAGAGAGGGCTCCTTGCCACAAATGAAAAGAAACTGCAGAAAAACATCCTTGCTTGACCTTATTGGGGTGGTGGTGGTCCTAAGGACATTGTTGCTAATTCTAAACTTAAACCTGTTTTTGCTCCTATTAAGAGATCAGTAACTGCAAGCCTACAGTAAAAGGCTAGTTTTGCTTTATATCAGCAACCAAAAATAAAACACTGCCCTTAGTAGCTCACAATCAGAAAACAACTATTTAAAAGAAGGTTCCTCTTTGTGTAAGAGTAAGCTATTCCAGGTGAATAAGCCTTAAAATTTTCCATCCCATACAAGTACACTCTCCTGGTGCTTGGAGTATTTCTTGCATTCCACATGATTGTTGTCTGCAAAGTGTTTTTTTTTTAAACAGCATCAGGAAATTCTTCCACTTTCATTTGAGAACTACACAGTGGTTTTAAGGTAACTTTACAAGCTAGACAAATGTTTGCCATTTTGTGGGTGCAAGAGGATTTTTTGATCAGGCACTTCCAACACAAATGGGAACACAAGCACGTAGAACAATAGCATTATCCAGACATCAAGGAAGGAGTGTGGCAGAGAAACGCAGAAGAACACAAAAGTATCACACTACCTCATCTAAGTCAGTACCACAGATATAAGGTTTGTACAGGTTTGTCTGCATGTGCATTACAGCTCTGTTTCATTGATATTAGAGCAGCAAGTGCCACTTAAGCAGACATGCATTATATGGATTTCAGCATTACTCTCTGAAAGACTATATCCGAGTCATGGGATGTGTCACCATCAGTGTTCATAATACAAACGGCAATTAGCATTTTCAGTCTGATTACGCTGCCACAGCCTGCAACCGTGCCCAGTTTAAAGAAACGATGCACACCTCACATTAAATACCTACTTAGCAAACAGGCAGTTCAGGTTCTCGTGAAGCTGCTTAGCTCAGAGCAGGCAAACGCTTAAACATACTTAGGACACACAAAAAGGTTTGATAGCTCCTGCACGTGCTTCTCCCTCCCTCTTCCCGAAGTACTTCAGACTTTGAAACGCTATCAGCCAGAAGGGCAGGCGGGTCACGGGGAAACAAACGCCGAGTGTGGCTGAGTGAGCAGTGACCAGGAAGCGACCTTCCCCTGCCCAGCTCCTGCACACGCACGGGCTTCCCTTCCCGCTCCCAGATCACAGGTCTGAGCCCAACCGCAACCCAGGCTGGTCTATTCCACGGTTCTCAATTATGCTTTAACACATTAACGGTTGTAACCTGTACCAGAGAGAAACGCATTTATTCCTAGCGCTCTTTAGCCCTGGGGCTTTTCCAGTTCATAAACCGTCGGGGTGTTTTTCTATAGGCTCCCACCCACTGCAAAGTGCTCGTTTGTTTTGAAACGCACGTATACACACACAACACTGCTAACTTTCCTGCAACACACACCAGCTTGTTAAACTTTAAACCCCGAAGCGAAGGCCGCTTAATAATCCCACGGTTTGTATCGCTCTTACGGCGGGACCGGGCCAGGGGCGGGAGGCGGCAGGTCCGGACGCTCGGCACCGCGGAGCCGCCTTCCCCGCCTCAGCCTCCCGAAGAGGCCTGGGGGACAAATGGGACGCCGGGAGGGGGCCGGGCAGGCCGTCCCGGGGCGCCCACCTCCCACCCCTGCCCTCCCCGCCGGGCGGCAGG
>NW_009954605.1:60434-105609 GCF_000747805.2 Chaetura pelagica | reverse complement strand
CGGGGCGCAGAGGGGATGCTGAGGCTCCCGCGGTGAGTCTGCTGCGGGTTTGGGGGGCAGGCGCCGGGGTTTAGCAGGGAAATATCAGGGTTATTTAAATTATGAAGGGGGAGGAGGAGAAGGAGGGGGGAGAGGAGAGAGGAGCAGCGAGCAGTGAGGAAAAGTTTGTGTTAACCATCCCTCCCTTCCATCCCTCGCGCCCCATCTCCCGTAGCCCCCCGTCGCCCCGCGTCGGATCCCCCCGCAGGGGAAAAGCAGGGGAGGGCAGGCGAGGCGAGCGGTGCCCCCCCCTTCCCCTCCCTCGGAGGGAGAAAGCGATGATTTTCAGAAAAAAAACCCTCTCTCAGGAGTTTCCTCCACTCCTCCCCCTCTCCCCCATAATCCTTGCCACTATTTAGAAGCTTAGGATAACCCCCAAACCGAAGGCCTTCAAAGCCTTAAATAAGAGTTAAACCCTCTTAGCTTCTGCTAAGACCCGCAGGACACTAACCTGCATCGCCTGAATGCAACCCTCCCCTCCTCGCCTCTCCGGAGCCTGTGCTGTGAATGCAGTGACAGCGGCGAGAGCGGCGAGAGGGAGCGGAAGACATTAGAGACCGCGGTGCCGAAAAATGAGGGAAAAAATTAATATAAATTCGCCCCCCGCCTCAAACCGGCCAAATTTCGCACAGAAATTTCCCCCGTGGACCCGGCTACCCGTGGGGTGTCCCCCGGACCTGGCGGCTGCATCTTTGGGGGGATCCGGAGTGACTTTGGGGCACTCGACCCCCCTTTCCCGTCCTTTTTGGACAAAAGTTTTTTTTTCTCGTAATAAAGAAACGAATTTGCCTGCTCTCCCCCTCCGAGTGGCCCAGAAGCTTTTCCCTTCCCCATCGATGTGTGTTTAGAGAAAAGTGTGAACCCAAGTAAGTGCTGAGTCCTGTTGCCTTGGGGAGGGGGGTTTACTAACTGAAAGCAGGAGAGATCCGGAGAGAGAGAGAGAGAGAGCAGGGACAGCTTGTTGTCAGTATCATAAACAACCAAAATGGAGGGAGAACTGAGGCATATAACAAAATAAAAATCAGAAAAAAATGCCAAAAAATACCTAAAAATCGGGGCTGCTCCCCCTTTTCTTCCTCAAGGTATCAGAATAAAACCCGTGTCTTCCCGAGACCGTTTTAAGGTTTCAGGGAGCAAGGAGTTAATATTTATAATTTTTTTTTTGTTGATGAATTCTTTGGAAAGGCAAAAGCCTCTTATAACTCGCCACCAACAATAAGAAAACGTGAAAATCCCTTTCAGGAGACTGAGGTAGGGGGAGATGATAGTGCAGAAAGTGCATAACTTGGGGGTAATGTGGAGTGATCCTAGATAAGATAATTGCTGTATGTGCTGCTTTATAACTTCCTTTTTCAATGCTTTTTTGTATGTTGGGGGGGCTGTGGAGATGGGGGCTCCTTTCTTTTCCTCCGTCTTTTTTCTTTTTTTTGCTTTTTCTTATTTTTCTTCTTCTTTTTTTTTAATTTTTTTTTTTTTTTTTTTTTTGGAACCGGAATGTAATGCCTTTGTAGTGTCACTTTCCTGATCTAATTAGGATGTGTGAGGCAAAGAGTAAACCTTTCCGGTTTATAAAGTGCGTTTTCGTTGCCTTGGAATTTCAAGTTTTCCTGGTGGCTCCCTCCATGTATTTAAACTGGATTTTTTAGAGTAGTGTGGGGTTGAGGTTAATGCTCCACAGGGAAAGCAGAGAGGGCTCAGGGGCAGGGCACCTCTTCTGCGGGTGGTTGCTGGTTTCCTTGGCACGTTCAGTTCACCTGTTTGTCTCCTACCAAGAATGTCTTCTGCAGTCTGGTCGTTTTATTTACATGAAATAATGATGCCTCAATACCTCATCTCGCCTCACATTGAAGTTAATGCGAAAGTGCTGCTGATGTTGGTTCCACGTGGGATCAGGGACCATAGCAGGGCATTTTAAAGGGACAGCTTCTCTTTTCCTAGGGTTATCATCACCTCAGCAGCACCTCTGCCTCTAGCAGAGGGATGGTTCGTTGTTGGTTTTTTTTTAATGGAAAGGTATCGCATCGGCCCTGGTCTGATAAATTAAGGCAGGATAATAAGGGAAAACATGCAGATTCGTTTGGATCAAGGCATTTCTTTTGTGTGTAGTAGGTCTTGAGGGGAGTTTTCTTGGTGCATTAGTTAAAATGCTGTGTTTTGAAGAGTGCTTTTTGGAATGAGTGTTGCAGAAGTGAAATAATATCAGGTTGTTTAATATTCAAACCTAGTGTTGTTCTGCTAGCTATGAGTTCCCTGGGAAGACACCTATGTGCATAGGGCAATTTCACAGACATTTTGTAAAAGTTGTGAAGTGCATTATTTTTACTTTAAATAAGTTCAGTTTTGTTGAGGACACCTCCGTTTGTTGAAAAGTATTGTAGAGTTTGTTCTATACTTAAATCTGAACAGTCCCAAAAGGTTTTGAAAGCAGTGAAAATAGGTGTAGGTTTTAATTGGCCAAAGTAGGGACTTTTAACAAGTAGACCTCAGTTGTATAATTGTAACATCACTTGGAATAATTGCCCCTGGCTTTGTTTAAGAAAAGAAAGATCATCCTAAATGTGGTCTAGTTTCAGATACATGTGTGCATATGTGTGTGCGTTCATGCTTTTAGCATGGATTCTAGCTGATACAGTTTTTTGCTTCATTTTTAACTTGTAAATGTTTAACTGTAGTGATATGAAATGATCTGGTTGTCCCTGTTATCTTCTGTGTATTTTAATTTTCAGTGAAGTATTCTGTTAAAAAAATTAACATAGCTTCTCAGTGTCGCAATTCAATATCTTCATGAGGAGTTACGATGTTTCCTTTACATGTGCCTTGTTCTCATAGTATTTGTATTTAATTCTAGATTAAAATTTACATACAGGTTTGTGGTTCTCAAGAGGGAAGATGGAGTTCTGAACTTGTAGGGAGGCTATTTCAACAAGTGTTTTCTTTGAACTTGTGGAAGTTGAGTATCAGTTGTGATAGTCCTCTATGTTGAATAGCATGTATTTGCAAATGATCTGTACCTTTTCTGCAAGTGTGACCAAAGAAGCTGTTGCACAGTAGTTGTTGACTAGGATGGTCTTGTGGTTAGAGATTTTGGAATAAATCTCAAAGTTTTCCAGTGACTCACAGTTGTGAAAATTTCATCACATTAACTACTCTTAGGCTAGAAAAAAAAGGCTTATTAAGGAAGAAAGATTAATCAGTTTGTATAAAGGAATGAAATGGAACATGTTTTCCAAAACTGTCTTTTATGGTTTAGACATCTCATTTATTGTTAGCAACAATTCATACTTTAAAGTTCCTTTCCAAATATTTCTTACACTAATCTCTGCCTTTTATTGACTGAAGTAACATTGTCCTGAAATGCATAGAAATTTAATAAATCTATAGCAGTACACCATATGTTGGTGTTTTTAATGTAGATAGATAGTAGTAGATGTACAGAACTAACTTTAATAAACTAGTTATGGTACTGAGAACAGTATTTAAGAACTTTTCAAATACAGTTTGTGACAATCAGTATGAAGTGTTTTATGTGTTAGTACATTTTTACCTAATTAAGAGCTTCTGAATAATTAATATTGTGATGCTGCAAATAGGTATAGGCGCTGTTAATAACAGCTTGAAAGAAGGACATGCTGTGGAGTGTCTTTCTTGACTTACAGTTATCCATTACAATGTAAATTCAGTGTATCCAGCCACAGTACAAAATCCAGGACATAAGGAGGAGGAAGAGGAAAAGGGTGTTCTCACAGAATTAGATACTCTTCTAAACTGGGTTTAATTTTGAGGTATAATCCAGATGGTGGTGATAATAGCAGAAGATAAATGTTGTTTAGGATTGTTTTTTTACAAACTTACTTACTCTGTTTTTTTAGAAAACAGAATTATTCTTACTGGGATGATATGGTGTTTCATAAAAATAGAAGTAACTTTTAAAGCTTCCTTACTTCTAACAGTTAAGATAGTATTCTCTATTAAATGTTGCTCTGGTTCTATACATGATTCAGTATGATTTTGTCAAGATTTTCTAAAATTGAAACACCTGAAGAAACAAATACGATGGGTTGTTGTTGGTAAAGTTACCTTACTTGTGGTAGCTAAACTGGGGAGGTGTAAATGTGTTAAAATCCTTCCTCAATACTTATCAATCCTATTCAATGATTTTTAAAAGTTAAAAACTACACTATTGTACAACAGTACAGCAAATACAGGAATCTAAACTGACATGCATTCAGCTTTTCTTGAATGTTAATTCAAGTGTGTCCCTCAGTGTGTACTTTTCATTTAGTAATTATCCTGAAAAATTACTTTCCCAGTGTAGAATTTAAATTAAGAAACTTGAAAAAGTTTGTGTAATTACTAAAGGCACTGCATTCAAAGCACAGCCACTTCTAATGGTCATCCATATCTGCAGCTAGTCAGTCAAAATGGTGCCCTTAAGTCTTCTCCTTTCAGGGTCAGAGTAGTGCCTGTGTTTTAAAATTAATGGCTTAAAGCAGGCACTGCTCATGTTTTAAATAAACCACTGTTTGTAACTGGTTGAGGTTATTTTGTTAAAAAAGATGTTTTATTTCAGAATATAAACTATCAGTTTTAAAAATTTTATATCTATAACCTCTTATATATTCAAAACCAGTTTTTGTCAGCAAATATCTCTTGGGAGGATTCTTGAACAAGTTTATCTCTTTACTAAGGGGAAATATTCTAGAAAATGTGAACTATATTAGAGCAATTTGACCATTTTCAAATCAGTGTGGAGTTAAAAAGAGCTAGCAGTCACCACCACTGAAGTGAGAGGGCACTTGCTTTCAAGGAGATTTTCTCTCAATACCTGCTACTAGTGAGGATTTAGCTTGCATTGCTTTTGAAAGAAATGTGCAGTACCTATCCTATGAACTGTTAAGCATCTTTAACCAATTACCAAATGTTTAGGTAGCCTTAAAAAACTATCTAAAATAATTAAAATATTATTTCAAAGTAAGATTTTCTATTTAACCAATGTTAAATGTTTAAATTTCTGAAGGGAATTTTTAAATTTGCACTTATCTGAACATTTTTATAATAAAGCTGTGTTTTTCCTGTTAATCAACAAATCACATATAGAATTTAAATTTATATAGATTTTTGAATTGTTAAAGCTCGTAACTTTAATGTAAAGGATTGATTAATTCTCAACATAATTGCTTATACTGCTGTCTAGATTTTATTTTTAATTTTTCAAGGAATATAGTGACCCTTTATCTGAAAATGAATAGATTGCAGTTACTAATGCATTCTAAGTGAACAGTTGTTCACCAAACATCAAATTAAAAAAAGTTCTAATTTTATGCAACTTAGGAAAACCTAATATTGATCAGAAACAGTCACCATTGCTGTAAGTTCAGTTTTATTTAGATTGACTTGTTAAAGTATTTTCTGTCTATTTCAGTTCAGTGATCACCTGTTACTGTCTTGTCTTAGAAGTACAAACTAGCAGAAATGAATAGAATTAGTGGGGTTCCTTAAATTTTAACAAGATAAAACATACTTTTAAAAATAGTTTTGTGGTAACAGTTATAAAGGATGGGGCCTTCTCATAGAATATATTACAAATGTTAATATTGAAGTGGACCCTGCTTGTCTTGTTAACAGTTATGTAGGATCATGGCATCAAACATAGCAGGGTTTTGAGATGACTGCATAAGTATGTGCTTCACAGTGAAGAGTGGGAAAGTTTTCATAGTTATTCTCATGATGAAGGAATAAACCAGTTCCTGTTATAGCCTTCTTTGTAATAATTTTCATCCCTTTCCTAATTCACTTTCTGTGCAGAGTATGGAGATACCTTATCAAATACATTAAAATCCGTGTCCAGATTGATGAGCTATTTCATACATGCTCAGCCCTGGCATTTTTGGTAGACTTACAAGGGGCAATATAGAGAGTAGAATGTGGCCCAATATGCTGAATTTTATTTTATTTGTTTAAAGGAAAGGAAAGGGGGGGGGAGCAAACAAACAGGCAAACAAAAAAAAAAAAAAGGGCTGAACTAGTATAAAACCAAAACGTAAGATAGATAAAACAAATGAATGTAAGTTAAGTGTGGCTGTAATACACAGACCGGTAACTGAGAAGTCCAAAGTAAAATAGTTCAAATCAGCTTTGAGAAGTCAAGTGGCAATCAGGCAAGTAAAACCTAGAATTGCCATCAGATGTAATTAAGAAATAACTATGTAAAGGAACTTGAAAAAAATGTTAAAAAGTGTCTTATTACAGTAAACTGAATTGCTGTAATCTTCTTTTGCACTTAATGTGCTAAATTCCTCTCTCAAAGGAGAATATCCCTAGAAATCAGATTAGAAGGTGTTTAAAGGGAATTACTTGTCAAAGTTGGTTTTTTTACTAAAGTTAGGGTAACTAATAATAATCCCTTCCATATTGCTGTAAATAATACTTTATTTGGCATAATTTAACCATGCAGTTTGCATGTACAGTTACTTAGGTATTGTGCAGGTAATTTACCTGGTAGTCTGATACTGTGCATCACTAACTTTCACCCTGCATCCTTTTTTTTTTTTTTTTTTTGTTTATGGTTGTGGGTCACATTACAGTTTAGAGACAGCCAAATCTGAAGTATTTATCATAAGATGTAAGTGATTGATCCTGTCTTATGCACTTCTGTGATTTGCCAAGTAATGAAAAAGCAAGAAGGATGTCAGAAGGCTTATCTTCCCTCTTCATTTATTGAATCTATATTTGCACACTACAGGATATCAGATTTACTAGTGCATGAGTTCTCTAAAAAGCCCTGGAAATCATCTGGTTCTGAATTAGTGAGATCTCATTACACTAAAAGTTTGAACAGCAGAAACACCCTGGGTATGCAAATCAGATTTTACTGTCCCAAGTGCTTGTCACTTCTAATAAAACTGTTTATTGTGTGGTATATGTATTTATCATGAATGTTACATTTATATGTAATATAGGATTCACACACACACACACACACACACACACACACACATCTTAAGGGAACATCTGGCTCTTTAGGGAGAACGTCATCTCTTTTGAATCAGTTGTTATATAGAATTATTTTTTTTAAAGAGACCACTTTGAAGAAAAGGCAGAAAGAGGGATTCTGGCAGCTTACTATTAAATTTCAATCAAGCCTGTATAGTTAGTAATAAAACGTTTACAAACTTGTAAAGTTTATTCAAACTCTTACTGTCACTTGTGGAATTTTCATGTATACTAATTGTGCATTTACTACATCTGCGTACGTGCAAGGCGTAATAGTAATACTGTATTTATCACATGGAAATATAGACACAATATAAATATGTAAAAGTAGAAATTGCCTACAGCTGTTCTTATGTTTTCGTAAGATGATATACTACAAAGGCATACGTTTATCATGTTAGCTACCTATTATCAGTTACTGGTGCTTTTCCCCTCACAAGTACTTCAGGAAGAGTGGGTTTTAAACTAAAATAAACCAAATGTAAAATCCAGTCAGGGTTTTGTGCTCTGTTTAAAAGCTAAACACAGACATATTGTTCAAGCTTATTTTGTTCACTGGAAGTTATTGTGGTCAATATACACATAATTTGTTTCATCAAGGACACTAGGAAACTGTGAAGCATGTAACTTAGAGAAGAGCTTAGACATAGCTGATCACAATAAATGCCAGTTAATTTGAATCTGTAATTTTTTTCCCCTCTGTGATTTGACAGTTTTCTTTAATTCTTTTGAATACTGGGATTGTGTTTAGACTAAACTACTTCTAATTATACCCCAGCACAAACACATAGCTTATGGCTATATTTTAATCAGTTTCAGAAAAAGTAATAAAAATATTATTGCATCTGTCAAAAGATGGTGTTGCTACATGCTATTTTAAATGGTGTTTAAGTACAGTTATAAGCATACCAGTACAATGAAATCAGCTCTGTTTCTAAACAACAAAGTTACATTATTTGTTGCTTTAAAAGTTAGAAAGAATAATAATATGCTAATTATCCTAATTATTCAGGGTTTTTTAAATATGTGATGAAATTGCTTTAAAAAGTATATGTGAAATATTTATATCAAACTCATATAATTTCTCATTACTCATAAAATACATTGTTTTCCCATTCGTAGTTTTAAAGGGGTTTTGTCTGAGCTGCACAAGTGTATTTTTTTCTGTTGGATACTCTCTTTTCTGAATGCAGCAGTTCTTCCACCTTTTTAAAACTCTTTCATTCTTTCAAAATGTATTTGTGTGCTATTAAGTGTTGATCATTTTTGTACTACAAAAATTGTGCTGAGGAGTATTGTGGAATTAACTGCTAATGATACAAGTATAAAAATGTGGTGTAGAGTAACACGGGAAACCTAATCATAGTGGTATTTGGATGATGGGAACAGTCCCAAACTGGATGAATGTTAAACTAGCCTATGAGAAAAAAAATGTCAGGTTTTGCAGTCTTGTGACATTAATCAGATATGTGGTATCACTGTTTGTCATAAGAAATACTCAAACACACTCCTAGCATCAATTGCTGTGGAAGGCAAACAGAAATATAGATTACACTTTCATAAATTATAAACTATGAAGTCAGTTTCTTGGGGGAAAAAAAAAAAATTGTTCTAGAGGTCTCCCCTGTAGTATAATACTGTTCTACCTTTCAAAGTTTGACCACTTCAGAATACTTGAGAACAAGTAAGTTAAGACCATCTTGAGCAACCCATTTTGGATTGTAGTACAATTTTTATCTATGCATCATGTAAAACAAACTTCTTACTCTGTTATACTTAAATATTTGTACTGAAAGGAAAGTACATGTAAGCAGTTTTTAACTGCATTGTTTACTTGTTCATTTGATTGTAGTAGGAAGGTGCTTTAGTTTGACAAGGCTGAATATGTATTATTTTCTATTTTTCTGTAGTTTGCTTTATAAAAATATTGAACATAAAAGGAGACTGGGTCTTTCTTCAAGCCTTGAGTGAAAAGGGGGGTATGGTCAGGAAGGGTCTCTGGAGACTTAAATCACTGCCCCTCAGTCTCTCAAAATATTTAAATCCTGTGAACTTGTGGTTTCACTAATGTTGCAACCTCGGAACTCCTAATATATTCAGTTATCTTGAGATGAACTCCAAAATTCTTCGTTGGGCAGATTGAATTCCCTAAGGGGTTTGTCTGAATAAGTACTTGAATATTGTGCTGTTTGTTCCAGTTTTCAGCAGTAATCAAGCCATAGAAAGTCTCTCAACTCTGAGCAAATCCTCAAAGACTTCATGGATGCCCTAAACCTCCCCTAGTCCTGCCATAGTTTTATTAAAACCATAGTTGAAGGTAAAATAATTCTTTCTGCTAAGAAATAATTCTGTCTGACTTTTATCCTAAAGGAGGTAGCTTAGTACTTGGTGGTAGTTTCAGCATAAAAGTAGCTTAACAAAAAAGTTTAAAAGGCAGGCATAAATTTACTATTGCAAGTGCTCTGTAACTGTTACGTGAAGTAGAACTTAAATCACATTTGTTTCATTGAGATAGTAAGATTCATAATTTGAAGAAGACAGAGCTTAATTGGTTTGTTAATTCTTCCTTCCCAAATATATCTACAAAATTGCCACCACTTTTGCTCCCAACAGCGCTTTGAAGATTATCCACCCATATGTGTGTATATATATATGGATGGATATATGTGTATGGAGATATATATATATATCGTATGGATATATATGTATGGAGATATATATATATGTGTGTGTATATATATATATCTCCAAGCTTTTGCTAATTAGGCCTTCATAAGAAGGTCTGTTGGGTGGAGATCATAATGTATTTGTATACCTCTTATGAATGAACTATTGCTTAGTAATTTTATAAATTTGTGATTTTTGTGTTCAGGGGTAGATCTGAGAGTGTAATAAAGAATATGTATACTCCCCCCTGTGAGGATGACAGAACTCAAGTATTCTGTCTTCTTGCTTTGGGTATTCTTAGACTGGTTATGTGGAGTTAAAAATGTAATAAATTTCACACACACACACAGTTTTTGCATTGATCAGTTGTTTGGGAAGTCTGTTCCTTGGTATTTTTGAGTATGTTGTAGTGGCTGGCAATATAATTAAATGATCTGATCCGCAGAAGTTCTAGAGGGAGAAGGGGGACAGAGGGAGACTTTTTTTCCTGCTGGATTTTGACCAGATTATTTGAAAGTTTCCTTGCCCTCTTCAACAGTCCTTTGCTTTAAATCAAAACAAATTGAACAAACAGTCAGTAAAAGTGCATGTTCCAGGTTCCTCTGGTAAAGCTTATTCATTTGGATGCTGACAGTTCTTTTCATTGTGACCTTCAAGATACTCAGCCTCTACTTCATGTCTTCCAAATATCCTAATTTTCATGTATCAAATTCTATGTAGGTCATTCATAAATGTACAGTAGTAACTGTATAGTCTATAATTCTAGTATTTTAAGCCTATATCAGAAATAGAGGTTGAAATGCTTCTGAGTGGTGGTATCTTCCTACTATCATCATTATTATTATTAGCATTTGCATTTGCATTTGAGATTGCTTCAGGTAGCATTCATGAAAAGGGGTGACCTTTCAGGTTGTCAAGAATCAAGCTGTTCAGGATCTTTTTATAGGTTAAAACTAGTATTTTATTTTTTTTTAGCATCACTGGGAAGCTGGTGGTCATTGAGGGTACATCATGGAACAGCAGAGTCATGTGCTGCTCAGCAGGGAATGCTGCTTAATGATGGAAATGCAGTGTCTTGAATGTGGAAAGAGCAAACCTGCATTGAAAGACTGGTCTCTTTCTACAGTGTGAACAGGGAACTGCTTTACTCTAGCTTTTACAAATAAATTTATTTGGAAGAAGATCCTTCCTTCATTCACTGACATTTTCTTTTTTTCCTGCAGTATAAAACCTGGACATTTCAGGATTATTTTTACAAGTCTATCAACTTGAAAGGGCAATTAATAAGCTACATATGACATTAGAGTGCTTGAAAAGGACAAAATACCTTTTCCTAAAGATCTTGGAAAAATATTTCAGTGTCTTGAAAGCAAAGAAAAATAACTACTATACTAATTTGGTTGTATTTTTCAATCAAGGAAATAATACTTAGATATCATGTGACATTGATTTAGCAATAGCTTGAATCTCTCAGGAATGTGTGTTACGGTAATATATTTATGAAAATAATACATAATGCACATTTAGAAGAATGTAGTTTTCAGTAACAAAACCATCAGAACTTGATGAAAACAAAAAATATGTTGTGTCCGTGTAAATACATAACTTTTTTTGAGGTTAGAAGGTTAGTTATCTAGGCATGCATAAGTATTCAGAACTCTGTCATCATTATTTCTAGGAGTGGTACAAATACAAAGCTGTTCTACTTTCAGATAGTGCATCATAAAGAGCTTTCTAAGATTAAGGAGTTTGTTGGTTTTGTGCATTTGAATTCAAAATTAAATGTGATACATAGAAAAGTGATACGGTACTGACTTAGTAGCACACAGTATTTTAGTCTTGTGTTGAAAGTGTTTATTAAAAAATCTGAATGTAAATGTTATATAGCTTTGGAGTTGACTTTCTAGTAGTATGGATTGTACCCAGGAAAAAAAGTATTGTGTTTTGTCAGAATTACTGTTTCCCTCTGGTGTATTTGCCTTTAATCAAATTCTGCTCCATGATTTTTTTCTTACTTTCATGAAATCGTGCTCATGCTTTTTTCTCCAAACAAATACAAATAGCATTGTACTCCTGCTGTGATTATTATGCATAAGACTTCTGACTCAGCATATCAAAAGTTATGTTTATTGGAAAACAAAATTAACATTTTATACTTTTTTAAGACCACTTAAAAATAGCTGTGTCAAAAGAGATTATGCTTTTAACATGCTAATCTACTAAACCATCGTATAACATTCTGTAGACAGTGTTTTTATTCCAGACAGCTACCTCTTACTAGAGTCCATCTGAAAGGTTTCAGGTTATGACAGAAATACCCCCATGAACTTGAAGAGAGAGAGAGAGGCTTTTTAATAGAATACATAATACACGCATTATCAAATTACAGCCCTTTTTCCAAGAATTGTTTTATCTGTCAGAATGGTTTGGCCTGCTTTAAGGCATTCTGGTTATTCAAGACAAATTGTTGGTTAAAAATGGCATATTCTAAAACCTTTTCTCAGTGTGTGTGGGGGTAGCAATTCCTAATTTTAGTGTAGAATATTATGTTGTGATAGCCAAATACCTGAATGGGATGCTATGCTGATTATGGGAAAGATAGAGTAAAGGAGGATAAGAATTTATGCCAGCTGTATTGGAGACACAGATCCATCTGGATTAGTAGTTTCAATTGCTAATCTTGCCCCACATTTCTCTGCCACTTTGTTTCTGAATTTGTCTTTTCCTGGTTTGATTTTTTGTAGTTGTATGCTGTTGCTGTGCAGAGTCACAGAAGTGTCACAATACTGACTTAGAAAATTCTGTAAAGTGCAAAAAATACAACAAAAATACAGTTCTGTCTTATCTTTTTACCTCAGAAATCTTCTATGTTACTTATAAGAACAGTAGATGTGTGTGTGCTTGTCTGAAATTTGACTGGAGGGTGACTGCCACTGGGTGCATCAGTGACTATAATTTTGTAGTTATTCGTATAATCATAGAATTGTTTGGGTTGGAAGGCACTTTAAAGAGCATCTAGTTCTAGCCCCTATATGGGCAGGGATGCCTCCCACTAGACCAGGTTGTTCAGGATCCTGTCCAATATGGCCTTGAACACTTCCAGGGATGGGGAATCCACTACTCCAGTGGGCAACCTGTTCCAGTGTCTCACTACCCTTATGGTGAAGAATTTCCTCCTAATATCTAATCTCAATCTCGCCTCCTCCAGTTTAAAGCCATTCCCCTTGTCCTATCACCACAAACCCTTTTAAAAAGCTCCATCCCGTCTCTTTTGTAGGCCTCCTTCAGGCACTGCAAGGCTGCTGTAAGGTCTCATTGGAGCCTTTTCTCCTCCAGGCTGAACAATCCCAACTTCCTCAGCCTGTCTTCATAGGAGAGGTGCTCCAGCAGCATAGCAGTAACAATTTTAATTTATTTTTAAAAATGCTAGTTCAGAATGGTATAACATGAGTGAATAGTTAGTTGTTATATTGGTACTCTGTTCTGGCTAGGTACAGAGCTCTATTTAGTGCTATCTGAGAGATTAGAGTGTTTAACTTGAAAATGTGCTGCTGCTTTATTGGTGAGGTGGAGCATTGCCCACTGTGATTTTCTACTGGCAAGAAGTCTGTAAAGACAAGCTTGGCTTTACTTGAAATCAATAGTTAAGTAAGGTTTGACACTTTCCTTTTTTAGGCACACTGTTACACCTTTTGCAATTCTGGCCAATATATTTTTAACAGGAGAAATGTTTCTCTTATAATCTAAAAGACTTTTCAGTTTTGGTGGCATTAGCCTTATATCTTGAAGTTTGATCCTGTGTGGCTTTTTGTAAGCTGGCTGTCTGACAGCGTATGACCAGACCATAATACCTTGTGTTGCTGATCACTTCCATTTACAACCACCTGCAAAGGACAGTGCTGTAATTAGATGCAGGGAGAATATGGTAAATAAAATAGTACATGATACAGAGTAACATAAAACATCATAGGGCCTACACTGAGGATGCAGGAACAGTCCAAAGATTATCCTCACAGTGCTTTGCTGTAAGGCTGTGTAGTGTTTGTATTTTATAGTACTTTCTAAATAACGCCTATTACATTATGTTAGTAAACAAAGTATTTTCATCAAGGATTACCTATCAGTAGACTGAAATGCTGCATGGAATTAACTATGCTAGTCTTTATGTAAATTGTTTTTAAATAGACTGTTGAATAAGGTGGTGTTCCAAACAGTCACAGTTAAAAATCCTGATAAGGGAGGAATTTTTGTAAAGTGTTTTGTTCCGAAGCTGTATACTGAATCGTCCTGGCAGATAGAGTTCTTCATTATTCCAAGGCTGGATTTTTACTGAACAATTAGATGAAGTTACCTACATTTGGACTGATTCTTGAAGTTAGCCCAACTGAAGACTATAATACTGAAAACTGGTACATAAATAATTTTGTGGATCTGGATTGTTAGCTGTATTAGTGAAAAATATGGGGTTTGACTCACCAGTTTAAATTAAAAAAAACCAAAAAACAACAAAACAAAATGCCTAAAGAGTTTTGTGTGTGATTAGGATAGGATATTACTCAATTTACATGTATGACCAATGCAGAAACTGAGAATGTCTCTAAATTCAGCAAGTGGTGTGTGTTGCTCTAAAGGCAGCAAGTGACTCATGTGACTGTCTTAGCAGCTGGGCAGCAAGATTAGAGAGCTACTACGTACACATTCCCTTACTGAGGGGTCCAAGCTATTGCTAAATGAAGTTGTATTCCTGCCAACAACTGAATAACAGGCATAAGAAAATATAGTAAATAAATGTGTCATCAGGTTAGGGCAGTAGTTATTTCAGACAGTCATTAAAGTGAAAAAAAAAAGCCCAACAAACTAACAACTTTTCCAGGATTCATATTTAGAAGATTTTTTTCCCTTTTTTCAAATGCTCTAACTTCGTATGAGATTACATGTTAATTGTCCCTTTCAATTTGCAGATTTGCAAAAAAGAATCTTGAAATGGCTGTTTCTGACACTGCAGGGAAAAAATGAGAATGTTATTGAGTGAAGAATCTTATTCCAAAGGACTCATTTATTTGTAAAAGTACTAAAAATATGCTTGTATCATGAAGTATTTTGATTTGAACTAAAATTGGCAAAGCATATACTTCTTGGTCACTTGCTAATTTGAAGACTTATTCATGATGTTATTCCTCATGTATTTCCTAATTGTAAGAATTTATGAAGTTTGTTCCAAATTGTCTTTAAGTTTTCCTGGCATGCCAGTATGGATTAATGGAATATGTATTCTTTTTACTTTTTTTTACATTTCCCTAATCTAATGTTGTTGGGTTTTTTTACTCAGATACTTTCTTTTCCTAAGGAGGTTGCTAAACACTTGTGAATGCTTTGTCCTAGTATGTATGTATCTACAGGTACAGATTTATATTTCAACTATTAATTTATGTGTTTAAACACAGAAGCATCACCCTGTCAAACACCTCTTTAGAACTAGCCCTCATAAAAACTCCTTTCAGTCTTGCGGTCCAGAGGACATATGCTTGACTGTTGCAATCAAGAAAATTGATACAGAAATCAAGAAGACATTAATATAAAGTGTCAAAGTGTTATTTGTAGTATCAACTTTCAGACCATAATTAAGTTTTGAAGCTGAGAACATATTTAACAAAGAGGAGCTTTTGTATTTAAAATGCCAGAAGAGACAAGAGGTCAAGCACGTGAAAAAATACTTATAGTAAAAGAAAACCAAGAAGAGTGTGTGTTCCTAGCCATTATCACTGCATCTCACTGCCCTCAAAAAGCTTAAACTTGTTTGGTTTTCTGTTTCAGGTTTTCTTGATTTCTGCTTTCTCTCTTCTTCTGTCTAGTAATGACTTATTTCCCATATTGTTACTCTTTCATGTTTATTCCAAGTTTGTGCAGTTTTCCTCAACAATGGTTTTAATTTATATCTAAGAAAAAATGGAGAGTATAAAATAAGGTTGTCCACAGTTGTCAGTGCATCTGAAATTACTTTCTCAAGGCAGACCACTGGCCCTTTTATTTTTGCATGTATTTAGAGTTCTTCATAATCAAATATCTTATTTTTTTGTATTTTAAAATCCTTGATTTTTAGGAAATGTTCAGTTTTGTTTTTTGTTTTGATTCATCCTCTCCTGAATGTTCCATCACTCCTTTTTATTATTATTATTATTATTAGCCATTTTCCTGTACCAGATTGCTTTTCTACTATGCTTTCATCATCTTTCAGTCACATACTACTCAGCAGTTGAAAAATGTTTGTGTTCTTATTGCTGCGCCACATTGCTAGGCCACTCTCCATCATCTTCAGTAAATCATGGGCAACAGGTGAGGTGCCTGAGGACTGGAGGATAGCAAATGTCACTCCAGTCTACAAGAAGGGCAAGAAGGAGGACCCGGGTAACTATAGACCGGTCAGCCTCACCTCCATCCCTGGAAAGGTGATGGAACAACTTGTTCTTGTGACTATCTCCAGGCACATCAAGGACATGGGGGTCATCAAGAGCAGTCAGCATGGTTTTATCAAGGGTAAATCATGTTTGACTAACCTCATAGCCTTCTATGAGGAAATTACTAGGTGGATAGATGATGGTAGAGCGGTAGATGTGGTTTATCTTGATTTCAGTAAAGCATTTGACACCGTCTCCCACAGCATCCTTGTGGATAAGTTGATCAGGTATGGGTTTGGTGACCAGGAAGTGAGGTGGATTAGGAACTGGTTGAAAGGAAGGAGTCAGAGAGTTGTAGTCAATGGGGTAGAATCTGGTTGGAGGTGTGTTACTAGTGGAGTCCCACAAGGGTCGGTGCTGGGACCGGTGTTGTTCAACATCTTCATCAACGACCTGGATGAGGGTATAGAATGTACCCTCAGCAAGTTTGCTGATGACACTAAGCTGGGAGGAGTGGCTGACACACCAGAAGGCTGTGCTGCCATTCAGAGAGACTTAGATAGGTTGGAGAGTTGGGCGGGGAGAAACATGATGAAATTCAACAAGGGGAAGTGCAGAGTTTTACATTTGGGGAAGAACAACACCATGTCCCAGTACAGGTTGGGGGCTGAACTGCTGGAGAGTAGTGTAGGTGAAAGAGACCTGGGGGTCCTGGTAGACAGGAGGATGACCATGAGCCAGCAATGTGCCCTTGTGGCCAAGAAGGCCAATGGCATCCTGGGGTGTATTAGAAAGGGTGTGGTTAGTAGGTCAAGAGAGGTTCTCCTCCCCCTCTATTCTGCATTGGTGAGGCCACATCTGGAGTATTGTGTCCAGTTCTGGGCCCCTCAGTTCAAAAAGGACAGGGAACTGCTCGAGAGAGTCCAGCGCAGAGCTACGAAGATGATTAGGGGAGTGGAACATCTCCCTTATGAGGAAAGGCTGAGGGAGCTGGGTCTCTTTAGCTTGGAGAAAAGGAGACTGAGGGGTGACCTCATCAATGTTTACAAATATGTAAGGGGTGAGTGTCAGGGGGATGGAGTTAGGCTTTTCTCAGTGATGACCAGTGATAGGACAAGGGGTAATGGGTGTAAATTGGAGCATAGGTGAATATCCGAAAAAATTTTTTTACTGTAAGAGTGACAGAGCACTGGAACAGACTGCCCAGGGAGATTGTGGAGTCTCCCTCACTGGAGACATTCAAAACCCACCTGGATGAGTTCCTGTGTGATGTACTCTAGGTGACCCTGCTCTGGCAGGGGGGTTGGACTAGATGATCTCTCGAGGTCCCTTCCAGCCCCTAAGATTCTATGATTCTATGAAAATAAACAGCTGTCCTGAGAGGTGGTTTGTGTGAACTTGGACTTAGGGTTGCATGTTTGTTCCTTTCAGAATTACACCCAAAATTTCTGAAGCACAAATTTGTGCTGCTTCACTCAACTGAAGAGGGAAGTATCTTCTTGTGGATTCTAAGGAGGAAAGCTCCTAAGCTACCTCTAGCGAAAAATATAGTATTTTCTGTAATAAATTTTCCAAATGGCCAAGGAGAAACAGCCCAGCAAGATCAGCGAAAAACATATCTTACTTGTGTGAGATTACCTAATATAAGGTTTAAGAAAAGAGTAGAGAAGATCTTACTTGATACAGTCCTTCTCCCCCTGCTCGCTCATAGTATTCTGTTCTTAGGATGGGAAATTATGGTGTTTGCTGCTGTAAGGGCTGTTAGAAGATCGTGGATATTTTGAAGGAAGTTGATGTGCTGTTTCTGGTGCTATTTCTGTTCTTCTGGTGAAGGTTTTGCAGTGTTACTGTGGTCGTTTGTACCACCTGTCCAATATGCTTTCCTTTGACAGGAAGACCTACAACTAAGAAGAAAAGATGTTTTGGGGGAAGTTGGTAGCTCTTTTTTTTAAAAAAGCTCAGCCTGTGCTCCCTTACTGCAGTTCTTAATGGCTAGAGTTGCAGTCTCACCACTTCCCTTGCACTAGGGGAGGCATGGCAAGTTGTCTAGAAGTTCTAAATTGACCAGAGATGACTCTTCAGCTTTCCGTTTCAGATAGGATGTGAGTGATGAGCTTTCCAGTGATGAGAGAGAATTTCAGTTGCTGCCTTTGGAAGTAGAGAAATCCTGGTTCTGGTACCCTCTGATAAAGCAAGCCTTCTGGGGCAAGCTGAGAAGTAAAGCATGGGAAGGATTGGAGCCTAGATAACTGAAGCACTCTTCTTCAGTAACTATAGATACTGTGATCTTTCACAGGAGAGCAGTGGACAGGAAGAATGTTTGTTTCTAAGCACTGATGATCAAGTAAGAATAAATAGAACTAAAGGAGGCTTTTGGAGTTGTGTTGCTTTGTTCATGTCTTAAAAAAAGAAAAAAGAAAAGTAGCATCCATATTTAGGATTCAATGTACTAGAGGCTGAAAATGAAGACACAGCAGGCATCAGTCCTTCCCCTGACAAGCTTACAGAGTTACTCAAAGGAGAACCGAGAAATGTAGAAAGGGGAAAAAGCAGTTCAAGTACTTGTGGTAACATATATGCACCCTGTTTAATTTTGTGTGTTAATTTAACAACAGTGGCTGACACCACTGTTTTTAACTAAAATAGTAAATTCAGCTGTCCCTCGTTTACTCAAAGCCAAATGATATTCCTCACAGTCATCACCATGGACACTTCTATGCTATCCTACTTTTCAGGCCTCAGATCACTGAAAGCAAATACCCAATGGGATGCTAGTTCTGAGCTATGTGTATCCCACAGATAGGAGTTCACAATGGATCTTGAGAATGGAACATATTTATACAGAATTTTGGTATACTTTCTAGCATGTTAATGTGTTGCCTCAGGCTCTGGATACTTTAAGAAATCCTGCCCTACAGCTACAGTCCATACCCTTGTGAAATACCTAGCTGCTTGTACATTGTTCCAGACTCTTGTGATGGAGCGACACATCTTACCCAATCTGCATCATGAGACTTGCAGTCTAAGCACCTTGATACCAAAGCCTGCAGTGCACACTCAGGATAAAATGTGGAGTGAGAGTAAATAAATGCTGCTTGTATTTTTTTCTGAAGGTTGTTTTTTAAGGGTCATGTTTCTGTGGTATTTTTTGGAAGAACCTGTTTTGAGATTACTAGGCCAAGTTTTGCAAAACCGTTGTCTCCGTAAGGTTTAGAAGGCAGTTTTCAGTGCCTTCTACTGCAGCTGCAGGCACTAAGTATTTCTGCAAATCACTCCTGGATAGACTCATGCCAAGGACCTAGAAACTTAATGACCTCTTCTGTACCATTCAATTTAAATGACACAGAAATCTCTAGTAGAATCTGAGCTATCTAAGACAGCATTCAATTATCTGACTCAAAAGATTGGTTTCTGAATGACTAAAGGGCTTGTGGAATAAGTAATGAAGAAATTGGCCTAATTTGGGTAGAGTTCACAGAAATGACAGCTCTACCACTGTCCCTGTCTAATTTCAAGTCTCCATCCAAAAGGACAGGGGTTCAAAACTCTAGGAAAAGGAAAAGTAGGAAAAGTCTGCCAGAATCCTTTGACAAAACTTTTGGCAAGACTTTTACATTAACATTTGTTTTTTTGAAATGGCTGTACTGTTTCAAATTAATAAAAAGTGAAGATACAAAACACTAAAGCAGACACTGACTTGCAAAATTTCAGCCGAAACAATGGGAATTTGGCAAAGTTTTAAGTTGTCTTACATAGAGGAGTTTGTCTTACAATGGCAAGTGTTTGGCAGCAGGATGAAACGTGATCCTATTCATTCTGCCAATATTAAAATACGCTGGATTTGAGTTAGCGTTTGTACCTACCAAGAGCAGTGTCAGTTCCTGTGTATATTAACGGAGGAAATGTCCTGCTGGCAAACCAAGAATTGTTAGAGAATTGCCATCACAGGTCTTACCAGACCAATCAAGGCCTGAGATAACAACTACTACTTTTAATCAACTTGATAAATGCTGATCAAATCTATGTTTGCATTTTATTTAGTAAGAGTAATTACACTTGTGTGAATATCAAAGTCTGCTGTTATGTTTCTGAGAGTGACAAAACTGAAGGTGTTGTGAAAGGTAGAGGAACAGGGCACGCATGTTGGGGTGGCCTTCCCCAAGTATTCTCCTGATCTTCAGTAATTCACTTGTCAAAGGCTTCCTGAGCCAGGCATGATGGCTTTGTATTTACTAACCCTAACTGGATTTTTTCCTGTAACTTTTTTCCTGTGACCTCGTAAGCCTTCGTAAACTACTAAGTGTCTAAACACACTGTTGCAAGGAGCTCCACACCAGAAATGTATGATTGAGCCTGTGTCAGTATTTTCATTTCATATCTTCAGCTTTTTTATTGAAAGAGGCAGTAACTACTAGGCTGTTCAGTTTTGTCTGTCAGTCTCCAGCCACATCAGTTCAGGTATATCTGCATGCTATTCAGTTGCATTTCCCTTGTCTACATGTGTGTTGATTCCTTCAGAGAACTCCACTTGCTCTGTGGAACTTGTTTTCCTTTTCCAAGTTGTGTTGCCTCCTCACCAATATATTGTATTTGTTTATGTGTCCTCCTGCCACCCCCTGTTGTTATCCAGATTTATGCTGTCTTTCCTAATGTAGGTGTCAGGCTTACTGGAGCATCTTGGAGGACATAGGGAGTAATTGTTAGGAAAGAAATAAAGAGGAATTAATCCATGGTATGTCTGTCTCCTAAATACTGTTCAAAAAATACAGACAGAATGATGAAAATACAGGACAAGGTGATAAATATGGAAAACATAGTGATAAACCTTCCATGCAAGGAAGGCCTAAGTAAGCTTAAACTCCTCAGCCTGGTAAGAGACTGCAAAAGGGAGAATACAGTAGAGGTTTGATATTGCAGGCAAGAGATCATGATGTAATAATGAGTGGCATAGATGGGATTGGGGGGGGGCAAAATCATTAGCTGAAATGAAAGAGAATTAGTGGGAGATTGGTTCAGAATATGCTAAAATAAAGCAGTTGTTAATAACATGGGAAATGAAGCTGTGGAACTCCTTGCACTTGGATATTTTGAGTGAGCACAAGGGGAGGCTGCCAAATTAGTGGAAAAGAGGGGTACTAGATCTGTCTAGCTCAGGAACTCCCTAAATCACGAATAGTGATAATTCCCCACAATACTGGAAGCATGCCTTCCTCATGGTCTGCTGTTGGCTGTTTCTGGAACAAGGACGGGGACCCGGAACTGGAAAAAGTCACCCTGGCTGAGCCAAATACTTTGCTGTCACAGACACCAAGTCTATTTCTGTGAACCTACATAGATCCACTTGCGAAGTAGTTACATTTTTTCCCCTGTTCACATCCCTGTCTTCTGACATGCAAACTTAAAGCCAGTGTTTTGTTGACTAGCAACCCTTTTAATTTCCAGCCTAGACTTACTTAGAATAAGCTTAAGCTTATTCTTTATGCCAGCCCTGCTGACATTTTGTCTTTTTTTTTCCTTTTTTTTTTTTTTTCTTGTTCAGGTATTTTGTTGTGCTATTCCAAATACTTATTTTTTTTTGTGAATATGTATTACTAGATTTATGCATAGTGTTCCTAGCAAGATCTTGGTAGTCCACTTCAGAGGCATTTGTCTGTCCCTTTCTGCACTGGAAATACAGCTGCTTTTTTGAATCATATTTTCTTCCTTCTGAATCAGCTCTCTTTAAGTGACTTTTAATGGCTGCTTATAGGTTGGTTATGCACAGTTTTTGTTTCTCTACCACTTTCAACTAATGGTTTGTCACTTTTCAGCAGAAACCACTGGTCTCTTAAGTCCTTTACTCTTTCCTTTGTTTCCACTTTTCATCCCATTTCTGTCACAGCTGTCCTTAAGATTTGTTGCCATTTTTCTTGTGCGATGTTTCAGTCTGCAGAGTACGTCTGGTACCTCCTAGTTTAGTATTTTCTACACATTTTGGTAGTGCTCACTTAAAGGCATAAAAAAAAAATTATAAATGAAAATGTCGAATCAGAAAAAGGCTGAAGACTAGGCTTGGCAGAAGTCCATAAAAAACATCCTTCTACCTTTCAGAAAGAAATCACTTGTCATCTCCTCTTGATCTTCTGCTTTTTCTGCCATACTATTCTTGAACTAACCCATCTCTTCTCACCTCAGCAAACTAATGCTCAGGTGTTAGTGTAGCAGATTTCTTACTAAGCGAGACTAAAACTGTTGTGCTTCCTTTGTATAAATTTGTCAGGTTGAAGAAACACTGAATGTTTGACGTGGTTCAAATTTTTAAAATAATGTTATGTTTTATTCTGTTTTATCTTTATCTTCATGTTTTCATTCTTCCTTTGAAAACGTGCTTCAAGCAAGAGACCATGCTATCACAATAAATTGTTTGTCCAGATACCTTTTCTCCACCTTTCCTCAATATTGAAATGAGGCAAAAAATGTTTATTTGGATTTGATGCTGTTCTGAGACTCTTCCATCTCATCACATGGCAGCCTTGCCTCTTGTTGAAACAGAAGATAAATTTCAGTATGAAGATAAGCTTGTATAAGTATAATAGGGAATTTTTTTAATTCACTTTTTGGAAGCCTCTGTTGGTCTCGATGGTTGGTAGCCATCTCGGTGCAGAGGGCTGTAAATTTCTACCTATTTCCACTGTAGTGGGAATAGTAAGTTGAAACAGTTGCCCAGTGCTTCTTTCTGTTGTGATTGTAGATGTTTAGCAGACTTATTTTTAAGTTTATTCAAGGAAATATATGTGCTACTAATAATATAAAGTTAGCAATTTATTACCTGTCACCAGCCCTGCTAAGGTGAGAGCATCTTGCTGTGCTCTGCTATTCTGTTCATGTTTTGTGTTCAATCTGTTCTGCCAGGTTGTTTTCCTTGTTGCTCTGTTGGTTGCTGGGTCTGCAAGACAAAGGTAGTGCCAAATCCCCTTTTTTTTTATCAGGATGCTGAGGTTTCTGCTGCTCCTTCACTCTGAATTGCTGCTTGATATAGTTAGTGCCAGGAGACCACAGGAAATCAGTGGGTAGAGTGTCTTTGAGATTTGCAGTTTGGGGTAGAGCTGCAGGAATCCCATGCTGCTCATCCCTGCACCTGAGATGACTCTTCCTGCCTCCTCTTGTGCTTACACTAAGTCACTGCAAAAACTTAAGACTGCATAGAAATGGTCTGGAGAAGACAAGGCTCCAGGGAGACCTCATGGTGGCCTTCCGGTGTCTGAAGGGGGACTACAGGAAAGCTGGGGAGGGACTTTTCACAAGAGTTTGTAGTGAGAGGACAAGGGATAATGGATTAAAACTGGAGGAGGAGAGATTCAGACTAGACATTAGGAAGAAATTCTTCAATGAGAAGGTGGTGAAACACTGGAACAAGTTTATCAGAGAAGTTGTGGATTCCCCATCCTTAGAAGTGTTCAAGGCCAGATTGGACAGGATCTTGAGCAACCTGGTCTAGTGGAAGGTATCCTTGCCACAGAGGGGCTGGAACTACATGATCTTTACAATTCCCTTCAAGTCCCTTACAATTCAAACCATTTTATGATTCTATGATGTATTTCTCTAGGCATAATTTGAGCATTCCAGCTCTCTTTTGTTAATTTGACTGTTTTAGCTCTCTGCCCTGATACTCTGTGTGGCCGGATAAGCACCAGCACAAGAAGGAAAGGGAGAAAGCACCATACATCGGATTATTTCAGTGTGGAGGCACCCTTAAAATAACTTAAGTTCTGTACAGGCTGACAGAATACTATCCTGTGCTTTGTTCAACAGAAGAGCTGGACAGATGGGTCCATCTCCCATCCCAAAGTGTTGGCCAAGGTGCTGTGCTTGAGTTGTTAACCTTCTAAGTTGCTCATGGGTGCTTGAGCTTCGCACTTTTGCCCAGCCTCCAGCAAGGAGGTGACTGGTGTCTGGCCACCTTTGGGTGTAGGCTCAACACAATTGCCTTTGTCTATAGTCAGCCTGGTAAACAAAGTTCTTGCTTATGTGGTGTTACCTGGTTTTGGAGATAGGTGATTTACTTTTGGGATTGGGTCCAGAGATGAGAACGTAACTGCTGACACTACTTGCCAAGACAGCTATCAAATCTGATGAAGGATCAAGCCTTGAGGTTAACTGGCAGCAATTATCTGTATTGTAGCTATATCCATGCTGAGTGATTCTTCAGTGTTTTCTTTTTTTGTTGTTTCTGGCTCTTGTTGTTTTGGTTTTTGTTAAAAATGTAGTGTCTCACGGTGCTGGTTTCTATGGCCATGTAATTTAAAAGCAGCCCTCTCTTTGCAAATACAGGGTGCAAACCCTAAAGTTTTGGTGACAAGTGTGGTAACAGTGAGACTGAAAAACGGATCTCATGTTCCATTCTACTTTGGTAAGAAAACAATTGATTTCAGAAAGGGACATGTTGAAATCATTGGGCTATTTTTACCTGTTTGGTAACATTGTGTCATTTTTCTTAGCCACTTGTTTGCATAACCCAACTCTTTTTTGACTATTTTGTACCCAGCCCTTTAAAAGATATTTTCCCCTAGTGCTAGTCATGGTGGCTGCTTGTGCTAACTGGCAGGGCTAGGAGAGAGCATTGTGTCTGGGGAGAGGGGTGGAGTATGATCAAACCTACAGGTCAGAAATGAGTGTATTGTGGGTAGTCGATAATAGGTAATGGGTGTGGTTTAGTAAGATGAGCTTCCATCTCTCTCTGCAGAAGGGGATGCATACCTTTCTTTACTCTGGCAGGTTTCTGCCATATGATGGGAGGCAGGAAAGAAGTGTAATTTCTACAGCCAAGTCTCTGTGTGTTACTTTCTTGGATGTTCATAAGGATAGCAAGCTTGTGTGGGTGTGTGCGCTCAGGCTGTATTATCCAGCCTTACGTGGTCAGGAATCCATGCTTCTTGTTCACGAGTATTATTTTTGCTTAAAGACAGCTCATTTGTGCAGTTACAAACACTGATGGCACAGGCGTGAGTCTCCTAATCTCCCATGACTGCTCTCTGGTACTCAGATTTGTGTAAACAGGATGATTTCAGTTTGAAATTTGTAGTTGTAACATGACCTGTTGGAAATAAATAAATAAAAAATCCTGCTAAAACAAATAGTATAGACCACACTAGATCTGCTTCAGATAAGTCTGCCCATTATTTCATGCAATTAGACCAAGTGTTTTAAAGGATTAGTAGGTAATATATTTTAAGAGATTGGTTAGCGGTAGAAAGTAAGGCTGCCAGTGAAATTTTTCTTCTAAGAGTCCAAATGCAAAGATCTCTTATAAAATTGATCCAGTTGTTTAGCTTTTCTTAACAGAAGGTTCATAGGTCATAGAAACAAGTGTGGTATGAAATTTAAAATCAAATAGTCACCTGCTTTTAAAGAAAAATTGTAATATACCCGTATTTTGGAAGGCAATTGCTGTTATTTACTGTCAAAATATGCCTCTGTATGTTTGCATTCGTGTGTATTCTAAACTGTTTTGATTGTTGCTTTGTTAATTTTATTTTTAGCTATAGAAGCCATACAGGCTCCCAGATTTCATAGGTTTGTTTTCTAGCCACTTTTTCCTAAGAAAAGGTGACCATACCAAGGCAGTGAATAATCTCTGTATTTAAATCTGTTGGACAGTGATCATTGCCTTGCAATTTTGCCACTGCTTCCTTGCCTGTGATTTGCTTCACTTCACTTTTTAGGCTCCCTTCTCTTCTTCATGGGATTCTCTATTTTGGGTATTTTTTTAACACCTGCCAGATAACGGAGAGGTGGAGGAAGAGATTGCTTTCATATACCTTTTATTAAGAGAGCCTTGTTTTTCCTAAGCCACCTCTAATTTGTCTGTTTCCCCTTCCTTACTCTCCTTTTGCCCCTATCTCTGAATCTCTTCACCTTCATCCCCATCACTCCTCCCTCCCCAGTATTTGGTTTTGGAAGAAGCTGGGAGGCATGGTGAGTTGCCAGAAGAGCTCAGTTATTACTTACACAGGGAAACATCATTCTGTCCAACAAGTATGCTATTCGTAGCCTTGAGGGATATATCTAAAGGGCACAGAGTTTCCACTCAAAATTTAAGTAGATTAGATTATGTATACATATTTGTTGTGACTTGGCACATATCCCAGTGCTTGAGGTCTTGAAACATGTACTTCACTGCATTCAAAAGATGCTCTGTAGAGATGGGAGGCTGCTGTTTGGAGTTCACAAAAGTGTTATGCTTGCTAGATCTGATACAATACAGGAATTCTGACTACTGTTCTGTCTAGTCCTGTATTTTGTCTTGATATTAGCTGCTATCAGATGCTTTAAGGAGTGGTACAACCATAAGATACAGATTAGAAGATACTTTCTTACTTAACTCTCTGCTGGTTTGGATTTTGTGCTGAAAAGGAAAGTTGGTATTATTTCTTTCTGAAGCCCTCTTGAAATCATGTTATAATTCTGGATGATCCAGTTATCTATGTAAGCCTTGTCTGTGTAATTGCATGCTACCTTCTGGCAGTAAATCTCACACGCTAATACTTTGCTGTTAAAAAAATGAGGTTTTGGTGTTTATTAGTTTAAAATATCCTAGGCTGTGGTTTTATTGAATGTCTCTCACTGTTTTAAGAAGAGATGAAACTATCTGAGCAAGTTATTTTACTGCTAATTATTTTAATAGTTTTATCTTGTTGTCTTGTTTAGAAAAACAAAAATGCAGGTCTGAAATTCAGGTGCTGTAGATTCACTGGAGGGAACTATGAAGTTAAAACAACTGTATTTTATGAAATTCTGTTTGGTATGGCACTTTTCCTTATAAGGTCCAATGACCAATTGTTTTGATTATTTAGAAGGAAAAAATTCCATGAGAACTATTACTGAAAATTACTAACTTGGCATTAGTGATCTGTCATTCTCTTAAATACTGAAGTTAATTATGATAGTTGAAATATCCAGCCATTTAGTGCTTCAGCTGTTTATATGTGATCTGTTTGTTAGATTTTCTTGTAAATTGCTAATGATATCTGTAAATACTCTTCTGTTTGAGGTGGTGTCTTCTTAACATTCAGGCCTTTGTTTAATAGACAAAGAAATAAATAAATAATAAAATAAATAAATAATGAAGAACAGCCTGTATATCTGAAAGAAAACTTGACCATTTCCTTTACAGTGCACAATGACCTGTGCTTTTGCAGCAAGGAACTGAACTGATTCCTCAGGTTTTGCTGCTAAAACAGTGAAACCTTTGAAGGAGGAATGTGGCAGTGTGGTGGCTAATGGACTAATGGATGGTGGAGGATCTGCAAGCGCAGAGTTGCTAGGACTTCACAGAAACTAGGGATGGTAGTTGGGTCAGGTTACAAGGGAAGGCCATAGTTGACAGACAGGTAGACTGGATTTAGTTAAGTGGTTTTGTTTCTTTAGTTAAGCAAGGATTTGAGGTTGATAAAAATGCACTAGTTGATATGGAGTAGAAATGGGCTGCTTTTGCTCAAAATTGGAGAGCGGTATGTGAGAAAGGTGGGATCACGCCCTGGCAGATTGGAAACGTATGTCCACCTGACCCATTCTTTTGGTATTTCAGTGACTTAGAGAAGATAGGTATGAGAACAATTACTACAGTTTTTCAAACCTGTTTGTGTTACCTATTAGAGTAGTCTTCTAAAGTCAAAGGATGAGGAATAATTTGTTAGGGATTTTTTTTTTTTCCTTCTGCATGGTATTCTGTGTTGAAAATAAGATTAGCCCTATCAAATAGAAACTGCATGCAAAATTTACTGCATTTTCTTTTTTTCTTCTATTTTGCTTTTCTAAGTACAGAAACATAGGATTCACTCAAGCAGATAATAGGTAGTACTGTCCCTTTGTGAACCTTAAAAGGTAGTGAGAGGTAGTGAGAAAGAATGTCTACACTGTTGATCACTGGGGAATAATTAAAAACTGTGGCTTAGCCATTCATTAGGATGTTACCTTGAACACACTTCATTTTCTTTTAGAGCATCATGTGTCCATGCTGAATTTAATTACCAAAGTTATATCAAAAAGGACTACTTACTGTACTAAGTGCAGTAAATGCTTGTTGCAGTGAGTTAGTTTCCACTCTAAGGTTTCTTTGGGTTAATTGCTTATATTGTGGTAGAGTTGGTATTTCTTCCCATCTGGCATACTACCCATGTCCTTCACTCCAGGATTGTCCTGACTGGAAGTAAATGCTCCATGTTGGCAGGTAGTGAAGAGTGCTGCTCTTTGTGGTGGAGGTTGTAAGCAAGTCAGTTGTGACTATTGATTAGTTTTGAAGAGTCTGCAGAGGTTCTGGTGGCAATGAGTTATTGTATGTCTGACCCTACTCAGATTTGAATTGTTATGGCATAGACAGGTGCAGGTCACTGCCCAGGTAAACGAAAGCAAGACAGCGCACCTGGACCTGGCCTCGGGGATGAATCAACATAGAGGACCAAAAAGGATGTAGCAGAAGACAAAGAAATGGAACAGGATGCTTGATCAGTATCCTCACATACACTCTGGGCTGTGGTTTTGCAAGTGACATTGCCACTGAATCCAAGAGTGATTTATTCTACACACACCCCCCGAATGGTGCACAGTGCCACAGCAGAGGCCTGAGGTAACAGAGTAGAAACCCGGCAAATAAAGGTCAGTAGCCTCACCTATGCCATAGTGTCCCGCTGGGCCTGCTGCAAGCACTGTGACTCATCAGACGTGAACAATACCCAAGAAATGGCTACAGGATCCTGCAGAGGCTGGAGGAGGAAACAGATCCAGTAAGTATTGCATGCCCAATTGCACAATAACTTCACAGGAGGTTTTAAACTACTTTTTCTGGAGCAGAGCTCTCTGGCTCAGGTAGCAGCTTTCCCCTTGATGTTTAGCTTCGCTTTATGCAAACTTAGATCAGAGTCTTGTTTTATTAATTTGTTGTGGACTCCTCATCTGCACACTGTTAATGGCCACCTCCAAACTTCAGCACTCCAGCTACTATCCCTACATCCCTTAATTTCTCTTAATCTGTCACACAGAGTAACAACCTTTACTGTTGGTTTCCCCTACCCCAAAATTTTGCATGTCAAGTCCAGCAAATTCTATTGCTCAGTCTTCACTCAGCTGCCATTGCCTAGTTATCAGTCCTGCTATACTCAGACTTCTGGTAATCTTTATCAGCTTCCTTGTACTTCTGTATCTTCTCCTTCCTCTCATCCTCTGCTCTTGCTACACTCTGTGTAAAAGATCCATCCCATGAGGAGTGTCATCAAGTTATCTTCACTGCCCAAGTCTTTGCAACCCTGTCCTGTAGCTACCTTGCCCGATTTGGGAAGCTTGGAGATTTCTCGAAGGAGAGAGGTGACCTCACTCTTAGTTTAACCATGGAGCACACTGCCTTCTCCCTGCCAAGCTAGACACAGCAAGGAGCTGGGTCTGTCCCAGCTGAGCTGGAGCCGCATCACAGCTCACCTTCATGCTCCCTGAAGCTCAACTCCTCTCATGGCTGCAAGGGGGTGGAGTATGGAGGCTGGAGGGAACTGTTCAGAGAGGGATGCACAGACGTAGAGGGTGTTTGGCGTTCTGTGGGATTCCCTGTTTCCTCTTGCTGCTTTCTACACCCTCCCCATGCAACATGTCCTTCTGTTTAATGTGTTAGTTTGCCTTCCTCCCAGTGACTGTCATCTGTCCCATCTGTGCTGCTCACTCCGAGCTTTGTAGTTTCTCCAGTACCTGACTCCACAAATACAAGAGCTCTTGATCTCACTTTTTGATGCTTTTGCAGGTTTGTTTTTTGTTGTTGTTGTTGTTGTTTGTTTGTTTGTTTTTAACTCTTGCCCCCCTCCCTGCAATGGCATCCTCTCATCAGTCTCACTTAAAGCTTTAACAATATATTTCTTTGCTCTGCCAAGTCCCATACATGAGTTGCACTTTGCTGTCTCTTTTCAGCTGATCTCCTCATTTCCTCCTCGCTGATCACAGCCTTCTCCAGCTTTGGTTATACTGCCCCCCTGCTCCAGACCTTAGTCATGGTCAGAGTGTTTATAAATCTTAATGTAGTCTTAAATACAAAGTCATGCTGTCATGGAGTTTCACTAGTGCGTTCAATCTTTGCTGAGGGTGAAGTACACAAGGAATTTTGAACTGCTTGTCTGTTCTCAAACTTTTATTTATTTGAGTGAGCTTATGGATATGTAACAACTGCAGTATTTTGCAGTGTGTTTTACAGTAATTTGTAGGAGCCATAAAAAGAGTGTGTAGGAGGGAGGGCTTGACAAAAACACTGCAGGTAAGGGAGGTGTTAGGGGTTTTCCTTTTTTTCTTTTTTTTTTTTTTTTTTTTCTTTTAGGAAATGCTCCTCTAGCACTCCTGGATAAAGCTTGTTGAGAAAGCCTTGCAGTGTATTATCACAGTTTGGCTGTTGTCTTTATAAATGAGGCCCATAAGTTTCCTAGGAATTTGCTAAGGAGAAATATCCTTCAGCGTAAGGACAGCTAGTTGCACACGTGTGCAGTTACACATGGAATATCTACTATTTGTTTTTTTTCTTTGAAGAAACTAAAAGAAAGACAACCTTTTACACTCAAATGTCTATGCAACAGTGTCTGACCATTTCAAGTTTTGAAACAATATCAACCAACTTAAGCATTATGGATGTCCCAGAAAAACCTACAGCAGCATATGTAGTATGTGGAAGTAATTTGCAAGGCATCTTGCAGTTTTGAAGGGAACATGGTGAAATGAAAGGTTGAGGGAAAATACTCTGAATGTGGTCATGAGGGAAGAAACTACTTAGCAGTATTAAAATAGAGTTTGTTATGAGTGGGGCAACTAGTAACATCTTTTTTTTTTTTCTGATTTCTCTTAGCACATAATAAAGCTGCAGCCCACATGAAGAGGGGAATTATTAGCTAAAAGATAGCCATCAGATTTCAGAAGATAAATAAAAGGTGGATCTGAACCTTGAAATTGTCAGCTCCGCTCAGCAGGAGGTTGCAAAGGCAGAGTGGTGAAAGGAGAGTTTCCTGGAGAACTCCCAGAAGATTGAAATGGATTATGCAATTTTGGAAGGGGACAAGAAACAGGCAATATAGAGGTGCTAAATATAAACAGTTGTAACAAAATACTGGTCAAGCACTTTACTTCAAACACCGTGTAAAACATAGATGAGGCCACCATATTGAGACGACTATGTCAGTAGAGCTAATTAGATATGTTGACTTATTGAGAATCTTGTGTATATCATCTAGAGGAGCATTCCTTGCATGACCTACTTTGTTTTTAAAAACTTTTTTTTTAATTGAAAAAGCACCACCAGCTAAATCAGTAAATAAATCAATTTCCTGAACACCTGTCTGACAAAGTAAATGAACACATAACTATTGTAAAACTCAACTCTTCACAACTTCTAAGAAATAAACTAAAACATACTTTTGATTGCAAATGTTTGTTAGCCTACAGCTACTTTCCTGCAGTGTGAAAGGAGCTCAAAAGTCTTGTTGGGACTCACAGAAGCATCACCATTTCATGTTTTTATCTGCGCTGTGGGATTTTTTCCCATAATGTGCCTGAAACACCAATGGAAGCCCTACAGTCATGAGACTGTTTTTATTCCATCGTTTTTGTCACCATCTTCCTTCCACCTTTCTGGAAGCTTGCCCCATTGATAAAGGCAAAGTCTTGCATGTGTTTTTCTTCCATAATTTAATGTAGGCTTGGAAATCCAGGAAGCGGAATCCACCAAGTTGCTTAAAAAAATAAAAAAAAGAGCAGTGCTCTTAAATACTGTTTTCTTAGACTGTGGAGAACAATACTTACCTTGCAGGTCACAGGTCTGTCATTGTAAACCACCCATTATTAGTATTGGTGAATGCTTACTGTGATAAACTGTGTCTGGCAGGACTGTGATGGAATATGCCATCATGTTGATAAAGCTTTAAGCCTGTGTGTTTAGTGGAGCTTGAGCTTGGGTAGAGTAGGGCAACATGTATGTATCCCACCACCTGCTTCTCTGCCAGTAGGGAACCCTATCCCGTCAAAGCTATTTGTGACCTTCTATGTATTGCCAGACATGGAGAAACCTCCTCATGCTACTGTCAGCCTTCCTGAGATGGTTGCCCTGCCAATAACAAGCTGATTACCTTGTGATTTAATGATAAAGTTGTTCAGTGACTACATCGAAATGACATTTCATCAGGCAGACAGGAGCTCTCAGATTGGTTTTCTGTTGGTGCATCTCCAGGGCAGAATCTGTGTGGACTTCTGGCTGGTTCTGTTTGCTACCTGAAACTAGTAGTTCCTGCTAGTCACCTGAGTAAAAAAATTGTGCTCCAGGTGACTGTTCTAGATACTAACTGCCTGCCTTCATCTCCCTCTGCTGTGTTTAATTGTAAAGCTCTTAATTATGCATGACTGCTTTTAATTGTTCATTAATCTGACATCAAATCTCAGAATTCTTATAGATTCAAATCTGTGTCCCAAAATGCATTGCATGACACCGAATCAGAGGATTGTAAATGAAGCACTGAATGGGAGATGGGAAAAATACAGAGCTGTGTGCTTACCTCATTAACAAGGATTCTCTCGTAGCAAAGCAGCATGCCAACACTCTGTGAGGTCACTGTAATCAGAGTAAGCCATTCAAGTGTATGGTAACAAAACTGGTACATGAACAGAGTCAGAATTACATTTTGTGTCTGCACTGTGCAGGTTCTGAGAGGCTCACCAATTACATCTTTCAGGAGAGATTTGCTTTGGCATTACCTGAAGTATTCTGCATCTTCAATTATCCTTCCCTAAAGTTTGTGTGTTTTAGCTTGTAAGGTCATTGATGTAATCATCCAGCATCACAGCTGTAGCAGTTGCAAAGGCTATCGTGTCAAAGTGTGTCACTTTTTATTTAATGTAAAGTTACAATAAGCTATGAAGTATTTTCAGATAGAAGAGCAGTTCCTTGACTCTAGGGTGCATTGGAAGATTGGCAGCTGCTTGGAAATTGAGCACTCCTTCTTGCTTGTTGCCTTGCTTTGGGGGCTGGAATAAGATGCAAAGGAAACAGGGCAACCAGAATCAGCAGTTAGCTTCAATAAATCATATGAAAATCCACAGTTATGAAAAAAGCAATACTAATAACCCCTGTCTCGGTTTTTGCACACAGTGTGATTCAGGGCAGGATGGGCTTCCACTACATTCTTTCAGCTGCTGTGTGGCTACCACCTACACCCGGGATGCAGAGTGTGTACTGAGGAGACTACCCTTTCTCTCAGTCACTTTATTTCTGTCCTTTGCGAGTTGTCTTTTTGTCCCAGATGTGAGCTTCCCAACCATCTAACCTAACCTCAGGAGGGGAGACTCCTGTGAAAGGTCTTGTCCTAGTACAGTCCTTGCAGCTTCTATGTGGTACTGCAATTTTTTTCAATTCCCACCACCTTGCCCCTCTTATTTGTGCTTGTGTTAGCTAGATGGGTAAGCATTATACTTTTTTTTTTTTCCTTTTATTTCTAAACAGCAGACAAAAATTGAAGTGGGCTAGAGGATTTATCCCAAGTGATGAATCCCTGGTTGGATTATTTTAGTCCTGTATTTTCTGATTTATAGTCCATGCTTATTTTACAGACTTAGCTGTTTAAAACCTCTCCATGCCTTTTGGCACCCTGTTAATTTCTCCAGCACAGCCAGTTTCTTGGTGCTGTCTGCCTAATAGACATTCAAGTGAAATAACTGAGCTCTTCGTAAGTTTTACTTTTTCAGCTTAACTGAGGAGGACAACACAAAGTGGAGTGACTGGTGGCTACTTTTTTCTGTACTGTTCCAGTTCAGACTATCTCTCTCTGACTTGAGCAGAGATCAGTAACTTCACAGGTTTGTGTTGTGTGGAGGTGTATGTGAGTGCAGTTTATCTTGAGTTCATCAATGTTACTAGGATTTCCACCTAGAGCATCAAAAACCATTTTACTTGAGCCATCACTGAAACTTGGACAAGCATCTTGGCTTACCGTTCAAGTTGGATGACTTGCAAAAAGCAAAACTTTTAATTTCCTGTGCTATCTAGTTGTACTCTGCAACCTACATCCTAAAGTAGTCACGTTCAGAAAAATCCTCTGAAATGTAAGTAAAATAATATTTCAGGAGTCGTCTGGGCCAGACAGACCTGTACCAGGCAATTCTGAAATCCGTACCAGGCAGTTCTGGTACACATTATAATAAAAGCATAGAGTTGGTGGCCAACTGGCTGGGTGTGATAATTTGGGAAGAGTCATAGCAGCATTTTTAACAGTCCTGTTCTCTGGAGTTGGAATTCCTTGGAGGCATCAGGAAGAATTAAAGATGTTCAGGTTCAAAAATCAAAGTGAACTTTATCTAAAAGGCTTTTTAAGGAAACTGAGGAATTGTAATGTAAAACAGGGAGGGTCTTTGTACAAGTAAATGACAGATTAAAAGGTAGGATCAAAGAACAGATGTTGGAGATCAATTCTCAATTAAAGGAGGGTCCCAGTTAAGTTCCACAGTGATCTGTGCTGTTCAGCACATTTGAAAGTGGTATCAGTAAGGTGCTGAGCAATTGGGTGAGCAAGTTTGCTATGAAGAAACAGTGAGCTGTGGACAACAGTAGGACATTAACATTCTGAGAACTGTGCAACAAAATGGGCAATGAAATTCAGCATAGATAAATTAGAATAACTGAGGAGCGCAAGGCAGAACAATCCAGATCATGTATAAGATTATGAGTTTGAGTTGAGTATTGCCATTGATGAATAAGATTTGCAATTTGGATTGGTGATTCTCTGAGGTCATAAACTCATTTGTCACCAAAATACAACCTAAACATTAAAGAAATACAGAATAAAAAATTGAAAATTTCGCTACAAGAGTGTATGGCCCAGTTGCCTCCTGAGTGCTCTGTGGACTTCTGGAGCGTTTATCTCAGATAAAATTTACTAGAACTGGAAGAGACTTAGAGAAATTCAGCAAGGATGATGAGCTGCATGGGGTGGTTTCCATGAAGAGCACTTCTGTAGACCAGGACTTTAGTCTGGGAAAGGAGTGAATTGAGGGACACATCATGAAGATCTGCAGAGAAAGGAAGAGGTAGACTAACCACTGCCTTCAAAACAAGAACATACACGGGAGGGAAGGCAGATTCAGAGTTTTCAAAAGGAAGAGGTTCTCCATAAAATTGGTAGTGGAGAGACCTGTGGGATGACTCATCCAAAGTATGCTGTAGATATTAGAAACTTACACAGTTTGCAGAGGGAACATGGACTGTTGCTTGGAAGGGTGATGTGCTACAAGTTGCTGAACTTACAGAAACCACACATGGTTCAGGAAGTCCCTGACTTCAGAGTAGTTGGAGATAAGAAATATCACACATTCATTACCTGTTCAGTGCTTTTGACTAGTACTGGAGGCAGAATATTGTCCTAGATGTACCATTAATCTAGCCTGCACACCTAGTCTCATTTTAAGGTGTCTCAGGACAAAGGAAAACAGTATTTCTTATGAGCATCAATTAATTTCCAATTATATTAGGATATAATGTCATAGACACCTTTTGAATGTGTGTCTGTGTTTACTTGTACATATAAAGGATTTGCTTTTGATTATGGTTTATTATGTAAACGACATGGTTCTATATGCAGATTAAATAGTAACCAAAGTTTGCTTTCACAGAAGCATCATCACTTTAAAAAGGGATGCAGGTTATTCTTGGGGAGGAGGTGGTGGTGGTGCTTGTGTAATTCCAAAATACATGAAAGCACTTATGCAGGTTTTAAACTTCCTAACAGTAGAGTATCAACATTATTTTTGTCACAGACTCTCCAAAGTTTTTAGAAAAACATCTGTGTAGTGCCATAAAGATTCTTACAAAGCCCATAAAACCACAATCATCAGATGGGTTAAATCTAGGCAGCTCTTGTTTCCTTTAATTTAGTATATAATCAGGAATGCTTTGGAACATTTAGTAACCAAAACTGAGCTTTCAAGATTTAAAGTGGACCTAAGTAATTTGAAACATGAAAAGCCCCCAAAGAGATGCTGGATAGTATTGTGATTTTTTTTTTCTTTAAATTACAGACTGTTATGTCATGATAAAATAAACATTGGTAAGTTGGTGTTCTACTTTTCCAGAAACTTAAAAAAAAATAAATGCAAGCATGATAGAATTTTACTTCTAGATTCTGAAAAAGGTTATGTAATACTCGTTCTAGTGTAGCATATTATAAGAATGAGTTATTTTCTAAAATTAAAAAGCTGGTTGTCCAACTTTCATTACTATAGTACAACTTTAAAGAATTGCAAATAGTCTTATGATCATGAAAAAAGCATATTGTATTTAATAGTCAAATCTACATAAATACAATGTATGATGGCTGCTGTCCCACAGCAACCTGATGTTTTTTCCCTCCAAATGCTTTCTTTCGTAATTAAAAAATAATTATTAATTATTAACTAATGAACTTCCCAGAAGTTTTAATTATTTTAGTGCATCTCCTTGCTACCCATATTTCACACTAGTTTGAAAGGATCAAGGGGGCTTCCTGCTCAACTTTATGCAATTTTAGTAAGTTTCTGTTTTGGGGATGTTTTAAAAAATAAACCAACAAAGACTTTGTTAAATTTTGAATTTGTGAAATATCTTAATTCTTGTATTTTCGTTTTTTTTTTTTACCTTCTATAGAATATTCTTTGGAACATAATCATTGTTCTGCACACAGTAGATATTAGTAATGTCTTGTCACTATCAGTAGACTACAATGGTTGCCTGGTTTTAGTTGCACTGCTTATGTTAATACATTACGTTCTAGATGTTAGGCTGTTTCCCTGAGGGGTGAAGTCTTATGTGTTATTATCTCTTAAGTCATTCTTATGTTTATACTTAAGATTGCTGGATAGATATTTTCACTGTTTTGCCTACATAATTCCATTTTCCTGCTGCAGCTTTCACTGGCAGTTCTGCTGCATGCTTGGATTTGGTTGTGTCTTCTGTAGCCTGTGTGCTCTCACTGCTGTCCTGTCACACTCCCTTGGCCACCCCTCTGTACCATAGGCTAGAGCTCAAATGCATGGAGAAAGATCTCTGAACTCAGTTGCCTGCTATAAGAAGTCTTGAAGTTCAAGATAACATAAATACAGCTTTGTATGTATTTAAAACAAAACAAGCAACCACCAAACTATCTGTTCTTTTGTGATTAGTTTGCATATGTCTGTGTGATCCCCTTACTTGAAACACTGCTGTAGCATAGGGCTGGTGCCTACATCTGTGAATTGTTATTTACAATAACTGTTGTCCAGAAACACAAACGGTCCAGTGGCTTCATCCACCTCTCAATGTCATCTCGTGCCCCCTGGGGCCTCAGCACAGACTCCTTTGTCTTTTCATATCTGTCAGTTTGTGAGAGAACAGGAGAATAACCAGTTCTCAGCTACTGTCAGGTAATATATCTGTTGGCTCTCTGCCTCTCACTGCCTGCCTTTTGGAGGACCATAGTGGTTGGAGGAAGGGCTCCAGGGGTTGAGACCTGTCCCTCCTGCCGTTTGGCAATGCTGTGTTTATGGACACTTGTGCCAGGTGTCTTCTTTGCTTAGGGGGGAAAGCATGTGCATACATGTTGCTTGCTGTTCAAATCTCTTTCAAATTACACAATAAAACAGGCAGAAAATTAAATGAAGTATCACTTAGTGAAAGTACAAGCATGAGCCACTCCTGGTCCAGGCAGGCTCCCTGATCCAACCTACCTCCTGGTTAACAGTCTTGCCCCAGCAGTGCCTAGTCTTCCTTCTTCTTGTGTTCCATCATCAAAGCCTCAGCTTCAGCTTCCAGATATAGGCAAACTCGGGCCACAGAGATGCCTCTCTTCATTGACCCTTTCCTCCCCTCAGCCCCATCCAGCCAAGACGAATGTGGAAAAATCAGCTACTTCCCATGAGAAGATGGGATTTTCCTTCTAAACATGGGCGTCAAAGGTGAAAAGGCTTCACTGCCTGTCTCCTTTGAAGTGACATTCTGTTCAAATGCATGCAGATCAGATGGCCTGCCAAGAACAGCGATGTAGATGCTGCTTCAGCCAGAAAACTGAATTTAATTCCACAGGGAGAAAGGCACCCCTGAAGTCATCCCATATTTTTAACATTTTTGCCAGTTAAGCATGGATCAGCTTCTCCAGCTGAGATTCTCCCTTACTAAAAGGTAATTCTCCACAAAAGGGACCTGTGACAATCCCAGGTTGGCAGCTAGACCTTCTGCTACCTGCAGCTATTTTGAGATGAGTCTTCTGCTGCAAAGTTCTATCATCTTTCTACCAAGTCAGTCAGATTTCACACTTACTCCAAGATCCTTAATCCAGGAAGGATGGTTGAGCCTTGCAGTGCTGCAGGTCCCAGCATGCTGTCCTGGAGTGGTGCCAGCACTTTGCCCCTTACGCACTCAACCCCTTTTAACAGCTGTCCCAGCAGAGATACCTGAAGGAAGGAGAATTAAATCTGCAGCTCCACAAACTGAACTGCCTAATGAGAGGCTTGTATGTAAGCCCAAAGCAGAAGGAAAGCAGGAGGGGGCTCCATGGTGCTCCTTCTTCAGTTATATTAACCAGGCAGTGCTTTCCTTCACCTTCAGGAGCTCTGGCAACATTTGCACAATTTTAACAGTCCCAGTTGAGAGGGCAGATGTGGTGAGATTTGTAGTTTAGTTCAGCTGCTCTGTAGGGGAGTTGCTGTCTCTCACTTTGGCTCTTTTGAGCCACAGTAAGTGGCTATGTTCACAGTCTCTTGCTGATGCTTCCTCCAGCTCAGCTCCCTTAGCTATCCCTGACTGCTCAGGCAGAGCAAGTTTCCTCTGTCAGTACTTTTTTTAGTCAGGTGACTACTGGTCACCTTATACAGAAAAGAAGGGAAATAATTATTTATAGTGCAGCAATTGTGGCTCTTCCAGGCATGTTCTCCATAGAGGCACAACAAGCAAGTTCCTGTCCTTTACTCTGAGGGTTTCTTTACCGGTGACAAACCTGAGAGAGTTCAGACTGGGACATCCTGAGCTTAGTTGGCTCTGTTACCACCCTGAGCAGCAGCAGCTCCTGGCTTCCTCTGGCTACAGGTGTTCACCCTCAGTCTTCCAAAACGAGGATGTCAGGCTGTTTTTCAGCTTTCCTGTCCTCACACCGCTCTCCCAGCTAGGACATTAACTCCTCCCTGTGTTCTTTAATCCCATGGCCCTGCTGCCTTTCATCAGCCACACCAAACCTTGGCAGCTACTTCACATCCACATCCCTGAGACATGAGCACAGGTTTGGAAGCAGCAGGGCTACAGCAGCCACTGAAGAGGCAGATTACCACTGCCCATGGCAGCAACGTTGATGGCAGTGGTGCACATAAATGGCTCTTGCCCCATGGCATGAGTGAAGAGCAGAGCTGGGAGCTGCCACTGCTGCAGACAGCATTAGGTGGTGTGGTGACATGTGTGGTATTTGGGAGCCCTTTGCCTTGTGCCAGTACTGGCAGCAGTTGGGACGGGTTCACAGGCACAGCCTGGATGGACATTACTGTCTTCAGAGAACTTGATCCTGTTCATGTGGGTACGTGCTCACTCGGGAACTGTGTGGACAGCGCTTCTTAAATAATCACAGTTTCCATAAGGTAAGTAATTGCTTTCAATTTTGTTTGCTTAAAGAAGTTTAAAATCCACGATGACCCTCTAATACTATTAAATCTTTAATTGGTTCCATCACTATTACAACTCTAATGTTTCTAGGACCCTTCCTCTGGTTTAAAACTGATTATTTGCATTAATTGAAGGTAGATTCACTGCTGTAGACAAGGTGCAGTGATAGCTACTATGTTCTCAATACTGTAGTCTCATTATTATTCTCTCAATTTGGAAGAAAATAACCATATAACTGGTGTTTTCCTTTACTGTGCTTGAGCACTCTTTAGAAAAGTGCGAAGTTAAAGATAGGAGGATAGTGTTTTAAAACTTTTTCAAGTCCAGCCATTTTTTTAGATTTTTTAAAGATGAACTGTGAATTTTTTTTTAAGTATGTTTCTCTTTTTCAATATCAAAACAAGGAGAAAACTATTTCTTTTACAGTTTGGGGCTTTTTTCCCCCCACTCTTTAGATGGTAGAAATTAAAATATTGTATAATTGGTATCGAGAGTTAGCAAAATAACTGCCTCATACTGGAAAATCTGAAAAATTCCAAGAATTACAAGAATTAATAATCTGTCAAATTATAGAAGTTACATCTTGTTACTTGTTTCCAAGTGGGTTTTGGGCATGTGCGTGTAACAATCCTTTTTGTAGTGTGATGCTTCTCTACTTCACATGAAGAATAATTTCAGCTTGGTTATTAATTAAAAATTATTCCTAACTCATCTTGTTGTGAAAACTTAGCAACACTATAACTATAAGCAGTTATGAGAAGAATAATACATCTTTGTCCAGTATTCTGCCTCAAGAGATTTTCTAGCACCAAAAGTTCCTGAGCAAGGTGGCTGAAAATCTGATATTATCATGGACAACTTTTATATTTTCTGCTTATTAAAAAGTCTTTTATCTGATAGCTGATTTATTGTTGAAATCATAGGAATATTTTTTTTCTGTTTTCACTTAATCCTGTCAAATATAGCAAACATTTTCATTATTCATACAAACTCCCTTTTGTGTATGTGTTGTTAAGCTCTTTGCTTAATAATGGTCTTGGAGAGGTTGAGGTCCTAGGTAATTGTAGGTGTAGTATTGCCCTCCTCTAGATCCAAAGCATTGTGATCTTGCTATATTCATAAGGTAATGAATAAGAGTACCTGACCTTCATCCTTCATTCTCTTTGGCGTTTTAACTGTTTAACTGTTGGCATCTGCTGTTTATCTTGCTTATTTACTTGTGCTGAATTGCTTCAGTTGCTGCAATACAACAGTCTTTCCATGCCTCTAAGGGCACCTGCTTTTTGCTAGTCCAGCTTTAGATGTGTGGGGAGAATTGAGTACCATAAGCATCTGAGAGAAAATGCTTAATACTTTTGAGAGAGTGTTACAGTATTTTAGATCAAATTTGTTTGGGTTTTTTTCAAACAGGGAAATAGTCTGTAAATATCAATAGTGGAGGGACTAAGTCCACAAGGAATGAGGACTTAGTCCTCTTAGTACATTATATTTATGTGGCTGTCTTGAATATTGTCTACTTATTGTGAGCAACATTAGTTGAAACATCTCAGTAACAAAGCTCTTCTTTTCTGCTGTGATACTGGACGATACTGAGATAGGCATTGCTAGGAGAGGGAGTGAGGAGTCATCAGCATTTTCTTACTGAAACAAGGTGATTTGGGGACCTCCAAAAGAGGTCCACACCCCCCTCTCTTGCTCATTAGTTGAGAACAAAGCTTTCACTTTTCTTTGGGTACTGGAGCTGTTTCTACCACCTGCCTGTGTGTAAAAGTCCCATATAAATGCTCATCAGAAGTCAGAGAGCTTCAGCTGGTTGCTCTGAAGCACTTTTGCCTTTAATAGGTGCTCAAGGATGCTGATTTGCACACATTCATGCTTACCGGGAGAGAAGGCTGGAGCTGTGCAAAGCTGAACTCGGTACCAAAAGGAAGAAAACTTTACTGAAGTGAATGGGAAGTGAGAAGGGAAAATTATTTGTGTGGGAAGAAATGTTACATTACTCTGGAGCTCCTGCCAAATACCTTCAGCCTGCTATGCCACGTGGGGCATGTGCAATGTGTAAGGCTTCGCCCTTATGTATCTGGAAGAGTTGGAGGGGATAAACCTCTTCCCATGACAGTGAGGTGTTTAACATGTTTTGGGGGTATCCTTGCATATATAGGAGGCCTTCTAGCAAGAAAAAGAAGACATGCTGCAAATTTATAGAAGGATGGTGGCAGGGAATAGGGAGATAGAAGGGAAATTCCAGAAGTGCCCTCTGGATTTGCTCAGGCACACCTAGACTTGTCCTCTATTGGGATTTACCTGTAGTATGTACATCATTAAGAGACTTTATTATTTTTTTTTAAAACTAATTTTATTTTCCTTTGCAGGTCACCTTTTAAGCTGCTATTTCCTGTATAATTAAGCAGAATGAAGGCATTAGGTTCTAGTAAAGTTGTGTCTAATCCAGAAATCTTCTCTTATTCAGTCCTTTCGGAGTAAGAAACTTAAGTCTGGGCCCAGCATTTTGTGTTTCGCTATTATTTCTAAATTATTTGTGGTCTGTGGATTTTTGGGGTGTTTGTTTTTACCTTTATTGAAAAATCCATTGCCTTTGTCTAATTTTATCTCTTTGTGTTACTGTCCAGTGTAGCATTAGTTGAAATTATGTAAGTATACTGCAAAGTGAAATGCATAATTGCTACCAATAATGCAAGAATGATTGATTCCTGCAGTTTAGAATTAACAGTGCATAATGTCCTGTGCATGGGTTGGATCTATCCCTTTTAACTTTTCCTTTCTGATTCTTTCCAAACCATGGTCTTGCCACATCCCAGCCTTTCTGAATATACTGGTTTCGCTGGAGTCTAGTCCCTTCTTCCTTTTGTTTTTCAGACCAGTAAAAATGGGAAGTACTGGATTCTGGTTTCCTCCAAGAAGAGTCAGCGGAACTGGTTAAGACCAAAATCTGAGGACTTTAGTGGGCAAACATCAGGTGTGCATTGAACAGAGGCTGCTTTAATCCTGCTTTAAGTATATGCTTATTTAAAAATAGTATTATATATGAGCTTTTTTTGTAATGTGTTTGTTATATTTAATACTGCATATAATCATTCATCCTGCAGTTGTGAAAGCACCAGTAAGAATGAGGATTTAAAGTGATAAAATGTTGAGACACAAACAGGCAATATTACTCATAAAATTCTTTCAGCTGGTCTTTGGAAAGTGTAATATTTGAGGATCAGTTTTTTAAGTTTTATCTCCATTGCTCAGTCTATATATCCACAAAAAAAAAAAAAAAGTGGTTATTTGCTATTCATAGATCAATACTGAAGTTCTTAATTGCCTCATCTGTTGAGAAATGGTACTGAGATTATAGTGCATCCGTGTTCTTTAATAAAACACTGTCATTGTCAAAGACTGGATCCACACTATATTTGTTCTAATTATGGATTTTTAAGGACACTTAAACACAGTTCAAAGTCAGCTTAATTAATTTTAGCCATAGAGGAACAAAACCTGAATTCTTCATCTGTGTGAACATTCTGTTTTACTTCTGATACAGCAACTAGTTACCTGACGTTTTGGAGAGGATAACAGTAATGTTACATTGGCCTGAGTATAGGATGGCTTCCAGCCTGAAGTGTGTTCTCTGCATTGAGAAAAGAAGTGCAAAGTTGTCAGATAATTTAACAGTGAAGCCTCATGTGCTGTTCCACAACAAACACTACTTTTGGCCTCACATCAGACTTGGCATATCACCCTTCTGCATGGCATAATATCCTGCATCTCCCCAGCTTGATACACGTTGCTTTGCTCCCCACCTGCTCTCAGCATTACCAGCTCACCTCTGTCCTTATGTCCTTAAATGTTCCCAACCCCTGTGCAGCAAACTCTGGACCTCTCTGGCCCTGCAGCGCCATCCTAGTGTTGTCCATTGTCCCTCCCTGCAGCAGCTCACCCTCCCTCCCTGCATCCTGCCAGCCATGCCTGCTTCCCTTCTCACTAGCAGAGCACAGAGGCCACTTGCTGTTGAGCTCTCGACCCAGCATGGTCAAATTGACCCCACTCCTGTATAGCAGACTGTGGAGGCAGTTCCCTTGCCCTTTCCCACCAATACTGCCTGCCCTGCCTCAGGCTAGGTGAAACAAGCTGTAGCCCTTTCTTACCCTGTTCAGACTGTAGGTGCCCTAACCACGCAGTGAGGGCCGTGGCTGCTGCACTGGCTGCCCCACTGGCTGCTCTGTGGGGCAGGTCTCATACAGGTGCCTGTGTGGTATAGATATGCCCTGTGAAAGTAAGTATAGGCGGGGTTCAATTTTTTTCTTCCCCCCTAAACTTCACTTGTCAGGAGAGATTAGGCAAAACCAAGATTTCATTCTATATTCGGGCCAATATGTATAGAAGACCAGTGTGTTCATTTACAAGAAAGCAAAATTAATTTTACTACCAAATTCTGCTTAAAACATATTTTGAAAAAAATTTTCAACTCACAAATAGTTCACAACTCTGATGTGAAACAGACCATCCTTTTGATAACATCGGGTGCTTCATTGAAATCTTTGGAACTGGTCTTAATTTACTTTTATTGCAGATATTTATTGCTCCCAACTCTCCAAACAAGTGTTTCATTTTTTTACTTATTAACTACATAGTTGATTATGAGACAGAAAATAAAATTAAGCTGATACTTTGAAGACCTGTGTGTGTTCCCACTCATGAAACTGATGTCTCCAGGCTTCGTCCCATGAGTGGGAATGAGTCTGAAACAAATCCGAAATCGTTAAGAGTCCTTAAAGAAACACCTCTTTTGTCACTGGGCATCTTTAAAGAGGTTAGTGGTTCCATATAAAATTTGGGCGACTGAAGGTGGTCTTACAAAACTTCTTGCTTAAAGAAAGTAGCAAAGTTTAACCTCCTATTCAAGGACTTCAGGGTTGAAAGGCAGCAGATTTCCTTCTTGGTGTGCTAGGACTTCTCTCCTCTTGTAAAGACAAGGGAAAAGTTATGGGGAGGAGGGAGAAAGAGGCATAAACAAAGGCATACTCTGTGTACATGTTTCAGATTGAGATCCCAGTCTGAAAGTTTCACAAAATGCAGACATTAGAGGTGCATCCCCTTGTCCCCGGCTCTGCCCCTCCAGCCCTCCTGCCCTCCTCTGCCATGCTTTAAGAAAAACACAGGCTGTCCTTCCTCCTTGCTTTCTTCCAGGGTCACACTAGGGCTCCGCAGGGACCATTTAGGTTTGCCCGTGTGCACCTGGGCACTGCTCTGCTCTCTTCTGGAGTGGCTGGCTCTCTCCATCTCTGGTGAGCCTCAGTGGGGAAGAGAGGACAGCGGAGACTGGGCCCAGGCCACCTCCAAGCTATCCAGCCTCTCCTTGCTGCCAGCAAGGAAGTGTCTTGTTTTGTTTATTGAAGAGGTGGTGGAAGGCTGGAGCAGCTGGGGCCTGGTGGCCCCTGCCCCG
>NW_009954605.1:26190-60394 GCF_000747805.2 Chaetura pelagica | reverse complement strand
AGCTCTTGGGCAGCTGCTGCTGCAGAGGCTGGAGCAGATGGCAGCTGTGAGCCACCACACCAGGGCCAGGGAGGGGGATTGCTGCTTTTGAGGAAGAAAAGCCAAATTCTGGGGCTTTCCAGCCCAGCCAAAGGCTTGTGTTGAGTGCTGTACTCCTGCCGCCCCCCTCGCTCCTTGCAGTGAGGAGTGCTGGATTTTGGTATCTATAGCAGCAGTTGTGTGCTCTGATGATGAAAAAAAGCTGTCAGCTACCCCTGGCAAAGGAGGGCTGTTGAGTGCTCTGTCCTGGCAGGTGCCCAGTTGCTACCATATATTACCAGATGATGAATTTAAAGCTGTTCACCACAAGTCAGACATGAGCATCACATACCTCCTTTAGCTGAAAGCCTCTGGCTTTAGTTCACAGTTTGCAGCGCCCCAGCAGGACTAAGAGCCTCCATCCTGAGCTAGCCTAAATGTGGACACTTAACAGCAGGATGGTGTGAGGGAGGCTGGGGCTCCCCAGCGCTGGAGCTTTGCCCTCCCCTCCCCCAGACTGCCGACATGGGTGCTGCCGCTTTTCACACAAGTTTTCAAACGTTTCGAGGCTTATTGAGAGTCGTGTGTGTGCATGTGTGCGTGTGTGTGTCTGTGCATACGCCACAGGTGCAGCTTTAATGCCTTTGAAATCCGAAGCTGCCAAAAGCAGCTGGATAGGTAGGTTCTTTGCCTGCTGCCTCCCATAATCTGACACAAATTTTGCTGTTTCTCCATCAGTGCCTGAGGGGGAAGGTTGTGAGGTGTGATTTCAGGGCAAATGTGGATCTGTTCATCCTGAGCAATGCATTTTAAGAGTTGCAGCAAATAGTGTAAAAAACCTGCAGGTATTACATTAGACCAGCTGAACCTAATTTTAAGTTTTATTCAGAAGCATCACATAGCAAGTAAACTTCAAAATCTAAGTTTAGTTACAAACTAGTTGTTTCTTATTTTTTTTTTCCAGTCCCCTTTTGCTTTCTTTTACGACCACATGAAACTTGAGAAGCCATCTAAAGCTAAATCATTTAGTGGAGTTGGGCAATTCCCAAGTGTCCAACAAGAAGGCCTGGTTTAGGCTGCGATGGCCACTGTCATTCCTGGTGATTTGTCAGAAGTAAGAGATACCCAGAAAGTCCCTTCAGGGAAACGTAAGCGTGGTGAAACCAAACCAAGAAAAAACTTTCCTTGCCAACTGTGTGACAAGGCCTTTAACAGTGTTGAGAAATTAAAGGTTCACTCATACTCTCACACAGGAGAGAGGCCCTACAAGTGCACACAACAAGACTGCACCAAGGCCTTTGTTTCTAAGTACAAATTACTAAGGTATTAAACTCTATTTATCTTTCAGATTATATTCTCTATTTTATGTTGGCCGTGTTAAGCCTTGTAAAAGTATATATTTGTGTACGCCTTCCGCTGATTGCAGAGAGGATGTGTTAATTAAAGTAGCCATTGGATTGTTTCTAGAATTCTAAATTACTTAAGTTTGCAAGCTAATGTCTTTGATTTTGTTTCTTAATTTGTTTTCTGCTTTTGTTTTCTGTTTGTTTGTTGTTTTCGTTTTGTTTTGTTTTTCTTTTAATGAGCATAGAATTTTCATTTGTATAAGGAATTGTCACAAGAAAAAGAGTTTGGACTGACAATTTTTTTGGCTATGGACTTTTACATGAGTACTTTCATACTTACCCATATACCCCTGTTACAGTAGTCAAACCCCACCAAAACTAAAGTGTCGATTTAAGAGAAATGGCTCGTGTTTTGCTATATTTAAATTTGTCAAACTGTCTTTGTAGTGTCATGCTTTCAGTTAAAAGGTTCTGTTGCAAAGCAGCCCTTAGTGTAGTATTTAGCTGCCATTAAAAAATGAGCAAGTGTGTTTTTTGATCAAAATAATTACTTACAGAATATATCTGTGTTTAAAGGCATATGGCTACTCATTCTCCTGAGAAAACCCACAAGTGTAATTATTGTGAGAAAATGTTTCACCGAAAAGATCACCTAAAGAATCACCTACATACACACAATCCCAACAAAGAGGCCTTTAAGTGTGAAGAATGTGGAAAGAACTACAATACCAAGCTTGGGTTCAAACGTCACCTGGCTTTGCATGCTGCAACAAGCGGTGACCTCACCTGTAAGGTATGTTTGCAGACTTTTGAAAGCACAGGAGTGCTGCTGGAGCACCTAAAAACTCACGCAGGCAAGTCATCGGGTGGAGTGAAGGAGAAAAAGCACCAGTGTGAACACTGTGATCGTCGGTTCTACACCCGAAAGGATGTCCGTAGACACATGGTAGTGCACACTGGAAGAAAGGACTTCCTCTGTCAGTACTGTGCACAGAGATTTGGGCGGAAGGATCACCTCACGCGCCACATGAAGAAAAGTCACAACCAAGAACTTTTGAAGGTCAAAACAGAGCCAATGGACCTTCTAGATCCCTTTACCTGCAATGTTTCTGTGCCTATAAAGGATGAGCTGCTTCCAGGGATGTCTGTACCTTCCAGTGAACTGACATCAAAGCCATTTACAAACACTTTGCAATTAAATCTTTACAACACTCAGATTCAGTCCATGCAGAGTTCTGCATCTGCGCACCAAATGGTTGCCACATCGTTACCATTGGGAATGCCTTGTCCAATAGATATGGAGTCTGTCCACCCTTCTCACCAGCTATCATTGAAATACCCGCTCGGTACTACCTCATACGCAATTTCTATGCCTGAAAAAGAACAGCCATTGAAAGGGGAAATTGAAAGTTACTTAATGGAGTTGCAAAGTGGTATGCCTTCTTCATCCCAGGATTCTCAAGCATCTTCATCAAAACTAGGGCTGGATCCACAAGTAGGGCCACTAGATGATGGCTCTGGGGATGTTTCCCTTTCCAAGGGCTCCGTTCCTATTAGTGAACCTCTAAACACCCCATCATTAGACTTCTCTCAGCTGTTCAACTTCATACCTGTAAATGGCCCTCCCTATAACCCTTCTGTTTCAGTGGGAAATCTTGGAATGAGTTACACGCAAGAGGAGGCACATTCTTCTATGACTCAACTTCCACCACAAACCCAGGATCCACAAGATCCTAGCAATAGTATAGGTCTTGGGTCTCTGCACTCACTGTCAGCAGCTTTCACAAGCAGTCTAAGCACAACCACCACCCTACCACGATTTCATCAAGCTTTCCAATAGGATGTACAAAGCTGGCTTGTTACTGTCTATTTGTAGAAATGCCTTAGGTGACCATTTTTAACTTAGTGCCTACTATAAGACATTATCAGTTCTCTGCTTTTGTACAGTACCAATCTCATGAAGCCAGTAAGAAATTTAAATTAACTGTTTAAAAAATGTTTTGAAAGTGTTTATTCTCAGCTGTGTTTACTTTGTTTTTTATAAAAAACAGTCTTGTATTGTTTTCATTTTCACTGCCAATTGACACATTTAAAATGTTCAGTAGAAAGTGATCCCAAGCAAGCTCTCAACAGTCCTCCATTCTTTAAAACCTTTTCAACCATACCATGTATTCCATGTTATTGATGTTAGTGGTAAAACTGCCACTCTTGGCTTTTAATAGATTTTACTATTTGCAAAGAATCCAGTTTCAAAATGTATCACAAATATTCTTGAAGATTTGGGAAAAAAAAACAAAACAGTCCATTTCTGAACAATTCTTCTTCCCAAATGGTGACACATCTGATCTGATCTATAATGACAAATCTAAATTTTTTTAATAAATATAGATTTCAGATTTTTCTGAAAACTTGTGTGTGTATATATAGAAGTCCTTATATACACATGTACATATATATATCATTTTGACTTGTATTGAAGTCATTATAAAAGGTGTTAAGAATTTTGCCATTTTCTGGCTTAAATTTTTGTGGCCTGTTATGGATAATGGAAGAAAAAAATTCTTAGTTTAATTCGTTAAAATCATGGCTGAACAGAATTTCAACAGAGAATCTCTGGCTGCCTAAATGAGAAATGTTTCAAGTTGAATTTGGAACTGTGTTGTTGTGCTTTCATGACTCTGGTAGAGGGAAACAGGCAAAAGTAATGGCTGACCTTGAAATATAAGTGTTGTAATGTAGTAATGCAGAATATTTTGTCGCAGTTTTTTGTTTTGATTCTTAACTTGCTTTTTTTTTCTCTTTAGTAGCATAGAAAGAGTACTCCATAGGAATCTTCCAATAGTGTATTCACATTTGTAGGCATCAGTCTTCTCCCGGCTGCCACCGCCAAAGGGTGGATCAAGTCCAGCCAGAAAGTGTGTATTTTCAGTTCAAAACTAGTGTGCAGTCAGAGAGTGAATGTAAATTTGAAAATACCAATTTTTGGGTTTTTTTTAATTGGAATGATCAGTTGTGTTACATGGTGTGTTATGTCCTCCTAAGCAACAAGTTAGATGTTAATCACACTTTCTACACCTGGGTACTTGGTTAGGGACTTTTTGCCCATTGCCAAGATTTAAAGACAGGACTCTTAGGAGTGAAGTAAAAGCATATTGCTTACACCACTTTTACCTAATGCAATATATTCTATCCCCTAGCCCCTAATAACCAAAAGAGGAAAAAAAAACACCACAACAAAAACAAAACCCTGTGATGCGTGAAAGCAAACTAGATTTGCTATAATTCAACAATTAACATTGTTTTCCTTGTCATTTTTGTATGGGGAATTAAAAAATAGCAAACGAGTACATTAGTATCTCTCAAATAATAATGAGGACTCATACAAGGTTTTAAGTGGTTAAACGAAATATACTTCACAGAAACAAAAGTTGCTCCCATTTAAGGAGCTCATGCTCCAGATGTTTTATCAGTAGCTCCTACTTTTTTTTAATTCTAGGAGCAATATGCAGGTGTAGTTTTACTATTTTATACATATGTGTATTTAAATTTTATTACTGAAAGATAACATTTTTATAAATGTGTTTGTGTTCCAAAGGCATTAAAATAAGGATGTATTAATAAGGAAAATACCTTTTGAAATTCTGCAAACTACTCCTAGATGTTGTGTATAGGAGCACGTTATCTCAAAGTGGGCTTTTAGCTCTGCTTCATGACTGCTTCCTCTGGTTTCTGTGAAACAGATTGCTCGCTTACTTACATCTTTAGTTGAATGATTTGTTCAATATTGCTTTTTTTCTCTTCACCTTTCTAAAGGAAAGAAAAACACAGATGAACAGAGCACAAGGTGAATGCAACCGAATGTAACTCTAGTGTAAAACAGTGACCATAATACATCTAGGAAGAACCTGGGTTTATTCTCAATCCTTTAAATCAATCTCAGATGAAGATAAATGGACTGAATTCCTCCAGTGGGTTATATCCCGCTCAGAGCTAGTGTTTGCAACTCCCCCTGCAGCGGAGGAAAGTTGTGAGCGCTTGGCATCCTGTGGCCAGCCCAGCAGCACGGCCCAGCAGTGCTGCCCATCCTGGGCAGCCTCTGGCGCACAAATTTCCAATCCGTGGCAACTGTTTTTCAGTCTCCGTTGCCAATTAGACTTCATTAAAAAAACAAAACCCAACAGACACTTTGCCAACACCTGTTTCTGAGCACGTAGCCAGAACCCTTACTACTTTGTTCGTGCCTTAGCTTCCTGAAAAGGGATTGATATTTCACTTTGGAGTTGGACGTACATTTCACTTGAGAAATAGGGACCTCAGACAAGATATTGAACCTCATTCAGTCAGAGTTTCAGTGGGTGTCTGTGCCGAGTGTTTGCCCCTGAACTAGAATGTAGGGTAAGGTGGAAGCAGAGTGATGCTGTCAGCAATACTACCACCACCGGAGTGCTTCTGAATATCGCTTAGGCAGAGTCAGTATTGGCCACTACTAAACTGTCAGTTTTTAAACCCTGTTTTCTCAAATTCAGATGGATTCTCGGCGGGAGGGCGGAGGGCTGGCTGATCATGCACCACTCTTTGTGCAACTTCTAAACTTCTAGTAAGGTTTGTTTGTTTGTTTTTAAAAAAATATATATATTTTTGTGTACTTGTTGCTTGTGCTTTATTTAGTAGTAAATTGTGGAATAGAGTGATTTATTGTTAATTTGGCAGTAGCGGTTTTTAAAAACCATATACTGACTGAAACATGAGCCAGAGCTGATTGCTTTATTAAGCTAATAATGAATGTTAAGAGTACATATTTTCAGGATCATTTGCCTAGTGAGCTAAACTTGTATTATAGGCCAATATTTTTTAAAATAAAGCTTGGTCAACCTCTATGTTACACATATTACAAGATATAGCACTTTCAAAAAGAAAACCTAAACCTTTTAAGAAAATTTCTTACAGGTTATGCTTTTATTATAAAACCTTTTATTATAATTTGTTTCAAGTGCCATTAGATTACATATATGTAGGCCTTTGGTATAATGCTTTGTGTACAAAATGGTAGACATTGTAATTTTAAACAGGTACATTTTTACAGTGTTTTCTTATCAATTTGCTATATTGCACAGAACCAGTGTGTCTTTCTTAAGGGTTTTACAATGGTTTTTACTAGGTTTACATGTTTCAAACTACACTGTCTTCTACTGCCATTTTGAATACCAGTCAAAAAAAAAAGAAAGGAGTTTGTCCTCACCAATTGCAAACTGTGTCCTCTGGAGTTCTGGATGGTGAACTGTTGCAAAAATGTTTAACATCCAGTATTTGATGCAGATTTTTTTAATCATATCCTATCATCGCTATGCTGCTGTCTGAAGTTAACTTAGGGCCTGATCCTGCATCCGTAAAGGTTGAGGGGAGCAGAATTACATCCTTCGTTATGTCTGTCTCATACACTGGTTTAGCAGCTCATCCTGTATTCCTCTCTGTCTGTAGATAAGCCTCTGAAATAAATGTACTTATCTGGTATGTAGTAAACCGTATAGTCTTAGCTGCCCATCTTGCATCTTCCCAGTGTGCAGTTAAATCCACAGCCTACTTAGCATCACGCTCAACCTACAAATTATGCCACAGGAGTTCAAAATGTGTTTGGATAGTCCCAAAGCTTTTGTGCAAAAAGGGTGTCTTACTTTTGTTGGAAGGCAGTGTCTTTTGATAACAGTTATCTAGCCCTGGAAGTGACACAGAACTATTGCTAATCATATGTAAACACTTTTCAGTATAAGCTTCAGTGGTACAGTTGAACCAGAGTGAATGTTTATCTCCTCAGAAACACTCCTGCAATATTGTTATATTGGATCATGCTGCTAATGTAACTTGGGATACAACTCCTCTCATGGTGCTACAAACCTCCCTGTCTCATTCAGATGTATTTTTACCCATAGAAAAAAGGACTATACTAGACCTATAGTTGTATGATATATTTTTATACTGTGACTTAATTTGTCATTATTGAACTTTGTGCAACACCACAATGTATTCATATGCACTTGCAAAAGTAAAATTTTGGACATGCAAATTATAACGCTGACAAGCCCAGCTCTTGTTCACAAAAATAGGTGACTGCTAGTTAAAATTAAATGTGGGCTTTTTATATGGTGTGGAGTGAAGAACATACTATATATTATTAAGAGCCTTTGAATTTAGACAACAAACTGGGAAAAGTATATTGGGGAATGATGACACACCTTAACCTTACTTGGATTGCTGAAAATATTTTTTTAGCTAGTTAAAAAATTGTTTGGACTTGTATGCTAAAATGTTTTAATGATATAAGTTCTGAGTCAAAAATACAGAAAAAAAAAAAAAAAAAAAAAAAAACACAGAAAACCCTGCATTCCAGACTGAATTTGTATATGTTTCTTGCATTTAAAATTTGCTATCCTGTGATATGGGAAATTGAGTTGCTTATCATGTATATGTACTTTAAAATGTATTCACAAACTACTGTTGTATTTGTATAAAATATAGACAAAAAGATTGCATATATATTTTTGTGTATAAGCTCTGTAAAATAGCAATCACATTATGAAGCTGCAGCAAAACTTCATTTTAAACATTCACATCCAAAGAAACAGACTATTTATTGTCCACATACCCTGATTATAAAATATACCTTGCTGCTATTAAACAATAGTGCTGCAGCTTCTTGTGGCCTACAGTGTTATGTTTGCTGTACAAAAATATGTGAACTCCACAAAATATATCAATAAAATTACAGAATGGTTTTAGTTAATGAATAAGTGATGCCTGGCATTTCAATAGATAATCTTGATCTGCGTGTTTGGTATTACAATAAGTAATTACAGAATACATCCAGTGTTGCTGGGTGTAGTTGTTCTGAGTTTGCAAAGCTGCAACTGTCTTTCTAAATTATGACTGGTAAAATGTCAGTTTTTCAGAAAATCTTAAAGCGTAAGTACCCACGTTTTTTTATTTCACCAAAGAACAAATTGGAGGACACTGCTATGTCTGTGACAAGACAGATCTGAACTGAAGAAAGCAATTGAGTTTGCCATCCAATTGCACTTTGAAACGTTTTGAGTCACTGGAAGGTGAGTTGGGGTTTTTGTTTGGGAGATGTAGTTGAGTGATTCTCCATCATTTCAGATGAATGCACGTCATTCACGTTGGTTGTTGTAGTTCTCAGAATAAACTGTAAGGGTATGGCATGTGCTAGACACAGTGTGTGGGTTGTCTCTCTGAAACATGGCCAGGAGAAACTCCGTTGCTGTGATCCCATAGAACTGCCATCTGCCCATGACACTGCTGACAAAGACACTAATGCATGGGGAGAAGAGGAGCTATGCAGCCACCTGAGCAGAAAGTTGCCTCGCTGCTCCTTCCACACAGTTGTTCTCAGGTGTAGACTATATGCCAAGGAAGCAAAAGACGAGCATTTCACATTTAATTGCTTTTTGGAATGTATTTTGTTAGCATATTCAGCATTGTCACTGTTTTCCTGCTTTTGAGTTCTTTTCTTTTCCAAGTCTTTACTTTTTAGATTTCTTGCTGTAACCTAGCCTGAGAGGAATTATTATTGCAGAGAGTTGTTTGCTTTTGCCTTTGCCATACACAGACATTTTTCCTTTCTTGTGACCTCTACCCCCTTTCCTGTGAGCTGACTTGTCACTTTTGTGTCACAGGTTTCTAACTTGCTTGACAGGGTTAGCCTTGTTACACTGAGAGTCAGAAGCTCTACAGTATGTAATCCTCTGCAAAACCATTTTTCCCCCACCAGCCTCCCGAGAGAAAACCACCATCATAGCTGGTCTCACCCACAGTTACTGAATTAACATGTCCTCCTTCCAGACAGACACCTTCTAGAAACTCCTGTCAGCCTCTGTAGTAAGTGGAATGTGATTGCATGGATGATACCGAGGTTACATCCAGAGATCTCTTGGTGCAGTCCCTCCAGAGCTTTTCTTGTTAAATTCAGAGCCACAGGCATCTTCCCTTCTCTCTCTGCTGTAACCACCCTTTTCCAAAAGTAGCGTTAAGAAAGTATGGAAGAACAGTCCTTTGGTATTTTCTATACCTAGTCTCAGTGATCTCCAGGAATGGAAAGGAAAAACTGCTTCATTTCCCCCCTTCACTCCTGCTTTTTATTTGCAAATATAAGCATGTCCTAGGATAAAGAATGTTTTCTTGACAGAGAAATCCAAAACTGCAATGCAGAGCTGCTGCTGGACTACCAAGGACTGAGCAGCTACATGCGGTTGGCTTCCCCACTTTGCAAATCAAAACACCATATGAAATCAGAGGGAAATTAAGTTTTCCAAAGTTTCAGTTGCTGTAGTTGGCACAGCAAAGGTCGGTGATATTTATCACAAACGGGCAGCAAGTAGAATGGCATGATAAGCTCTTTTACAGAATTTAGTCTGTACATAAAAGTTTAGAAGTGAATCGGAGGATTGACTGCTGCTTACCATTACAAGCTGGGGACTTCAGCAAATAAACAATTTGCTGAATAAACAAAAGGTATGCTGTGTTTCTGTGCTTTGAACAACAGTGGAGATAGTGCTGTTGAAAATTACAGACCCCAGCAGCAGCATGAAGTTTCAAGTTCCTGTTCGTGTGCTATATCCCAGGTAATTCAGTATAAATTTCACTACTCCTAATAAAGATGTAACATCTTACTGAGTATGTTTTTAATATATAAGTATTTGTTGTAATGGTATGTGTGTCCTCAAGAGCGTTTTCAGAGGAGTATTTTTGAAAATGTAATAGTTGTGATCTTCAATGTCTTCGTCATCCCACAACCTTGTCTCCATTGGGGACATTTGTGTCATAAAATCACCAGCTACTGGCACTAGTCCCCTCAGAGGGACTGAAGAGACATCAGCTGTCAGCTGAACGCTCTGAAGACAGGACTGTAGTAACATACCCTGGGGCTGGGCTGGAAATCATTGTAATTGATCTTTGATAGTTTGCCCATGGCATGATTTTCACTCTTGCACTGAGCTGTGATGTACAAAGAGGAATGGTTTAGTATCAGTTTCATATAAATCAGTCAGATTTCTGCTTAATGGCTGTGGAATAATGCAGAGAACCTCAGTACTGAGTTTCTGAAAATTGCCTAAACTTGTGTGTGTGTGTATGTGTGTACATGTAGATGTGTATGTGTACATGTATGGATGCATTGGAGGGTAACAATCAAACCTAGAAAAGTTGAGGAATTAGTTTTGTTTTGGTTTTGTTTACTTAAAAAAGCTTCAAGCATTTGTATTTTACAAGCCCAAAATGAATCATGCAGTTTGTAAAGTTATCTCCTAATTAACACAGCATGTGGTTTCCCAGGCAAGTTGGAAGAGTTTCTTCCAAATACTTGATTTATCTATGAGAGACAGCGATTTATCTAAGGGGCACACAGACTGCCTCAAGGAAGGTGTTTGTCAGCTGTCCTTGTGTAGTGTTAGATACAACATCAGCAAAGGAGTTCTGTGTCTCTGAAATTGAGCTCAGCTCTGGCTTACTGCCTTTGTGTTAAATGTTGCACACATGGTCATGGGAAAATCCTGAAGTTCCATCACAAAAACTTACATTGAAAATGAAATTAATCACAGGCTCTGTATGGTTCGGCAGCATCCCATAAATAAGCAACATCCAGGTTCTGACATAGGAATATTGAATACGAAGCATTAATGACAAATAAATGCAGACTACACTCCCAAACTCAAGTCTGTCCTCACCTAAAAATTGTCTCTTATTTTGTCAGTGTCTGGCTCCTTATGCCCATAAGGAGAAGAGGAGACTGAGGGGTGACCTCATCAATGTTTACAAATATGTTAAAGGGGAGTGTCAGGACGATGGAACCAGGCTTTTTTCAGTGACGTACAGTGACAGGACAAAGGGCAATGGATGCAAACTGGAGCATAGGAGGTTCCATGTAAACATCAGAAAAAATGTCTTCACTGTGAGAGTGACAGAGCACTGGAACAGGCTGCCCAGAGAGGCTGTGGAGTCTCCTTTGCTGGAGACATTCAAAACCCACCCGGACACGTTCCTGTGTGATGTGCTCTAGGTGATCCTGCTCTGGCAGGGGGGTTGGACTAGATGATCTTTCGAGGTCCCTTCCAACCCCTAGGATTCTGTGATTCTGTGATAAGGTATTACAGGATTCCCCCATAGTTTATGTGCTCTCTTCAGCTTAGGCTTATTTTTCTTCAGCAGGATCTTTACAAACATTTTCACTGATCCAAACCTTGTAACAACATACTTGAACTGTATGACCCATTTTGATCAGGCAGGTTTAAACCCTTGTAACTTAGGGTAAACATTTTGCTATGTCCCACCAGAGCGCCCAGGCCACCATTTCAGAGCCACCCAATTTAGCTGATCCTCTTGCCTCTTCCTCTGTGCAACTCTCTGAATATGTTGGTGTTTGCTGGGAAGCACCACATTTACTATGTCTGTGTATTTAATATCGAGTCCCAGAGCTGGGCATGATCTGTGCTAACGGGATTGTGCAAGCTGCTAGGAGAGACTGACCCTTTTGCACATCAGCCCTAGACATCAAGGTTACACCTATGTACCTGGGAAAGCAGCTGTCTCCAAGCAATAGAGTAGCACTAATGTTGCTCCCTGGGCCCTTTGCTGTAGGCGATTCATTTTGCTTGTTAAGCTTTTAAGTTGTTTTCTAGTCCTTAAGTGACAAGTCTCAAATTCCACCAGTACTTTTTGTCATCTCCCTGTGACCCAGCACAGTCAGCTTTGCTCCAGGGGCAAGACTGCAAAACCAGACTTGGACAATTTTACTGAAAATGCTGCATAAGGTGCCTGCCACATAACAGCGGTAAACCTGCCAGGAGAGGTACCTGTCTGCACACCCAGAAAGTATTGCTATGAGTGAGAGCCTGTGCCCAACATTTTGTTACCTTTATCCCTAAGTTTAGAATCTCCTGGCTTGTTCTCAGGCTCCTCTTGTCCTGTCATGGTATTAATCTACAGCAGCAGGTCTGAGATTGTTATCTCTGATTCATGCTGCTCAGTGGTGGTCACAGAGGCCCGAGTAAATTTGCTGTGAAACCTCGCCTGCCTTGCCAGTGCCTCAGTGTGTTCAGGTAAGGAGAGCCTTTGCTTCATGCTCTTTAACACATTTTTTCCTTCCCTCAGTGGGAAGGAAAAAAGCATCAAGCAGCTGTTTGGCTACGTGTATGGGAAACATGACCTTCTTATTTATAAACTAAGGTTTAACCTTTTAAAATGTTTATTATTATTCTGTCTCTCAGCAGTAAAATAACATCACAATTCTTGCAGATGTATTTGTTCCTTGCATTTGAGTTTACCTTTAATGAAAACATGCTTGTATTTGCTGTTCCAAGGTGTCATTTGTCTCACCAAAACAACCAAAGTCTGAAACATTAATTGGATTCTTTTCTGGCCTGTGCTTGTAGTAAAAAAACCAATTATTCAGTGGCCTATCTTCAGAGCAACCCTGTGTATGGACTGGCTTCGAATAATGGTATCGCTTACACCTGTGCAATTGATGGTATCACAGCTGCTTTCAGGCAATGCTGACTATCATTTGTGGTCTGTGAGGTGTGACTGGAAGCAACATTTGGACTGTGAAACACTATATGCCTAAGGAAGAATGTAGGTTCATCAGCAAATCCTAAAGTGAGATCACAGGGATTGACAGTAAATGGAGGAAAAAGGAAACTTTGATATGAGACTGAGAAGAAAACCTCTCAGAAATCACTAAGGCACAGGCTAAGAAAGTGTGTTGTTATGAGAGTAGGACTGTAATTTAAGTATTGAAGAGATAAATTTGACTCCTTTAGCAAGATTATAAATTAATTTAGTAGAAACACAATGCTACCTCTATACTGTAAAGCAGTTCTTAGAAGCCACTGGACAGCCAAGGGCTTGTTACATGGTACACCTACAAAGTGTACAAAGAAATAAAGTAATGGTTGTGGAGAAGGATATAAAGATACACTCCTAAACTTTCTGAAATCAGTTCCAATCCCCAGTTCTGCCCTTCTGTTTTAGACAAAAGTCTGGCATTAAGAACCACAACAGTGATGCATCTTGATCAAAACGAAACTCTGGTGTTTGGGATGTGTCCTGTGCTGTGGTGGGTTACAGCCACATCAGTCCTTTAAGGTCCTTGGTATTGGGGCTGACTTCATCTGTCCAGCAACTCAACGAACAGCAGCAGTAACTAATAGCATCGGCAAACAAAGAGTTTCTATATTCCTGATGTACAAGTGAAATATAAACGGGTGAACCGAGCGAGACTGATTCTGTATTCCTTCTCAGCTGGAAGCACAGATTTGGTTGGGCAGCTGTTGCAGCAGCGGATGCACAGGCGTGTTTTACTTGCAGAAACATGACACAGAAGCTTGGAACAAAACGGTTGCTGCCACAGGTTGTGGTAGCTGCGACACATTGCTTAGCTGTGACATATATTGCAGCCCTCAGGACACAGATTTTGTGCTTTCCCCTTGTCACTTGTAAAAGTTCCTGTTGCACTCTCTGGTAATGACTTCTGGGTCATACAGCTTCCTGTTTCCTTGTGGAAATAGCAGTGAAGTGGGAACAACATGGTTGGAGGCTGCTGTGGGTTCCCCAGGGGAAGGGCAGCTGGCATGAAAGGGGCAGCTTGTCCCCTGCTCCCCTCCAAAACCAGCCCCCCTGGCCATGCTGTGGCCCCCTCCTCCAGCCTGTGGTAACGCTGGAGCTAAACGGGGCTGTGAAGCGTGGCAAGGACGCCCTACAGCGGTTGTGTCTCTTGGGAAGTCACTGGGCTGAGTCATCAATGGATTATGGGAAAATAGCATTTATTAAGAATAAAAGCTTGCTTGCTTTTAAATCTCTTTAATTGCATTCACACTGAAAGACACTGAATGTCCCCCTGCTCTAGTCCTCAGCACTCAGCTGAAACAGGACAATAAGTTACATTAAGGCTGTTTAGATCCCCAAACAAATACACCCCTCTTCTTTTTAAAAACTTGTGTATTCCCCAAGAACAACACCACATGCCTGACATGACAGAGGCAAATCAGAAACGTTTCTAGCAGAAAGGGGTAACAGGAAAACTACAAAAAAAAGGGTAACTGTGAAGAGTGGGGATTAAAAAAAAAAAAAAGTACAGAAGGTCTGCTGTATCCTTCCAAGTGAGACTTCAACCAAAGAACTTTGGAAACAGCCCTAATTCTAACTGTCTGGTTTATGAACATAGATTTTATTGCTGTGTTCTGTAGCATTCACAATCTCCAGATATGCTGTACAGTTGTCAGCTTGACAGGTCCACTGTTAGGCCCTTCATCACACATCCTTTTACCTATTCCTCCTCCTCAACCAACATTCCCTTTGAGCCACCTTAACCTGGTGAAAACAGGTTTTTGCAGGTGTATTTCTCCCAGGCTGAAGTTATTGGACAATTCATTGCAGATATATCTCTCTGCTGCTTTTATATACTGTGTGGCACAGAAGTCCATGCAAGAATTAGCGCCCTAATCACACTCAGAAAATAGGCATTAAAAAATTCCTTTCTCTCTCCAGTATAGCTTCATCTGCTTCCTGCAGCTTTCCATTTCCATCACAACTTGCCTGCCTAGAAAACATTCTTTCCAAAGATCATCAGTGAAGACAGTTGCATACAAGAAAAAAAACACAGTGCTGCTCAGAAAAGGAGTGTAAAATACCTGTTGTCTCCATGGCTTACTTCTCTGCATATTTAAAACTACTCTAAAGCCCCTTAGGTCTTCTCCCCAGCCCCAATGCATCCCTGCATAACCAATGCTGAGCAGTGCCTCAAGCCAGAGGGCTGTCCCTAGGAGGTGGCAGCAGCAGAGTGTTACCTGGCTGGCTTGTGCTTTACAACAGAAAGCTTGCAGTGTCTGTTACCCCACAGGAGTCCCTCTGGGAGAGGCAAGAAAAGAGAAGCCTTGTGTTATCATAACAGTCTCACTTGTCCCACCCAGGACAGCTGAGAGACCCTCTGGCATCTCTAACTCTTTGTATTCTCACTTGTTAACAACACCTGTAATGCATATTAGCACCTATTTATCTAGTTCTTCCCCAGCCTATCTGTGTCACACTGTCAGGTGATAACCCAGATTCCTCATTCTCATTCATCTCTGGTGGAAGTTTGCTTCCCAGGGAATTGTGGTGACAATTTTCTCCTGATAGTCCAAAATCTCAATACTGAGGAAGATCCCTATTGTTGATTCGCTACAGAATGATGCCTTTGAAACCATCTGGCTGAGCAGATTTAGAATTCAAGCAGGGTCAGAAAATGTCTTTGGTACATTACCTGAAAACCCTACAAGAAAGCTGGAGAGCGACTATTTAAAAGGGCATATAGTAATAGGATGAGGGATAACAGTTTCAAACTGGAAGAGGGCAGATTTAAATATTAGGAAGAAATTATTTACTGTGAGGGTGGTGAGACAGGAGCAGGTTACCCAGAGAAGTTTTGGAAGCCCCATGCCTGGAAGTGTTCAACGAAAGGTTGGATGGGGCTTTGAGCAACCTGGTCCAGTGGGAGGTGTCCCTGCCCATGCAGGGGGATTGGAACTAGGTGATCCCTTCCAGCCCAAACCATTCTATGATTAGGTTTGTCTGTTGAGATGAACAATGGAACCCATCTCCAGGTGGAGAACACTCCAGTTCTGCTTGCACATGTTCTGAGCACTCATGAAACCTCTCAGTGCGTCTGTGCTGTGTCTTTCTTGTCCAGAGAAGCAAAACAAAACGTTAACAGAAAACACCAGGAAAACTCTGCAGAGACAGCGCTGCCCAGAGGTTAACTCTGGAGAAACAGGCACCACCAAACTTTGAAGTCCCTTGGCAGGATCTGTATTGTCAAACCTGACATGAGAGGAAGGTTCTAAAGGGCAAGGAAGTGTGAAATGAGGGCCAAGCTTCCCAAGGTTGGAAACATGTACAGAAAGATACTTCTTGGAATATTCAAAAGCACTTTGCTGCACAGGTCCCTTAAGGGTGCTCTGATGCATGGGCAGTACAGGACATGCCAAACACTAGGGCAGCAGGCACAAGTATCAAGAGTATGTGAAAGCAGGGTCAAAAGAGCAAAAGCCCCTCTGAAAAAACACTGGGACCAGCAAGACAAAAGCATGATTGTTTGATTTGTGCCAGAAAGGTCCAGTAAATTTAGCAATAAGTTTACTAAAGAGGATCCAGAAATAAAATACATACCCGTAGTGATTGTGTGGGGTGTGATGGGAATATGAACAAACATTTCTGTGTAATTCTAGTTGCTATATCCAATGGATTATGCAGAACAATCATTTGTTGCTCTGCTGCTATTAAGGTTGCTGTCCTGCATGGGCAGAGTTAAGCAGCCAAACCAGTCCCCTTACCCCAGTCATGTTTCAGTGGCAGGTTTCTGCAAACACACATATTTAGTTATGCCTGCCATAGCCTCATCAAATGCTAGCACTCACCACCTCAGCTGCTTTCTCTGACAATAACTTTGAGCTGTTTAATGCATCTGGCAATGATCATTCCTGCCTGGAGCCATGGTGAAATGCATTCACCAATCCCTGCTATATTCACTCCTGGGGCATTTTGCTAGGGACATTCAATGGTCAGAACATCTTTGATTTCTCTTGAGATTAGAAATGATGTGCAATACATACAAGTTAATATTTTTTTAGCTTTAAGTCAATTTGCCTTGACTTTCTAGAGATTTACTTCAGTGTTGATGAAGAATGTCTCCAGGTGAGCCTGATTGGGTTCAGCTAGTTGTGACAGATGCAGTTCATTTGGGGGTGGGAGGGAGCATGGTGATGAGAGGATAAAAGGCTTTGGAAGCCACTACAGCACCCTTTCTGTCAGAGAAACTTTCCAGTCTTCTGTCTTAGTAACTGCCTCTTAGTAACTGCCTGTTGCTTTTGCCATCTTATTATGCCATCACCCATTCCTCTTAATTGTTTTCTTCCTTTGGAGTTTTCCCCATCTGCGGATTTGAGACCCTGCAGCAGCCCCTTAGTTATCCCTGGCAAAGACAGCAAAAGCTTCCTGGGGGGAGCTCCTTTGGTCAGGACCCGCCGCCTGCCTCCGCGCCTGGCCTGGTGCTCCATTGACTGGGATCAGCTCTGCCTCCTGCAGCCCCTTGGTTCTGGGGGCTTTGGTTCTGTCTTCAAAGCCACCTACCACGGTGCAACTGTGGCTGTGAAGCAGGTGAAGAAGAGTAGCAAAAACCGGTTGGCATCTCGGCAGAGCTTCTGGGCCGAGCTGAACGTAGCCTGGCTACAGCATGACAATGTGGTGCGTGTGGTGGCTGCCAGCACGTGTGCCCCGGCCAGCCAGAACAGCCTGGGCACCATCATCATGGAGTACGTGGGCAATATCACCCTGCACCATGTGATTTATTGCACCGGCAATGTGTGGAGACAGGGTGAGGATGAGGAAGGAGGCTGTGGAAGGAAGGCCCTGAGCATGGAAGAGACTGTGTGCTACTCTTGTGACATTGTGACTGGCTTAGCTTTTCTTCACTCGCAGGGCATTGTGCACTTGGACCTGAAGCCTGCAAACATCTTCATCACCGAGCAGGGACTGTGCAAGATTGGAGACTTTGGGTGCTCCCAGAAACTGGAGGAGGGTGTGTCCCAGAGTCCCCATGTTTGCCAGCAAGGGGGCACATACACACACCGTGCCCCTGAGCTCCTCAAGGGAGAGAGGGTCACTGCCAAAGCAGACATCTACTCGTTTGCCATCACCCTCTGGCAGATGGTCACGCGAGAGCAGCCCTACCTGGGCGAGCGGCAACACGTGCTCTACGCCGTGGTCGCGTACAACTTGCGGCCCTCGCTGGCTGCTGCTGTGTTCCACCAGTCACCCATGGGCCAGAGGCTCCAGAGCATCATCAGCTGCTGCTGGAAGGCTAATGTCGAGGAGCGCCCGAGCGCTGCCCAGCTGCTTCCCAGCCTCAGGGCCCTCCTCAAGGGGAGCCTCTAGGAAAACTCAGGACTCTTTCCATGTCTTTTATTGTTGGCTTGTTTTTCTTTCCCTCTGCCTCTCCTCCAGACAGAATGGTTTTAGCCCCTGTGTCAACTAAAGGCTTTCTTGCTGTTTTTTATACTAAAAAAAAAAACCAACACCAACCTGCTTTGTTATAAGAAGATTATAAATAAAGAGATTTAACAGATCTGTGGGTTTTTACTGTGGGAGGGGATAGAAGCAAGGATAGAGATGTTGGCAAATACGGCTTTTTCTGGTTGATCTCCTGTGTGCTGCCTTGCTCAGGGAGAAACTGGGGAATGTGATGTGCAGAAAATAACTGGTTTTGAGTTAGTGAAGTAGAAAAAAGGGCTGCTTTTGGAAGGTTCTTTGCACATAATACCTTTTGGTATTTCCAAAGTGTCAGATATAAGTTTTCTTCACACTAGCTAGGTTTGTGGATTTGAGCTTTTCCTCCTCATTTACAAAGGAATGAGTATGCATCACAAATCAATGAATGCAGAAGAAGTGTCAGTGGGTTTTTTCTTGTGCTTAGATGTACTTAATTTCAGTAATTATGCTGTGTCTGGAGTGTAAAATATAAACTACCTGATCTCCCCATTGAAATAAGGAACCTTTTTTGTCAGGCTAAGGCTGTTAAGGGGAAGAAGGTAAATTAAGAACCTGTGCTTTTCTAAGACCCCTGCTATCAGGGATGTTAGTTGCAACTTACTAGTTTGGTATATTGTAAACTTTAATATCTGGAGTATTATAAAGAGTGCCTGGTGTGGAATATGAAATTCCCAGGTTTTGGAGCTACAGAGAGAGTTAAAAAAAGTTTTAAAACTGACAAAACATGAAGGGAGATAGATAGATAGATAGATAGATAGATAGATAGATAGATAGATAGATAGATAGATGCAAAAACGTCATAAATCAGGATAAGGATATGATTATTCACCCTTTGTAACTCATGGGTCTGTTTTAGGCAAGATAATGGAAGTACTGAAAAGGAAGATTGCTTAAAGCAATATACCGATACTCTGCTGGTGCTCAAAGTAGACACTATTGAACTACATTCTGTGCTGCTTATATCTTATCTACTATCTTTCCTAATCTGGTTGTAACCTGTCTGGGAAAGGAAGTGCTGTAGGCAGTGCTGAAGACAAAGAGCTCTGATCCATGACTTATTAGAACTGATAATCATAGATCTGTTGAGACTTCAACCCTTATCTGGAGCTAGGAAGATCTGACTGCTGTAGCTGATATTGCCATTCTGCTCAAAGACTCTGCTTCTTTTTAAGACAGGAGAAAGAGTGATGTTTCAGTCAAATTGTTTTTCTTCTTTCTCCTTCCTCCCCCTTGCTTCCATTCTGGAAAAAAAATTCCCAAAGGAGTTGAGCCAGTTTCCTGATTTCTGACACACATCTGTTCTTAGCCCCGTGAAATCCTGGAAATGAGCAACTATGTGAATTTGAGATGATTCTGTAGGTCTTTATGGTATTTGGATTGGTCATTGAAATTAATGGTTTATAATGCATATCTAAGCTTAACTATTTCTTGTTGTCCATCTTAAGGATGTTCTGTCCATCTTAAGGAGAACCACACAATGCTGGCTGGAACCAAAAACCTAAGGTAAACTCTGGAATAGTTTTCCTGTGTTTTCTCTGTCAAAATAATTACACCATATACCTAGAACTTAAGGGGGTTTTTGTGTTGCATAACTTATTTTCATAAACATGAAATATCTTACAGAAGTTACCATAAGCCAGTTACCTTTTAAAATTATTAGCTGAGGGCTCATAAGATTAAATGTTGAATAGAGGCATTGATGTGCCTTACCTTAACATCAAGCCTTACAGGGAAATGTTTCTCCAGTTTTCAAAATAATATAATAAAAAATTGATATAAAAGTTGTTAGTAGTTCCTAGATGCTTCTGTTGTATTTATTTTGCTGATCTAAGTAGCTTGTTGCTTAAACTGCTAGAAACTTGATATTTTGTGCTCAACAACACTTTGGCTTCAATAAGTGCTACTTGAGTGTCTGTGAAAAATCAAGCAACCTTCAAGTTCTTTGTTATACTTGACAGAAGAATACTGGAAGGCCAAGCCCAACTCCTGAAGCATAATCAGCTCTGCAGATGTCTCTGTCAATTTTACTGGATTCTCTTTTGAGAGGGAGTGAGAACTCTGCACAGCACACAAGATGTAGGCACATCATAGTCTGTCGTGATGATGTTCCCTTTTTTGAGTAACTTCTAAGATTTGGTTTGCTTCTTTTTTGAATGCTAGTGATCTTCAAGTTCATACTAATCAAGAAACATCTCAGGCTTGATAGCTCAGAATCCACAGTCCCATACGTTGAGGACTTTTTTTGCCCATTTTTCTCATCAATCTACCTTGAATTTCTTTCAGCCAGTTTGTAGCTGGCCCTTGCACTCCATGTCCTAAATAACTCCAGAAACAACAAATTTGTCATGCTCTTGTACTTTGTTTCTGGATGTGGTGAGCATCACAGGACCCTGTGGAACACTACTGGGTATTTTCTGTAGTTGAGAGAACTGATGCTTTACTCTTACCCTCTGCTTTAATCTTCTGATTTATTCAGCCCAGGATTTTTCTCTCCTACACGTGGCTGCTTAGTACTTTTAAACAGTTTGCAGTGAAGGAACATACCAACCCTGCTCCTTATCTGCATGCTGTTGGTGCTCCTAAAGAATTCCAATACAATTCAACACAATTGTGAAGCACAACTACTTCCAACCAAAGCAATCCTCCTAATCAAGTTGTATTTCTGTGTCTGTTGATTCCTTTAATATCTGCTAGTGTATCTTGTACAGATGTCAATAATTTAATTGGGAAAGTTATTTCTTGAAGACTTCTATGGGATATGGTCCTGGAGGAAAGAGAGGCCCAGGACACCTGGTTGATTTTCAAGGATTGCTTTCTTCAAGTTTAAGATTGGTCCAGCCCAATGAGTAGGAAATCAAGCAAAGGTGGCAGGGTGCCTCCAAAGATGAGCAAAGAGCTCCTGATTAAACTCAAACATAAAAAATAAACTCACAAGGTTTGAGAGACCGATGGGAAGTCTAGAGCAAGGAGGACTTACTGTTGGTAGGGAAGGACCAGGTTAGGGAAAATTCAAGTAAGACCTACACAAGGTTGTGAAACCTGATGGGATGCACTCACAAATGCTGACAGAGCTTGCTGCTGTCATTGTGAGGCCATTCTTGATTGCCTTTGGAAGGTCATGGTGGTCAGGAGAGATTCCTGAGGATGGGAGGAAAGCAAATTTAATTCTTATTTGCAAGATGGCCACAAAGGAGGATCTGAAAAACTTCAAGTCAGTCAACCTCCCATAAATCTGTGGGAAAGTTGTGGAACAAAATTCTGGAAGACATTTCCAAACATATTAAGGACAAAAAGGGGATTGGGAGTGGTCAGCTTGGATTTATGAGTAGGAAAGCATGCCTGATCAACCTGGAAGCCTTCTGCAATGAGACTACTGGCTGCTGGATGAGGGGAGAGCAGTGGCTATTGCATATCTTGACATAGCCTTTTGGCACTGTTTCCTATTACGTCTTATAGAGACCCTGATGAAGTTCAGGCTTGTTAGTGAAAACTGAAAACTAGCTGAGCTGCTGGGCTTTAAAGGGTTGTGATCAGTGACATGAAGTCCAGTCAGTAGTGGTGTACCCCAGAGATGAAGACTGGGCCCAGCACAGGCTAACATGTCCATTAATGGCCTGGATGATGGGACAGAATGCACCTTCGGCAAGTCTGCAGATGATGCAGAATTGGATGGAGCAGTCAATACAGCAGGTATGTGTGCTGGCACTCAGAGGCACCTTACCAAACCAGATAAATCTGCTGATGGAAATCAATACATGGAACCGCAAAACTGGGCATCTGGTGGAGGATAACCTGATGCACCAGTACAGGCTGGGGGCTGACCATCTGGAAAACAGCTTTGCAGGAAAGGACTTGGATCTTCTGGCAGTGTTCTGGCAGGCACCAAGTTGAACGTGAGACAGCAATGCACCCTTGGAGCAAAAGTGTCCAACAGCACCCAGGGACACACTATGAAGGGTGTTACCAGCTCTCTCAGAGCATCACCAGAAGAGAGTCTTCCCTTCTGCTCACTCAGACCTGGTGAGATATATCTGGAGCCCTGTGGCCAGCTCAGGACTCTTCCAGAACAAGAAAAGCATTGATATTCTGGACCAGGAGTGCAGCAAAGAGCCGTTAAGGTGATGAGGGGATTTGAGCTTTTGCGTGAGAGGAGAAGATGAGAGATGGGACTGTTCAGCAGTCCCATCTGTGGAAAGAAAAGGCTATGGGCAATCTTGTCAGTTTGTGTAAATACTGATGGGAAGAAGTAAGGATGGAGCCATCCAGCCATCTTCTCAGTGGTGCCCAGTAACAGGAGAAGATGGGACACAAACTGAAGGACAGGAAAATCCATTTGAATGCAAGAGAAAACATTTTTACTGTGAGGATGGTCAAACACTGGAACAGGTTGCTCAGAGAGACAGATTTATCCTTTCTGTTTTCTTCATCTGGACATGGGTCCAGGTTTTAAAAGAAGCCTTCTTGCTTCTAAAGCTGGCATAAAAGCTAATGAGTGTAGCTGCATGTTGCTCTCTAACTTTGTCACACTTGTATTCCTCCATATAAAATATTAGCAGAAGGCACAGGATGCTAGCAGAGCATTTGTTACAACTATTACAGAATTCTGTTAATCCAATTTTTTTCCCCGAAGTCTTAATAGAAGCTGGTTGTGTTCTTTCTTCCTCCTTCCTCACACATATAGATGCAGCACAGTTCCAGAAAAGTAGCAAGGCAGGGTTATAAGTCAGGATGAACCTTAACGGCTTCTCATACCTAGTTTATTTATTCTCTTCCTTTGTGGAACTGATCACCAGCAGCTTGATCAGCCTACAACAGAATTATTGAAGGCCTGGAGAAAGTGCTACAAGCAGGTAATTGTAGTTTATTAACATCTTGCAGTGCTTTCTGAGCAGGAAACACTTGTGAAGCCAGTGCCAAGGATCCTTTGTATGGCTGTCCCGATCAACCAGTGAACCAAATACAAGAAAGGATGTAAATTTTATTTCTGTGGACTAAATGCCTTAGCAGGGTGTGTATAAAAGCATAATGAGTTTGAAAGGCTGAACTAGCATCAATGTCCTGGTCAGCTCTCTAGGGTCTAGCAAATTTGGAAGTATGGGATCCATCCAGTATTGCATGGATTCAGACAATGCAGCACCGGTGTAAGACTGGGCACAGTGGTATTTGGGCTGTGCCCTCCAGCCCTCTGCCAGCCAGGTACACTCTTCTGAGGGCAGGACCCTGGGATGCCATGTCACAGTGGCCATTTTTTTCAAGGTGAGCTGATGTTTTGGTTTTGCTTGATGTTCCCTGTCCATAAGAAGCATAAGCTGCCTTTCAATCTTCCAGCTCTGCAGCACTGAGAGCTAGCTATTCAAAACCAGGTGGGTTTATCTCCTGACTTAAAGCAGTCTGGAGTAACCATGGCCTGCATGGAATCTTCAGCTAGTTCTCGTCAATGTCTCAGTACCTAACTACCAAATCTAGCTGCATTTCCTAATATCAGAAAGTACATGTAAAGAAAATACTGTAAAGTGCTTGTATTCTCATGACTAGTCATGAACAGCAGTGGCTCTGGACATATTAACCATATTATAGCATTATATTTTGTGCTTTCTTGGTTATACAGATAGTATTGTCTACTAACAGAAAGCATAAATTTCAACTTCCCAATTTGGCCTTTTTTTTTTTGTTTTCTTATACCTAATGGCATCCACCACCCCCAACCTCCCCTGGTGTCTCCTCTTTTCCCTCAAATGGATAACTGTGCAAAACTTGATGGGATGCAGTTAAAGAAGAGATTTTATGTCATTTTATCTCATTCAAACTGAATGCCCAAATAAGAAGCAATACTAGTTAGTGCTGAAATGGTTTTAGGTCAAAATCAATTTTTTTTCATGCTTTTCTTCACAATGAAAAGCAACTTCCACTTGTTCTCTTTCATTCTGTGAAGTGCAACAATTACTTTAGCAGTCAAGTGATTATAAGAAAGACAAGAAAATATGGCTAGAAGCATGGGAAGTAGGCAATTGTAACAAGCAGCTCCTAGGAAGAATAAGAAAGAAGGAAAAGAGAAGGCACAGAAGTGTGATTTTATCATTCTGTATTACACTTCACTTACTATAGCTATTTCTGAAGGCTTAGTGTCTTTGCTTCCCAAATAGGAATACCAACCAACATTTCATAATCACTACCTTTTTTAAAAGTAAGCATAAGGTACAATTGTGATGCTAAACTTTTCATTTGGGGATGGGCTGGGTGGGAGTATTAGTTAAACATATTTGATAATTAAGTGGAGAATGGTCATCTGTTTCTCTTTGACATAGCTTCTGGCTTCTCATCAACCAGAAGCCTCTGTAACCCTGTTCCTGGATTGCTCTGTTGTTGTTTGCTTCATTTTCCTTGGAGGCTTCTTCTGTGCACACTTACTTTTTTCTTGATGTTGTCATACTTTATCTCGATGCAGAAAGAAAGAGATAACACTATCTTCAAATGATGAAAGTACTATATAATTTAGAGGCAGGCATATCCTTAATACAGAAGGTAGGATGGGAAGCATAAAGACGTATGGGTGGCTTCTGCATTCTGTGGTGAGGTATAACTGCAGCAAAAAAACCCCAACAAAACAAAAGTCAAAAGTTTTTACAGAATCTACCAAAAATATTTGTAAATTCAGTGGGTTGTAAGTGGCTGCTTAGTATTTGACTTCTATATAAATTTTTGCATCATTAGCCCCTGTGTTTATTAATCCATGCACTAGAACAAAGATTAAAATAGGAGTAGAAAATGGTTATTTTAAAAATTAACTGTACTTTGAACATTTAACTTATACTTTAGTTTAGCCATTTATCTGCTGCAAATACCTTAATGCAGTGCTCCAAGAGCCTCTTTCTATGCTTCAGTTAACCCAGCTGCCAAATATTTGTCTGCCTGTCAAATGCAAAGCCTTGAAACCAGTTAAAAAAGGAAAATGGATCAAACCAAAACAAAGACGTCTACTGGCTTCCATCCCAGTCTGCCATCAGCCAAGGATGCATGGGACAATTTGATAGTAGAGGAACCGTCCACCCTTGGACTTCTCCAAGCATGAGACTGAGTGTCACTCCCTACCTAGCTGGCAGTTCAATAGCCTGAGTGTTCAGCAGAGCAGGGAGGTGAGTGCACTTGCCTTTGCAAGGCACCTGGGATAATAGGGCAATTCATAACTTCATAAATACTCTACTGCACATGTGTCAGGCTACAAAGAGCAAAGCAGGCTGCAAATTGGAAACATAAATGTCCAGGTCTTTTTAAATTACTCCCCCCAAAAGGGCGGAAGGAAAACCAGTTTTATTTTCAAGCCGTGTATTTTTCTCAACCACTTACTTCAAAAAGGGTGGAAGGGGTTTGATGCAGATATGGCACAAGTGAAGCTGGCCCCAGAGGCCAGTATAGAAAGTTGCACCTGAATGGCTGGAAAGGCTTTTTTAAAACAGAGGAGTTAGTAGTATATATTATATAATACAGTAGGCTTAGAGAGATATTGTATACCTTGGCCACATCCTTGTTTCCCTCTTATTCATAAAAAGTTCCAGGAAAATGGTTTGCAGGTAACACAGAAGCCACATACAAAGCATTTGAAGGAAGGTATCATTGCACTGACATGCCAGTCGATGAAGGTCACCCAAACTTCTCTTTGCATAGAAAGTGACTGAACTTCTCCAGACGTCCCTTAAAGTTGTTAATCCTTGCATAGCTTTTGGAAATGCAATTACTACTATTAGATATTTTCTAATGTAATGGGGAGAAAAAGGATATTCTTAACATTTAATTATAATGAAATTCCTGTAAACAGCTGACTATCAGAGGAAATGAATTTCTTAATTTTTTTAACATTTTCACACTTGCATAGTTTGGTTAAAAAGGTGTGTATGGAATTGCAAACAGCATTTGGAAAACTGTCCTAACCATAAAAATGAACACTACCTGGTCAATCTAGTATGAAGAACCATTTGCACAGGGAGAGAAGGGAGGTGGTAGGAGGAGGCAATGACAGAACCCAGAAACAGGGAGAGGGGAGACACCCGCAAAACCAAACCTATTTGCTACAATCAGCGAAGCTCTCATTGAAAAATAAGTTCATTCCTATGTTGTATACTACAGGGCTTTCAGGTCCCCAGCTGACTTAAAGTACAGGTCTTGAACCAGTGCTTAAAGCCAGATGAGGCCACCAATTCAGTTCAGAGTGGTCTCCCATTACCACCAGTTCTCAGTAGTCTCATCTAGGTAAAAGAAGCACAGCCTTCCCCTGCACCCATCCTTCCAAAGCCCAACTGTCTTGGCCCATCAAAATGAAAAAGTGGCTAATTTTAAATGCTCTGCAAGCCATTACTAGCCCCCAAATTGTCTGTTTGTCCGTGAGGTTTTTTTTCTTTCTTTTCTTGCTGATTGCACTATGTGCTAATTGAGATGATTAGTTAGCACCATACGTTAGTGACACAAATGATGTAGCAATGTAGACTAGGAGACAAGTAGTGGGGGATTCTTAATTGGACAAGAAATTTCTTCTATTTACAGAAGATTTTAAGACTAAAAAGCTCAGGAAAGAGAAGAATCAATCCCTGGGTATTAGCATAAGCATTTGAGCCTGCCAGAATACAGGGATTGGCACTACCTCACACCAGGAATATTGCCCAAGAATGTATGAGAAGCAGCTTTTCCTCGGAACACCCAAGTGACTCTCAAAAAGCAAACACACCTCCTGCAAGGGTGTGAGACAGGAGCCACTGCTAGAATGAAGTAGCTGCTCTCAGGAATATCTTTCAACAGTCATAATTATTGAAAGATTATTTTGTAGTATATGTCTTTTATACTTAAAAGCAAAATATTAGACCATAGTGCTGAAAAAATTGCAAGTATTACTATTTTTTCAAATTGTTTTTCAGAAGACATGGCTACTATACTCAAAACCACCTTCTGTGTACACCATGATAATTAATTTCTTTTGCCTAAAAATTAAATGCTTGACCCCAACTCTCTTAAGTGCTAATATTATTTTTTTCCTCTGTTTTAAACTGAGTAGTAGATAACACTGCTCTCCCCCTGCTCTCTGTCTGGAAAATCTGTTGCTAGAGTTTTCACTGTGCACAGAGGTGGGAATATTGAAAATGTGACTGTGCGCATCTACATATAGTTGTTCTTACAACATTTAAGTGATGGTTGCAGGGGGAAAAAAGGCTTTTTAATAGTACTTCCTGGGAGAATAACCAAGCCATATTCCATATTTGTAACAACAGTGTCTTGTAGACTAGTGTGAAAGGACTTGTAAAAATCCTGTTTTCATTAAAAGTTATGTAGGAACTTTTGATGTGTATTTAGGTGAAATACAAGTTTAATAGACTTGCTTTACTCTCCTGTAAATTGTTCTTTTAAACAGAACTGCTTGGTTGTCTGTGAAATAGCATTGCAGACTCTACAGTTGTTGTTCCTGCCCCCCTACCACAACCTCGTAATTTCTACATTGTGGGCTGCAGCTGCCACTTTGCCACATCAGCCTTTTAGAGAAATTAGCAAGCCCTTTGAAATCAAAACTTCTCAATATTTGATGCCTCATGGATCACTTTCATGTTATGTCGTGGATCCCACCAGCTGTTCTGAACAGTCACAGTGTAACGATTTCCTCAGTTGGCTAATAATTCCTGTTTCTAAAGCACATCTTTAACACCATGGTATCCATCTCCTTTAGTTCCAGGTCCTAAGTTTTATGTTACTATTCCTGTTTCTGTCAGGTTTTGAGTAATTTAACTTGGCTAGTTCACATAGGGTCAGGTCACAACAAGAGAAGCATTACTGAATTGGCATTAGTCTTTCTTTACAGACTCCAGGGTTGGGAAGGGCATCTCTTCACAGGTCCCACAGAAGTCAATTTGACACCTGGGTGTAATCTAGATAGAACTGTTAGATGCAACTAATATTCTGTTCCAATTGTCCTGTACTGTCAAGACAGTGTTTCTCCCTTGCTTTAAATCTTATTATCATCTGCAGTAAGTATTCGCTACATTTTCTGCTTCCAAATGTTCATCGTCTGAAAACTAGTTTGATCAAGAATATCACAAGAACAAAACTGATCTTAAAGGGATGAGGGAAAACTTCTCAAGAAAACAAAAATCAAACATGATGCAGTGATACATTCTATATAAAGAGAAGTTTTTCCTCTATTTGTAAGGCAGTGTGAGGTCAGGATAATTCCTTAAATTATCCCTGCTCCATGATAGAGAGGCAGCACAAGCACCGTGAAACAATTGCCTCCTACTCTGTCTCGCCGAAGAATTAGATTAGATTAAAGTGGTCTTCAGAAGAAAAAATGTGATCAGTGACTTCATAACTGGGCTGTAAAACTGCAGACAGAGTGCCATGGGCAAAGATGTATGTGGACTACATATATTGGTAAACCTAACTGCAGCTTTTTCTCCCTCAAGGACAGACACCCAACAATGCCAACACCCTGATGCTGGTAGCTTACCACAAAGTCTTTGCAGCAGGAGGAAAGACAACTCTGAAGCCCTTATTGGCACAATGTACACACCAAATTCTCAAATGTTCTGAGTGTCTGCAGGGAAGCCAGCAAGTGCTTCAAACCACCCCACGCCCTGGAAGCCATTTCCAACTCAGTTGTTAAAACAGCTCCCTGTGTTCAAAAAGTCCCGTGGATATTATTTCAATAGATGCAGCTTTTCAACTTGTGTTGCAAACTATTGCAATTTTCTTGAGCTGTCTTAACGTTTTCAAAGTAAAACAGATCATGGCAAATAGTGCCAAGCAGCGCTGCCTCAAGTGGTCAGATCTGGATTGAAGAGATTTGGGTAGCTTAGAATACATTTTTTATACTTGATTAACCTTTCCACACCTTTTCACACGTCCAAGGTGATTTCCAAAATGAAAACTGGATGCAAATATACCAGGGTTTTTTTTGTCTGGCCATTAGTTCTTTCACTGGATGCTGGGGACTTTTTGCAGAGGAATTGCATGCCCCCCTTTTGGAAACATGGCCTGGATACCAACAGATGGTTCAGTAGGAATGTGAGTGTAAATAGTGTTTGTGAACAGAATACCCAAACCAGCATGTTCTGAGAGGATGTTTGCCCAAAACCTGATAACGCTGAGAGGAAATTAACAGTAACAAAGCTTTCTTTAGACAATGATCACCCAGATTAAACAGTAACCAGGGGATTACATTACAAAAAAACTTTTGAGAAAATAAGTTAGCTTGAAAAGCAGCACAAGAATTTGTGATTGTTAGAAGAAAGCTTGGGGCGGGAACACAATACCAGAGCAGCAGGTGCTATTACTTCTAAGGCATCTTCATTATAGGACCACAATAAGCAGCTGCCACTCCTCTCCCAGTACAGGTTAAGGGATGGACAAGATGAGGTGCAGAAGGAGGGACCTACCTCTCAGGAGTGCATGTGAGAACTTGCAGGGTAAGCTTTCACTGGTACATGGATTAGCCACCTAGGTAACATGCCCATATCTCCAACAAGGATGTAGAAACAGGGGAATCTGCACTCCCAAAGTGGGAGTTTGGATTTGTAACCCATGCTTCTCATGAGAGAAGGGATGTGCATATAGAGCTGTGTGAATCACAGAATGGTTTGGGTTGCAAGGGACCTTAAAGATCATCTAGTTTAAACCCCCCTGCATGGGCAAGGACACCTCTCACTAGACCAGGCTGCTCAAAGCTCTATCCAGGCTGGTCTTGAACGCTTCCAGGGATGGGGCATCCACAGCTTCACTAGGAAACACGTGCCAGTGTCTCACCACCCTCATAGCGAAGAATGTCTTCCTAATGTTTAACCTAAATCTATGCTCTTGCAGTTTAAAGCCATCACCCTTGTCCTATCCCTATATGGATATATGTAGGTAGCTATACACCCATTTCCTGTAGCCCCCTCCAAGTACTGGAAGGCTGCTATATGGTCTCCCCAGAGCCTTCTCTTCTTCAGGCTGAACAACCCCAACTCTCTCAGCCTGTATTCATAGGAGAGCTCCTCCAGCCCTCTGATCATCTTTGTGGTGATCCTCTGGACTTGCTATGTCAGCTCCATGTCCTTCTGCTGTTGGGGCCTCCAGAACTGGACACCATCCTCCCATTGGGTCTCAGAGTCTCACTTGACCTGCTGGCCACGCTTCCTTTGATGCAGTCCAGGACACAGTTGGCCACCTGGGCTGCAAGAGGACATTGCTGGCTCATGTTGAGCTTGGAGGAGAGAGATGATGCAACCAAGTAACTTCAAGTTAACCCAAGAGTATCAGTACATAAATTAAGACCAGGCAGATGCTGAAGCCCTTCGTAAAAGGCTTGGACACAGTTTTCATTGGATTGCTGCTGACTGGTTTAGATACTCTACCACCCATGGATGATTTCCTGAGAAGCCTCCAATATGATCCTGCTTCACATGGACTTTATGACTGTAAGTTCAAATGTTAAAAAACCCAATAACAAATCTTTACAAAGTGTGTTCAGATCTCCAAGAGCTTGGAAAAGGAAGTGATTTACAAGTAAGAATTTATTTTGGCAATATGCTAACCACCTTTGAAAGCAAAGACTAGAGGCATTAGGCTGCCATATTCCAGGTAGCTTCCAGGGAGTTGCCCACATCAAGTAACCACTTTGAAAATTGTCAAAACATATAGACATGGCACTTCAGGATATAATCTAGTGGGCATGGTGGGGTTTTTGTGTTGGTGGGTTGCCACAGTCTAGGAGGTTCCTCCAATGCATTGATCCCCTCCTGGGTGGACAGTTGGACTCTAAGAAGTCTTCTCCCATCATGACAGTTCTGTGAACTCTTCAGGTACAAAGGTAGACTGATACTAGCATCTACTCTTGAATTATGACTGCTCTAGGACTACAAGAACATTAGGAGATTTCCTCAAATAAACTTAGCACAATTAAATGCAAAGGTATTAAGAAGCTGAAGAATCAGGTGAGCATTCATTTTGCACAAAGGAAAGATGATGAGGCTAAAAATAAGCAAACTACCAAAAACCTGACAAGAACGTTACTCCCTACATATATATATTTAATTAATAGAAACTAAACTACTAATTTGGAAGTATAAATTGGATCTAACTGTTTTTACTATAAGATAGTGGAAAATACATGGATAACAAAATAGTTAGTTCATGATTCAGGACTGTTTCTGAAGGACAAAGTGGTCAAAAGAAGGGAGGAAAAGCCTCCCAGTAATCTATAAAACAAAGTTAGAAAGCGCTATGAATGCACATGGAACGATATTCTGCATGATAAATCATGAAATCAGGTATTAAACTGTTTCTGCTACAGACTACTAAGTCATGTTAAAAGCATGTCTTGCATCTTAATCATTTATCTTCTTCATTACGTGACCTGAGGAAAACACTCCTGGAAGCTTTGTCTAAAAAGCAAATGCCAACAGCGTTTGTGAGTCCAAATTCTCAATTAATAATTAAATATAGCATTAGCTGGGAAAAAAAACAACAAACAGAACCCAATATGAAACCAAAGGAAAAACAGACATGATACAAAATATTGATTAGAAGCGAAGAATAGTCAGGTGGGGAAAAAGTGGTATTTCTAATGGATTTTTACACACCTGAATAACACAAGAGAGTATTTTCATAGTGTATCTCAGAGAAAGCAGAAAGTTTAGATACATTGCTGCTCCATACTTGTGGAGATAGAAAAAATTCTAACAGTAGCTAAGGAAAGCCTTAAACATAGGAACAGAAGTAAAGCGTTTTTTACATCAGCAGCTCCAGATAGCTTGCATCCAAGAATTTTAAGAGCTGGCAAAGGAGACTTGTGTGCTGTTAATGTGGATTTTCCATAAGCTTTGAGAAATCTGGGGAAGCTCAATAAAAAAAAATCTCAAAGAGAGCTGAGGTGGTGCCAATAGTAGGAAAAAAAAAGTAAGAAAGGAACAAATTCAGGAACTTACTGTCAACGTTGCATTAATCCCAGAGAAAAAAAGCCAACCCACAAACCTGACTTCTTGATAGAAGAACCAGAAATAAATGAGAAAATTCTACTTAAATTACACGACTTGAATGTACGGAAAAACTATCTTTTCAGATTGTCTTTTTTTCCTCATGCATTTATAGCACACATTTGGTAGGCAATAGGAACAATGTGGATACAACACATTTGTGCATTGACTTATTCAATTCAGGACACAGAGAAACCACCATAGTTATGCACATACAGTTCACAGTAAGCAAAAACTAGGGTTACAGATCTGTGTCATCCATGAGGAATCAGACACATTTCTAATTGAATCCCACAGGAATTGGGTCTTGGCAGCAAGCTACTCAATATTTTATCTGCAGATAAAGGTTTTTAAGTAAATAACGTAGCAAGATTGCTGATTTTGAACCATCTGGATTACTGGAAAATTTAATGCTTCAGCATGATTAGTGTGAGATCATGTATTTAAGACTGATGAATATGAAACGCTTGTAGATGGAAAACTTCCTCAGGAAGTAGTTGAAATAGCTGATAACAAAGTAAACAAGGGTTCCTTATGCATAATTAAGTTCAAAATTGGTAATGTAATTATTAAATGGCTCAAAAAACAAACCAGAACCAAATGCTGCTTTCCTTGCAGGGAGGAAGTGGCCAGAGAAACTGAGACTGTCAGGAAAACAGATTTTTCAAGTGCTCATCTCCATTGGCAAAAGGCCTTGAGGCATTTCAGGAAGCAGCAACAGAATGACAATTCTGTGTCCACGTTTATTGGAACAGCTTTATCAGAATCATGCATCTAGTCCAAGAAGTTATTAGTAAACCAGAGATTTCAAAGAGCAACTACAAATGATACAAGAACAAAACAAGTCTAAGACTGAACAATACCATGGAGTAACTGGCATACAAGTTAACCCAACCACATGAGGTTTAAGGACCACAAGAAAACCCATCAAACATTTGGTAGAGGAAAAAAGTTACATTAAGTGCAGTGTGATGATCAAAAGTAAGTTCATATTAGAATACCAAACAGGCTTTTTTGAATAACTGTATTAACTACTAAGTTTCCAAAGGTGGCAGGAGTTTTGCTAACGTTATACACAGGTATGACCCCAGCACAGAACAGGATAAATATAATGAAAACATTATTTTTAAAAGATAATGACAGTAACTTTACTATGCCTTCATTCCACACCAGGTAACACCCGTTTCTGCAGTTCAATACATCTGCCCAGCAGTGATGCAAGCAGGAGCAGGCAGACTCCCAGCAAAACACTTGTTTTGGGGCAGACAGCTGCCAGTGCCCGGGCCAAATCTGCGGCTCCTCTCATTAAAAAATCATCCCTCCAATGCCTGGCCTGAATGAATAAAGTTACTCCAATTAATAAAATATATTCAAGTTCTCAAATTTAAGAATGAGCCACACCAACATTTTTACTTAACGCTTCTTCTGTTCTCGCGGCCCTACTTTTAGCAACGCCTAAAAAGGAAAAAAACCAGAACAAAACAAGCGAAGAAGAAAGGTGCAGAAGGGCACCCGGGAGAGCCAATGCCTGGCCTGAATGAATAAAGTTACTCCAATTAATAAAATATATTCAAGTTCTCAAATTTAAGAATGAGCCACACCAACATTTTTACTTAACGCTTCTTCTGTTCTCGCGGCCCTACTTTTAGCAACGCCTAAAAAGGAAAAAAACCAGAACAAAACAAGCGAAGAAGAAAGGTGCAGAAGGGCACCCGGGAGAGCCAAGGAGCCCTGCCCGCTCACCGACCCCCGCTCCCCCCCAGCAGA
>NW_009954605.1:20724-25397 GCF_000747805.2 Chaetura pelagica | reverse complement strand
TGGGTTTTGCTGGGGAAATGTGCTTCGGTGGGTGGGACAGGCCTTCTCGTCCGTCGGGGAAAGGCCGTGTTTTAGCCACGGGTTGTAAGGCCTTCTTCCTGTATTTTATTACTGTTTTACATCGATTCACCCGGCGCACGCTCATGCCCGGTAATTTGCAAGCGTATCGTTGTATAAGCTCTCGACAGCCTGTTTCCCGAGTAGAACAATTGGTCTTTTTTTGGCCAGATGGCCCTTTTTGTTGTTGCTGTTCTGTTGGCGTGGGGACGAGGGGCTGGACAGCCTGCTGGGCAAACCGGGCAGGGATGTTCCTGCAGCTTCCCGCCGGCAGGTGCGGTCAGGCACTGGAAACTCCTCTTCATCAAAGCAGTCGGGACCTAAGTCTTCCTTTCTGCTCCCACCATTTCTTCCGTGCCACCGTACGCTTGGGACCTGTCATTTAGCCGGTAGAATAAAAGGGTCCTGCAGCTAAGTTGTTCTATACATTGTGGGAGTCTGTTTTCAAGAGGCTGTGGATGGCGTTGCTTGGTCTTGATTGCAGCGCCTGATGTTTTGTTGCTTACAACTTTTTAGGCTTTTAAAGACACTGGCAAAGCACCCGTGGAACAAGAGGTAGCGATTCATCGCATTAGGATCACTTTGACAAGTCGCAATGTAAAATCACTTGAGAAGGGTAAGTGGTGCTTTTTTCAACTGGGATAGTCTTTAAGTGATGGACGATATATAATGTATTGCAAAATAGAATGTATTTAAATCAGTTGTAATTACAGATCTTAGTGTTTGCCTGTGTGTATATAACTTGGCTAACAAAGGTAACCCAAAGCATTTTTTACAGTGACAAGTAGGTTCTAATTTCATATTTAATGGAAGCGAGGGCTTGGGGTTTTACATCATGCTGAAGACTTTGTGTCATAATGAATTTAGTTCTCAGGGAGGAGGGAAGGGGCTGTGTGTGTTAGCTGTCACTGTTTGAATGTATGAGAACTGAAAGGCACCAGTTTCTTGATTGATTGATGTTTTGTCTCTTATTATGAAGAGTTTAGTGTAGAAGTTTAACGTTCTTTAAGAAATTGTGTACCTTGTTTGGGAACTGGCTTTGCTAGTGTTTTAATCATGTAACATAAATGATGTAGAATCGCTTTCTGATGCAGGATCTTCAGGAAAACAGCTTAAATGCTGCTTAAAACTTGTAGTAATGGCTTTTTCCCACTGTTGTAACTTGATTTTGCTAGCCATGGTGTAATGCTTCCATGTGTATGTGGTTGGCTATGAGGATAACCCTTACAATGAATGGCAATGATCACTTCATACGCTATTCTGAGCCAACTTCATGTATGAACTCTTGTTAAGGAAACAAGCAAAAACCCTTGCAAACCTGAGCTGTTTTGTTTGTGTGGTTTTTTTAGTCTGTGCTGACTTGATCAGAGGTGCTAAGGAAAAAAACCTGAAGGTGAAAGGACCTGTTCGCATGCCCACCAAGGTACTTAACACTCTTTTCCTGTCTGAAATGTTTGGGCTTTTTCTGCAAATATACACTTTAAACATCTTTCAGGAAAACAAAAGTGGAGGTGGAAAGCAGTAGTTTTAAATTGAGGGTGACTCGGTGTAAACAGATAATAACTTCACAAGTTGCTTTGACACTTGAGGCAACTGTTCAGTGCAAAATGTTAAACATGGAAGGAGCTTTTCTCTCCTTCAGTCTGTTTTAATAATGAATTTTAATTTAAATCGAGTATAGAGGAGTGTTAACATCACTAGACTGTAACTTACGTAACTTTCCAGTGACAGAGATACATATGGTGTTTTTAGGTGGATTTAATTGGAGATTGTCTTCTTTATGCATCAACTAAATACTCGGTGTTTTATGATTCATTTTTTTCCTCAGACTCTGCGAATCACAACCAGGAAGACGCCTTGTGGTGAAGGTTCCAAGACCTGGGATCGTTTCCAAATGCGTATCCATAAGCGGCTCATTGACTTACACAGCCCTTCTGAGATCGTGAAGCAAATCACTTCCATCAGCATCGAGCCTGGTGTGGAGGTTGAAGTTACTATTGCTGATGCCTAAATGATGGTCGTGGTTGAATAAAGTTGATTTACAAGTTTTCATCGTCATTTTGTTTTCATGTGTGTGCCAAGAGATTCATGTAGCCCTATGATGTTTTTTGTGAACAAGGGCAAAGGTCTTGTGTGAGAGGACCGTGTGATATTTAAGGAAGAACCTGCCAGTAGTAACCAGCAGGAAGATGGAACTTGGGCATCATAGTTTCAGTGGAGGTGGGTGACTATATGGATATGCAGCACTTAAATAATTAAACATATTTTCCATAAGAGATTTAACTTTGGCTGAAGTCTTGGTCTCTACCCAGACAAGCAGTAGCATTAAGATTGACATTTAGTTAAATTACCAAATTTTTTATTCTTAGTTTTGCTATGCAAAGCTGAACTAACAAACTAACACCTAGCTTATTTTGTGCTTGTTTGTTTGTTTTTTTCAGCTCCCTGTCCTCCCTTCCCCCCCAATGCTTTCCACAACCAAAGGATCTTAAGGATGTTAGTTACATCATAAATTTCATAATTTGTGGTGAACACACTGAATGTATCAAGTTCTTTCTTTGGTCTGGCACGTAGTCACAAAAGAAGATGCAGAGCTCTAGTTGTCTTTCCAGGTTTAGATTTTCATAGATTTGAAGTTCAGTTTCATATGTAAAGCAATACAGTAGCCTTTTCATTGTTGTTACTTCAGCCTCAACTTTGGTGGTGGGTTGCTTTTTCTTCTACAAATCAATACCTAAAGGAACTATGATTAATTCTTAAACCTACAGCATAAAGACCTGAGTTAAATAAAATAACACTTTAATTTTGTCCATTTTAGATCAGGTTGCTGGTCCTTCAAGCATAGGAGAGAACTGGAATTATAATTAAACATAAAGCAGAAGCGAGGAAATGTAGTTTGTGTGGACTTTGAGGTCCTGTTTGTATTTGCCAAGACCTAAAACAGTGGCCAAAGCTTAAGTCCCTCACCTGCTGGCTTGTTTTAATTTAATTAAATGCAAAGCTGTAGGAGGGTTCTGTCCATCTAGTCAGCGGGCTCTAGCTTTGGTAGAAAGGAGAGGTGGTAAACTTAGTTGAATTTACATGCATAGATGGAACACAGCACTATAGAATTGTTTTGATTAGAAAAGAAAATCAAGTCCAACTGTAACCTAATTCTAGCAAGTCCAGTACTTAAACTGTGTTCCTTAGCACCATACCTAAATGGCTTTTAAACTCCTCCAGGGATGGTATTCAACTGCCTCCCTGGCAGCCTATTCCAGTGTTTGATAACCATTTTGGTGAACACATTTCTAATGTCTAAACCTCCCTGGCACCACTTGAGTCCATTTCCTCTTGTCCTGTTGCTTGTTACTGGGGTGATGAGACCAACACCTGCCTTGCTACAACCTCCTTTCAGGTAGCTGTAGAGGGCAATAAGGTCTCCCCTCACCCTCATTTGTTCCAGGCTGAACAACCCAGTTTCCTCAGATGCTCCTCTTAAGGCTTGTATTCTTGATCCTTCACAATAATTTGTATTTTACGGGGTGCTCTGAAAAGCATGGTAAGAACTTGACTTTTTGACACCAGTCAGATTAAAAGGGGACAAAAGAGTGGACAAGCAACAGACTGGCAGTATAACTAGCTGGGGCTGACTGACCTTTGTGTATTATTGATTACTAACTTTAACCTAAGTCATCTTCCCTCTACTTAAGTCTTCTCACTAAAAGCACTTGGAGAGATGTAGGGAGAGGAGAGCTGGCTGGCTTTGATGCAATTTCTGTGGTCTTCAGTGTTGGTCAAAACATACTGGCTTTTCATTGGCTCCCAGCTGGCTGTGCTGCCACATGGTGCCCCTTGAACATACCTACATGACCTGCTGTCCCACCTCTGTTCTGTGAGCAGCTGCGCTTCTTTACAAACAAGTTATCTGTGGTCTTTGGAGTGTGCCTCTCTCCTTTTTTAACCTGCCTTCAACTTACTCCGAAGGAGAACTACAACTGTGACTTTGGGTCCGGGTTTTGTACTTCACAGGAAGAAAACTCTCGCTGCTCTCTCAGCAGCCAGGCTCCTGCAGGACGGCTTTCCCCTTCCCACGGGAGGAGCAGAGGGGTTTGGGACGGCTTTCCCCTTCCCACGGGAGGAGCACGGGGTTTTAGGACAGCTTTCCCCTTCCCAGCGGAGGAGCAGGGGGTTTGTCGGGAGGTGGAGCAGCCCCCGCCCCCTCCCGCCCCGCGATGCGCTGCTCCCGCGGCCTGTCCCGGCTCTTCGGGCTTTCGTGTAACCTGATAGTTCCGCGATTTATTTGTTTCCTACTCGGCTTTACGGCGATACCGCGCGGTGTCGAAACGGTTACATAACAGGCTTAGTAACTTTATATAACTGTTTTGATGGAAATGTTTAGGTATCCGCGGCTCCCCCTCTGCCCGCCCTACTCTCCCCTCTCCCGCACTCCCAGCCGGACAGGACACCCCTCCTCTGACCGCTGCCCCCGCCGCTCCCGCCCCCGGGCCTTACGAACCGCGATAAACAAACCCGCGTCAGCACCACGCGCTGCGGACACCCCCTTGGCGCCCCCGATCCCGGCGGCGCCGCTGCCCCCTGCGCGGTGCTGTCCCTACGCGGTGCTGCCCCCTGCG
>NW_009954605.1:11226-20072 GCF_000747805.2 Chaetura pelagica | reverse complement strand
GCGGCCTAGCGCCCAGCCCCCAGCCCCGTCGTCTCCCCTTCCCCTTGTGCTGGAGAGGGTTCGCCCGCCCGGTTCCCCGAGGCCGTCCCGTGTGCCGGGGCCTGGTCAGAGCCGGCGGTTCCCTGAGGCGGGGCTGGGGCTGGGGCTGAGGGCGAGGGCTGCGGGCCTGGCTTGGGGCGAGGCCCTGGTGGTGCGGGCTGTAGGGCCCTGTGAGGGCTGGGGCTGCAGGGCCCTGCGGTCCGGGTGCGGGGGGGCACTGCCCCGGGAGGCCTCCGTGTGCCGGGCTGGGCGTTCCGCAGCAGCGCTCGGCTCTCCGGTTTGGGGCTTGCTTAGGGTGTCTGTACACCCCAGACTTCTCCAGCAGGCCTTGCTCTCTCCAGAAGTGCTTGTTGATATACAACTATCCTGCTACCTACTTTGCTCCGTATGCATTTCTGCCTGGTTTCTGAGGCTTTTTTCCAATTGTTTTGTTTCCCTTGGAAGTTCCTTTGCACAGAGCCATGGATGATGAGGGGGAAAGCTATGCTTCTGCAGAAGTATCTGATATGTTGGAATCAGTTTCTTTTCTAAACATAGTGGGGAAGCCTTCACCTATGGAGTCAACAGTGTTGTCTAATACAGAGGAACACGAGGTGTGGATTAGTTTTGTAATATGTTTTCTGTTTGTGCTTCTTTTATATTTTTTTTAAAGCTTTAATTCTGGCAAATATTTCTTTAAGAATTACTCTATTTCCCAGTCCCCAAGATGTGTTAGTCTCTTCTACTTCTCATTGCTTACGAACAGATCATAGCTAGTGACAAGTGCAGATGGTCAGTGCTGTGTGATGTGTTGTGCTAAGCTTTTGAGAAGGAAGTAGAAGACTTCAGTAATTGGAATGTAATATGGCCGTACTGTTCCTTTTAGTAAGCTAAAAAAGGATGTAGATCCTTGCTGAAAGCTTGTTAGGTGCTTGGAAATAAAGCCATCTGTGCTTTTTTAGAATGGTAGATTTTCTGATTGATTTCCCTCAGGTGACTTGATTTTGTATGATAAGTGGTACTGGGGTTGTGGAGAGCTCTGGTAAATCCATCTACTGAATGAACAAGTTGCCAAAGTAGGGGACTTTGAAGCTCTTTAAGAAAAGAGCAAGTGCTGGAGGCCTCTGAAAATCTCTCTGCTATTATCACTTCAAGTGGATGGTGGGACCTGTGTATGAGGGGATGGAAAAGCCCACCTTAGCAGCTGCGAACTGTTTCATGGTTGTTACCGTGAGGAAGATGAGGGGCTAGCGCCCGGGTGGTGGTAATTAAGCGGTTTCTTGAGGCTGAGAAAGTCTCAGTCTATTAACTAAACATGTTCTGTACAAAATGGAAGCACAATACTGTGGAGTAACTCTTAGAAAATAGAGCTTGAATTCAATACTGAGGGAGACCAGAAGGTGGAAGCAGTGCAGTTTATGCCTCCGATAGTGTGCTCTTTTAAAATCCAAGTATTGGCTTTGTCATAAATAACACTGATGCGAGGGCACAAAAAAAGAGGTTACTTGAGGACATTAGAAGATGAAGCAGCAAAGGAAAGCTTAGGGTCTGAACTCCATAAGGAAGGAGAAAGTGAGGCATTAAGAGAAAATAGGAAATACTGCATCAGAGATGCATGCTGATATGATTTTGGGGGGTTCTGCTTAAAAACTTGCCATTATAAGTGTGTATCTTTTTTTTTTTTTTAATGAATAGATTTATAAACCTTTGAAGTCTTTCTTACTTGAGGACATTAGAAGATGAAGCAGCAAAGGAAAGCTTAGGGTCTGAACTCCATAAGGAAGGAGAAAGTGAGGCATTAAGAGAAAATAGGAAATACTGCATCAGAGATGCATGCTGATATGATTTTGGGGGGTTCTGCTTAAAAACTTGCCATTATAAGTGTGTATCTTTTTTTTTTTTTTAATGAATAGATGTATCAAGCTTTGAAAGTCTTCTTGAGAGTGAGGCCCTTTTCTGGAGCAGAGCTTGAAAACCATGAATCTCAGGTTTGTTACAGAATTGAGAAATAAGTTTAGTTTTTTTCCTTCCCTAAAGAACACATAGTATTGTAAGCTAGTATTTTCTTGTATAAAAGCCATATGTTGCTTCCAAATAGAATTAGTGGGTGGCTGTATAAATGTAATTTATTGTTTTTTATCATAACTTTTACTATTTTGGGTGGCACAGACATAATGCACCTGCAGCTCTGCAAAATTCCACCGGGTACATTATTTAAAAGTTGATGTCACTCTTGACTCAGTACAGTGGTCAAGAAACAAAAGAGTTTTGTGGGAAAGATTATCCAATTCTAGGAGTAATCCAGGTATAGGACCCTTGAGTTTCTTGAAAATACTTGAATAGTCAACTACCTCATTCAAGGTAACTTACTGCTCATCCTGTCTAATTTCTCTATAACCTCTACAGATGCTTTAGTGTTTTACACACACATATATGTGTGCATGCAAATACACAGAAATACTCCTCCCCCCATCCATTGTGAACGCTGATGTAAATAATTAATTTAGCTTTCCTTGTAGGAAAAGGTCTCTGCAACACCTCTCTCGCTCTTCTCTTTGTGGGGCCTCACAGGCTCTCTGATAGACCTCTTGTTCCTGACTGCTTTGGAGGATTTAATGTTAGTTCTGATTTGCTTCTTGTGACTTGCTTTTAAAAAAATGTATTCTTGTATTTAATCTACTAGAGTTGGAACCTTTGTGGTTGTTGTTTTTGTTTTTTTTTTTTCACTTAGATTATTTTTCCCCTTCTATTTCCATTCACTTTGCCTTAGGCAGTTCTAGTTGAGCACTATGCACTGCCACAGTACTTCCAGTTTGGTATCATTCAGCAATATGAGCTGGCTGTAAGGGTAAATTGATTTACAAAATCAGATTGTTTTAGGAGCTGTTTATCTCAACAATCCTGTTTGTAATGGAAAATTTCTGACTACCTTACCATTAGTCAAAAGACTTCTTAAAAACAAGGAGAGAGCAAAAAAGCAAGTGTTGAAGTTTATACTAGATTTTTTAAAAAGTCTTTATGTAGTTCATGATGAAATAGTTGATCTCCCAACATACTAGCTGTATAACCTATTTTGCATGGTATGAAGGCTCTTTCCTCAGCTTCCAAACACTGTGTATGGCTGAAAGATCTTCAGCATCTTCAGTGTTTTCTACTCTCATAATTGCCACCATAATCTGTGAGAAAGATGCTTGGTAACTAATGAAAAAACCCAACTAAACAAAAAACACTTCCCATGTCTATAATCAATGAGATTAACTTAATTCTTAGGTCCTTTCCTCCTTGGCATGTATAAATTTCAGGAAAAGCATCTTTGTTCCAATTACTTAACAAGAAAAGAAAAATGTAGAACCCTATTTCTTACAGCTGTAGACTGATGCTTTAAACAGAGACAACCATGAGGTTAATTGATCTGTTGTTGCTTTTAGAGATAGTGACTCATGCAAGTAAAGCTTAAGAGCTCTGGGTGAAATTCTGTACTCTTGATATAACTGCCAGTGGTTTTCTTGGAGTTATCTGCTGGGAAAGCAGGGAGTTTGCTTAGGATAGAAGCTATGTGCCAGAAATGCCCCAACTCCTGCACACTTGCCTGCAGGGTTAGCTGGGGGAGATGACAACCGTGATGTGTTACCAGCTCCATTCCAGCTCTGCAGATCTGACTTAGGTCAAGGCTTTTACTCACGAGCGTCCCTGAGGCCAGTGGCAGCTGGTGGCATGTGCTGCAGATGTTGGATTCTTTGTAGCTCTTCAGTACATCCTGACCTGTGTTCCTGCTCTTGGCAATGTGGGAGGAATGTTAGAGGATATAGCACAATAAGCAAGTGACTGGTCTGTATTGAGTACCTTCTTAGGTACTTCTTAGAGCTTCTGTATCAGTTGATAAAGAGATTTGTTAATTGAGAGTCCTAGGAAGAGCAGTACCTCCTATGTCCATGCTACATGTGGGTTATTAATCTTAACAGCTCTGGCCAGCCTCTGAACACAAAATGTCACAGTTACAATCAGTTCTTGGAGCTGCTTCTTCAAGACAGTTTTAAACAATACCGGTGGTTTTGTATTTTTGGTAGTCTGTCTGGTGCAAAATAAATTTTCCTGTGATATGCATTCATCTAGGTAGTAAATGCTGGGTAATTGTATTTTGTCTTTACTTAATTTGAGTGCTATTTCTCAATAAGCCTTGAAACTAATTCAGTTTCCTTCACTGCTGATAACAGCATCTATCAATTCCAGGATAAGGCTTTTTTTACTTAACGTTAGTCATAGCTTGCTTCATACTGGAAATTATTGAAGTAAACCCAGTAAATTTGTATATAGCTTTGTTTTCATAGATGCATAGGGTACTGTGAGCCATAATCACAAAATACCAGGGATTAGAAAGTTTAAAAAAACCCAACCAACCAAAACTCGCTAGAGGAATCCTAGAAAATGTTTAAACCTCTTGGAAAACTCCAGACAATTGTCTTAACTTTGTCTACACTCTGGCTTTCATGTGAAGTGGTTATCTCTGTAGCTGCTACACATCTCAAGAGAGGTTATATGTAAATTTTATAACTGTAGCTTTGGTAAATAGATGGAAACACTACTCTTTTTTTTTTTTTTTAGATAGCGTTCTTCCTAAATAATTGTGTGGCATTTTGTTTACATTGTCATGTCTTTTTAAGGGTTGTATAACTATTGAAGATCCTCAGACAGTCATTCTTAGTGCACCCAAAGAGTCTTCTGCAATGAAAAACAGTGAGAGAGGGATTGGTAATTCTGTGCACAAATTTGCCTTCTCTCAGGTAAGCAGACATTTTCCTAGTTTTTAGTTGCAGTGTTTTTTTTTTCCCCCCACTGTAACGGTAAAAAAAATGAATTTTTTACTGTATCACGCAATGTGATTTTTATTCTCTGAATTACATGTGGTGGTACTTGCCTTAAAACAAACCAGACTGCTTATTATTTGCTCTTAGGCTGTCAAGAAAGCTCCATTACAAGGGAGGTGTCTATTAGATGAGATAAGCTACTTCTTCAGTAGCTCTGTTGTTTTCTTTGATTGGATGTCACAGAAGCTTCTTGTAGGCAAAGTGATTCTGCTGTTCCTGCAGATGCCCTCATTTGGGAAGCCTTATAGGCAATCACCTATTCAAAGGGACTTAGCTGAGCATGTGTTTAGGGACGTGTAGTTTTGAAAGAATAGCAGCCTAACTGCTTAAACCTTCTCTTCTGGAATAAGTTTAACTCTGTTAGCTACTTCAAGAACTTATGTTCTTACAGTATGAAAACAGCTCCAAGTGCTGAGTTGTTTAGATCATTGTAATGCTGATCTTCTCATCAGTTGTGGATGACTGGTACAGAGTGAGGAGGGAGTTGCGCATCACCAGCAGAGCTCTCTCTGTACCCACTAAACATCTGTATTAGCAGTGTTTATGTGCTTAGCAGTATTGTGAGCAGTTTACTTTGGGCAGAGGAAAATATTAAAAAAATAAGTGCAAGCCTGACTGTCTCTTAGAATTAATCAGGCATCCAACAGCAAATGTTGATTCAGAAGGCGTTCAGGCAAGACAGGAAACTAAGCTGGTATCTCTAACTCAGCTGTCTCTGAAAAACTAGTTGCTAAGAATCTTGGGTGCATTAAGAAGAATGTCTCCAGCAGATCCAGGGAGGTTTTCCTTCCTCTTTACTTGGCCCTGGTGAGACCTCACTTGGAATAGTGTGTCCAGTTGTGAGCTTCCCAGTTCAAGAGGGACAGGGATCTACTTGAGAGAGACCAACGGAGAACTACAAGGATGATTAAGGGACTGGAACACCTGTCTTATGAAGAAAGGCTGAGAGACCTGGGGCTGTTTAGTCTAGCAAAGAAAAGACTGAGGGGGAATCTAACGTGGGTAAATACATGAGGGCTGGGCATCAAGAAGGCAGGGACAACCTCTTTTCACTTGTGCCCTATTGATAGGATGAGGGGAAATGAATTCAAACTTGGGCACAGGAGGTTCCACCTCAACGTGAGGAAGAACTTTACCGTGAGGGTTACAGAGCACTGGAACAGGCTCCCCAGAGAGGTTGTGGAGTCTCCTTCTCTGGAGACTTTCAAGACCTGTCTGGGTGCCTTTCTGAGTGATCTGCTCTAGTTTTTTGGTCCTGCTCTGGCAAGGGGTTGGACTCAATGATCTTTGGAGGTCCTTTCCAACCCTAATATTCTGTGAATCAGTGTTTAGTATTTTGATATGTTAAACTTTGTGCCATTTACCACTGTTTGTTTTTTTTCCTTTTCTTTGCCTTCTCCTCGTTCTTCCTCTCCCTGCCCCTTCTCCAAGGTCTTTGGACCAGAGACTACTCAGAGTGAATTTTTTGAAGGCTCAATGAAAGAGATAGTAAGCGCATACGTTCATGGAGTGAATGGACTGGTGTTTACTTATGGGGTTACAAATGCAGGCAAGACATTCACTATTCAAGGTATAAAATCTTGGCCAGAAAGAATATATAACAACCAAGTAAAAATTCAATAAGAAGTTTGTATGAAGGTCTACATTTTCTCTTTTGTTATTTTTAAGGCACTCCAAAAGATGGTGGTATTTTACCTCGCTCGCTTGCTGTGATTTTCAACCACATAAGGGGAAGACATTACCTGAAGATGAACTTCAAACCATGTTTGAGCAATGATGTTAAGAAACTAGAAGATGCACAAGTCAAGCAAGAAGAAGCCATAAAAACTGCTGTTCTTGCATCGCTGAAAGAGGTCAGTGATCAAATACTATTGTTTCTTTAGATTTGTCTGAATCTGCTTTTGTATACCTAGTGAACCTTGGAATAATAAGGCTTTTTTTGGAGCTCAGGGTAAACTGGAAGAACTTTCTGCAGCAGGCAGCACACAGTTCAACCCAAAACCTGTTGTAAAGCCTGGATTTCCACAGAGCAGCAGTTCTGACACTGTGGTCAGCCATTGAAAAGTCTCTGAAAGCTGAACCAATCAAAAATCTGCTTCTTAAGTGAATCTTTTTCGTCAGGTTTCCAGACTGGATTTCTGGGAATTTGCTCAAATACCAGTACCAGTTCAGGAGGATGATGGCAATGTTTTAGCAGGGACAGCAAAGAAGGCAGCAGAAGAACTGGTGGGAGTATCTTAAGGCAGATTAAAAACTTGGTAAACCTGTCATTTATGTAACTTCATACAGAAACTTTTCTGTTACAGTGAGTGAAGTGAGATGCCACAAAACAATTTCCTAGAAGGATTACAGCCTACTTTAAAGGATTGTATGTATCTTTAACTCTGGTCTCTGAAGATCGTAGGTGGGATAGAGGAGGCTGCCATGGTAAAGACTCCTGTTTGCATAAAGTAGCCATTTATGTTTCCTGTGTAAGAAATGGGTCTTGTCAAAAAATGGACACCCTTGTGCGTGTGACTGTTCTATACTTCTAAGCCAGTTGCAGATTGTTGCAAGATGTCTGGATTTTTTTTTCCTTAAGTTCAAAACATTTTTAACCTGAACTGTGAGTGTACAGCATTTTGGGACTGTTGTTTAAAGCAACTCTGAAGTCTGGGAAGTATAGAAGTAGTAATTGACTAGGTTTCTTTTTTTTTTTTTTTTTCTGTGGTCTTTAAGACCACAGTATTCCAGACAGCTCTGAAAGAATATCCTCCTATGAATCAAATTCATATGTAAAGTTCCACTCTTAATTCGATTGCTTAATTTAAACTCTGCAAACGTTTAGTCTGGTTAGCTTTTGAGGAGAGACCTCAGATGAAAAAAATCTAAAAGACGCTTAAGAATGCATACTTATTTAGCGAAGTTCTTGAAAGCTCTTTCACACTGTGTGTGTGTCTGTGCAGGGAGTGAGAGTCTTGAAAACTGAGATGGTCAGGAGGATAGCAGGTAAATGTTTTTTAAAACTTTATGGAACATACAAGCTTGCAAGAAGGAACAAGCAGGAGCTCAAGGTTTAGAACAGGAGGTAAAATATCTTACTTTGAAGATAAATTTATACTTTACAAACAGTCCTTTCTCTTAAATCACAGACTGACTTTATTAATAGTTTAGTTACTGAATGTTGCAGTGGTGATCTAGATGTTGGTGCGCTACTGTGAAAAGCAAGCAAGACTCCACCATCAGGAAGGAAAGGTAAAAATGCATCTAGAAGATATGCCATGACAAGACCTTGTGTTTGTATTACAGTGCTTCCCTAGTGGTGGCTCAGCTATCCTCAGTACTGAAGCTGCACTTCTTGATAGCTTGTGAATAACATCACTGTTTGTATGTTCACTCAGGCTTGTAATCTGAGAGCAGATACGGTTTGGTGGGCTTTGTTTTGGTTTATGTGGATTTCTGTAGGCCCTTTTCCCAGGCTCAGTTTACATGCCATGCAGAAAGAGCCTGCTGTTCTTTTCATTCTCTCAGTTTAAACTGCTCTGAGTTACTGCAATACCCTGGTATTTAATGTTCTACTGTTTATGTTCTCTATATAGTACCGCTGCAAAAACTGTTGCTCGGTGTGGTTCACACCCTCTCTTTCCTTTCCTTTATTTGTTCCATTCACTGAATTATATTGGTTTTTACTGGATGGAAAGTTGCTTTACTTGCATTCCTATTCCCATCAGTTCTTGTATTTGCTATTAAATGTCAGCTTCTGTTGCTGGCAAGCAATGTCAGATCCTGTTCCCTCTTGTTTTCAGGCAATCATCTTCATGTTCTTTTTAGTCTTATGATTTGAAGAACAGTATAGCAACATAGCTAATTCACTCACTTTTGTTGAAATACCTTTACAAAATTTAGCATGAGTACAAGTACTGGGTTTTTGTGTTCCATTACATTTTTTGACATGCACAGATGTGCCATGCAAATCAGACTCTT
>NW_009954605.1:0-11168 GCF_000747805.2 Chaetura pelagica | reverse complement strand
CTTTCCCTGCCTTAGAATTTTGCTTTGTACTTTACAAACAAAATGAATAGAATCCATGTTTGTGGTTATACTTGTAACTACTGAAGCAATATAAAAGTACTTACAAAATGTTAATTTATAGAATAAAGGACCAAAAAACCCATATGCTATTTACCTTTAAAATGGAAGATCTGAAAGTATGGCTTCATAGTTTTGTTTGTAAAAGTTGGATATACCAACTGAATAACATAGGCATTAGTAGAAAATTAATAACAAACTTAGCACTGCATTTTAATGGCTGGAGCATTAAAGTTTTTTTCTTTGATTCTGTTCCCCTCTTCTACTGTATAATGACCCTCTATTTTGGTAATTCATGGTGAATGTCCTAATGAAAATTTATATCTGTGTATAAAATATGGGGAGGGAGGTAGTATGTGGAGATGTTGGAATCTCTAAATAGTGGGAGTTGCCACTTCATTACACCAGTTTTCCTAATGGTAATTTAAAGCCTATGATTTGACAAGTCTTGGCAGGTTTTGAAATAATTTTGTTAGTGTAAAGACATAGAGCAAATGGGTGTGTTTAAAGAAAGTGTGCTGCTTCTTGTACAGGATTTGTAATGGTCTTTTAATTCAGAATTAAACCAACTGTGTTGGTTTATCAGACCTTTAAGTCCTTTATGAACCGTCATTTCACTCTGTCTGTGGTCTTTAAGTAACTCTTACAGACCTGGCATGAGAGTGCAATTTGCAAAATTGACAACAAGCAAGCAAATTATCTCTGTTGCCTACCACCCTGCCATCTGTCCCTGAAAGAAAGTTACTTCTCCAGTTGTTTTGAAAATATTTTGAAATATTTTTAGATTTGCCCAGTAGTTCATAAAGGCATTCTAGGCTGTTGTATTCTGTCAGAAGGTCTTGAGGTGCCAGGACTGTAAAGTAACTCTACTATGTTAGCAGCAACTGGCCTCCAAAACAGGTTGCTGGGAGCAGCAGAGAGCAGTAATTCTCGTGAGGGGAAGAGCATTTATTGATTTTAGTTTGGTATTGTTAAAAATGTTTCATTTGAAGCCAGAGAAGGGGGACTTAACACTTAATACTACTTAAGTGTTTAAATCTTAAATGCAGGAATTACTGCCACTTTTTACTTCTGCTGTCCTCATAGTCTGTTCATGTGGATCTAACAGTCTCTTATTTCCTGAAGGAGACAGAAAACATCTCCAATAGTATTATAAATACATGTGGTGTGGAGTCAGTTTCTTCCAACTGTACTTCAAAAAGACTTCCTTCTGATTCCCTAGGTAAAGTGAAATATTTTTGTGGGGGGGGAGAAATTTAGGAATAAAAGTGGGTCACTATTACTGGATTTAAAAATATCTATACTACAAAGTAAATACAGTTTTAAACCAAATATTAATGGCTCAACTGGGGAGAAAGAGTAACAATGCAAAAATATTTTGATAGCTTTGCTCCTTCTGGAGTAAGAGGGAGGCTTAGTTCTGCAAAGCTAATGTATCAGCTGCTAGAAGCTTGTGGTAGAGAAGAGCAATATCTTAAAACTTGAGTTACAGGAGACTGCTGAGATGTTCTTGGGTAAGCTCAAAGTCATACAGTACTGTGTATGTCATCGTACAACACAGATGTACAAGCCTCCTTTTAAAAGGTCCTATTTACTGCAATTAAAATTTATCAATGAGTTGTTTCATCATTGAACTTTTTCTCTGTTTTGGCTTAGCAGAGAACAACTTTGTTCCACTTGACATATATAGGACTAATATACACCCAAGAACACAAGCATCTGTGTGGATTTCCTTTTGTGAAATTTATAATGAATATGTGTATGACCTATTAAATGTATTATCTACATCAAAAACTCAGAAGCGCAGAGTCTTGAGAATCTGTGAGGATCAAGGAGGAAATTCTTACATTAAAGGTAATAATACTGTTTTATGACCCTGGCATTTTCACAGAAATTTTTTGATGATTAGAAGTCTGTGAAAACGGTCTCTTTTCACAGACTTAAAGTGGATTAACATTCAGAGCACTGAAGAAGCCTGCAAATTACTAAAAATAGGAAACAAGAACCGAAGCTTTGCTTGTACAAGAATGAATGAGCAATCAAGTAGAAGGTTTGTTCTTCTAATTATAATCATACTGTCTCTTTCCTTTCAAGGGGAGGGAGGAGGGGAAGGGAGGAAAACACTTGAGAATACACTTAAAATGTACCACTCTTCAATAATAGCTTAAGACTTTCTTTGGTTATTCTGGTTTTATTATGAAATTATTTCTGGAAGAAAGCTAGGAGAAGCCCTCTGACTTTAATAGTAGCTGGACTTGGGTTGCTATTTGTGGCTATGGAAAACCAAAAAGATCGAATCACATTCATTTTTGAGTGCCAGCAGTGCTACACATCTTGGCAAATGCTAATGGTGCTGAGTGGGTATGGCTGTGTGAGGATGTTGAAGGAAATACTGGATAATTCTTCATAACTGGCAGTATAATTTCAGGAAACACTGAGTCTGTCAGTAGGGGATGTAGGAAGCAGAAATGAGTTGTCCAGTACCTTTCAGTGCTGCTAGATTGTCTAGATGCTGCTGGGTGCATGTGTTCTTGGTGCATTCTTTGGTTCCTCCCCTGCGTGCCACTGCCCTACCCCCTCCCCAATTTAATTCTTAAATTTTGCACTGGTGCTGTGCCATAAATCACTGCTTTAAATCTATACTAGAGAAGGTTGTCTTCTGTGCTTCAAGATTTACTGGGTCAACTTGGACAGGGTGGTCCTCATTCTAGAAACTGCCATTTGGTTTCAAACAGCATATGTCCACTGCCTTTATCTTCTGATGTCTAAAACACAATCAAGTGTTACAGATTCAACCTTTCTAGAAAAGAGTAATTTCAAAACTGAACCAGTAACTGTATGGCGAAGTAACCAGTGTAACCAATCTTAACTTTCTCCCTTCCCCTACCACCTATTTATTCCTAAGAAGTTCTCCAAATTTACTGAGTTCAGATACTGTCTGAAGTTTACTACTAGTACCTGAGTACTCTTCTGATCTGTAGACTTAAGTGAACTGGCTTGTTCACTATCTGAGACATCTTGTAGTCTTCATGTGACATTTTCCCCTTTTTTGTATTGAAAGAAACGGGAAGTAACAAAATGCAAGTTTTACTGCTGCTTTTTGCTGCTAAATGAGCAAATTGCAAAGGTAACTAATGTAAATTCATTAATGAATTATTGTTTTTCTTCAGCACTTCACTTTCTGTAGCATATACATTTTCCTTTGCTTCAGTGACTCCTTAATTTTAATAATTGTGGTTACTAAAAAGGACTTTTTTCCATTCCAGTCACAGTATATTTTCAATCAGGCTACTAAGGCTAACTGATGAGCATCAGCCGTGTGTACTTGGAGTTTCAGAGTAAGTGAATGCTTCAGCTGATTACCAGAATGTAAATATTTTAGAAAAGTTGGTAAGGTGTAAGCATGCTAAACTGGTGAACTTTCTTTTAATAAACAAATTATCTGAGAAGGAAATCAGAGCTCCACTGACTGTATAAAACTGACTGGAAACATGACAGGGACAAGCATAGAAGTGTTTCCATGTCTCTCTTGTTCTGTTAAGGTTTGACTGAAGGAACCTGTTAAAACTCTTTATCAGCAGTACATAAGTTGAGGGAAACATATGTATGTTGTGTTACACAATAGGGAGGTAGGGACAGAGTAGTTCTGTATAATACCACACTGTATATTCTGGTAAGCAGAAGTCAAATGACTGGCTGATAGAAGCCAGTCTCCAAAATTTGAGTGCAGCAGTTAGTGCCAAAGACCCAAGTGCAAGTTGTGCCAGTGCTTTCTGCTTTGGGATCAGACTAGATTTTATGAGTTGAATGTTTGTGACAGAAACACAAATTCAAATCTATCATCTAAAAAGCATGCAGTTGGCATGCTCTGGGACTGTTCCAGGGTACCAGTCTACAGTAAGAGGAGATCATGAGGTGACCTGGTTAAAAACTGTTCTCCTGATGTTAAATGCTAATGTAGGTGCACCCAGTGAGAGCAGTGTGAAGTCCTTACATTTCTCTGTTCTTTTCTGATTTAGAAGAAGTGGTCTAGTCTTTGGGTTTTGAGCCATTTAAATAGCTTTTTCAGTTTTTTTTTCTCTGGTTGTCCATTTAGCTTTATATGGAAAAATGAGGACACTGCTGTAACAGTTTTTTAGTTCAGTCCTAGCTCCTGCTGATTTCTCTCCTCTCTGCTGAGCAGAGATAGTAATAAATATACCTCATTGAGATAACACCTTTTAATGTCAGATGTTATGGTGATAAATACTCTTAAGGAAAGATAACTTGGGGAAACAACTGAATCTCTCTTCCTTTGCCTTCCTTGTCTTGGTGTATTCCCCTGGCAAAGCTTGCAGCAGCTGTGAGATGAATGACAATGTGTACATTGCTTAAGGAAGAAAAAAGCTTTTCATCTTGTACTGAAAAGATTAAAGATAATATCATAGCCTTTCACACAGTTGAAATAGGTCTTATAAATATGTATAGTGTTAATATGTACTTATTTCAGCTGTGTGAAAGGCTATGATCTTACAAAGGTGTTATTTTATGTAAATAAATGTATGTATAAGTGAGTAATAGTAGGGTTATGTAAATTATCAATCTTCCAGAGCTTCCTGTATTTCAGGGACTTTCTTAATATAAAGTAAAAGTGATTAAATTCCTTGATTATCCAGGATAACTGTCCCTGACTAAAACCTGTTGTACTATGAGGGGAAATTCAGAGGCCTGAGTTCAGTAGCGCATAATTGTTACAGCTAAGCTAAGAGCTCTAATATGATTTGGGAAGAACTTCTGGCCTTTTATTTGCAATAATGAGCAAATGGTTCTGCATCAAAAAGAGTCAAACTGCAGAGTACTGAAGCATATTGCTGTCCTGCAATCCTGTAAGTGCTGGAACTGGTGAAGGTGACTGTCCAAGTGCTTCTGTAGTGTAGCCCCACTAGGAGAAACTGTTTCAGAAATTCCTCTAGAAGTACTTACATTAGGATAACTAAATTTGAGGTCCTAAGCAGAATTATTTATGTAAGAATGCCTACAAAGTTTTATTGTTATGGTACAAGTAGACTGTTTTAATGTGCTGAATAGACAGTGTCCTATGAGCAGCAATCTTTTTCAGTGGAAAGATAGGTAGGTTAGTGCCATTATCCTACATACCTTCTGGACAAAACATTAACACTAATGTACAACTTACTCTGTCATCTAGGTAGGCTGAAATGAGTCACTCATTTATACTTTAGACCTGTAAATACAGATGACATTCAGTGCTGTTTTCATATTGTTTAGAAACAAGTTTGCATGTGTGTTCTGGATAATTCTTTCACACAGGTTGTCTTTCTGTGACTTGGCTGGATCAGAGAGGTGTAATAAAACACAAGCCTTTGGAGACAGACTAAAAGAAGCAGGAAATATTAATAATTCTCTTCATATCCTTGGAAAATGCATCGCGGCATTGAAGCAAAATCAAAATCCAAAGTAAGTGACAATTTGTAAACAACATGAGTTTTGGGTTGAAAACAGGCACAGGCATAGACTGGGCAGAGTTGGAAGGGACCTCTGAACATCTAGTCCAACCTCCCTGCTAAAGCAGGGTCATCTACAGCAGGTCACACAGGAACACATCCAGTCAGTTTATGTGGGGGGCTCACATGATCAGAGGAAAATTAAAATATATAAAATCTTGTAAGCCTTCTTTATTAAAGATGTCACTGAAATTCTTGAACATTCTTTCTCTAAAACTGTTGTATGTGGAGAATAAAACAGGCAATTAGCAGCGAATCACCAAGCTTTTTTTACTGTGTATGTGTGTGAGCAATGCACTCTGTACAGAGTTCCCATTTTGTGTAATTTTTCCTTTCTACCTCCAAATTATACAGGTAGATTAATCAGATAACTGATAGATGTCCTGTACGTCGCTTTTGATTTGTTCCAGTATCTGCTGTGTAGCACCAGGGAACTGTGATGCACACACTATGCTGCTTTTATTTTTAAATATTTCAGTTTGTTGGAGAGGTCCAGGAAAGACCTTGCTCTTTGATGTGAAACAGCTTAGGCTTAAATATGAGCATCCTACAGCATCTGTTTCCTGAAAGAAACAGAAATAAGCTAAGTTGTGGTATTGCACAGCCTTATGGGGTTTTTATTTCACAATTTAATAACATGTCTCCTTTTTCCATGAGGTTGAAGCCAAGCTATATTCCATTCAGAGAGAGCAAACTGACTCGTCTCTTTCAGCCCTTCTTTTGTGGCAAAGGCAAAGTATGTATGATTGTAAACATTAATCAGCATGCTTCCACATATGATGAAACACTACACGTAATGAAATTTTCAGCTATAGCCAAGCAGGTAAGAGTGGATCTACTTTCTCTGCTATTCTGTCTTCTTTCTTAGTACAGGTTTGCAAAATGATTAGGTTGTGTGGACTTGAGTGTGATTAGGACTTCTAATGCATCACACTAATTCTTCTGCATGTGGCTTCCCTCTAAAAGGCTTCCTAGTAGCCTTTACCATCCTCAAACCTCTTAGTGGTAAGAAGTCAAGAATAGCTGCATCTGTCTGTGGCTTGTTCAGTTCTACACTACAAACATTCTGTGTAAAAAGTAGACAGAACTTTCAGATATGACTGCTTATGCCATATATCTGAGCAAATGCAAGACTTCAGTTCAAGTTTTTGATGAATTGTTTAACCTGTGTGCAGTTAAGCATCTGTTGTACAAGATGACAGTTGTTTAAAACTTCTTGCACAGCTAGTGGCAGTAGTAAAAGAAGTAGCCTGTTATTTTGTGGTCTGACTAAGATCTCTTGTGCCCACATTGCTCCTATTTGGTTAAGGGCAAGTAATCAGTAACAAACAAGAAGGGAAGACTTTTTTTTAAGTGAATGCTTAAATATAGCATATTCCTCTCCTTTGAAGGCAAAAACCCCTCTGCTAAATCTTTCATGCTTTCTGCTAGCTCTGCTTGTCAGCCTCCCACTAATCTGAGGACTTGGCATTGATGTTTGGTCTTCATTTCATGCAAGCTTCCCTGGAAGCTGCTTCTTGCAAGGAGGACTGTACTGTTTTCCATAGCAGAAATAAAGTCCCTTTCTAGTCTGGAACCATGGGTTAATTCTGACACATTCCAAGTCTGTAATGGTATGTCTAAAGTCATCTCAGAGAGAGATTTTTCTAATTCTGTTCAGCTGCAAATTTCATCAAGATAAGAGTGTGCACTGAGGAAACAAGCTTCTCTGATTTGTTGTCCTATGACATATATACTTACATAAAGATTTTAACTAGCATGAATTGCTGAATCTGGGTCATAGTATTTCAGGAAGGAGCAAATGTTCTAGAGATTTGCTGCTTTTCATGAACTTTCCAGAAAATGACACCAAAACCTTGTATTTTAGGGGGAGAGAAAACACCTTTGTAGACAAACATACTAAGTTTGTTAGTTATCTTCCCCATTCTCACTTTGTTAGAGTACCAAAGTCTTACCTTCATATTGAAGGCTAAAAGGCATGTAAAATTTTGTTCATATCTTGTCATCATTAAATATAGACTAAATAACTGCAATATTGCTAGCATTGATAAAACAGTGTGTTCAACTCTTGGTTTTCCAGGTAATCCAGACAATCCTACCCAAAAGTTTTGGTTATTTTCCACCCAAGCTAGATGGAGGCAATGGCAAACCTATCGTGCACTTTGATGCGAACACGTCTGTAGATGACTTTCCTGACAGTACTGAAACCTCTGCAGATGAGGAAGTGGACATCACCATTCTGAGTCATGAGGTAGACACACATCTACTCAAAATTGCACCCAAACAAGCTATTGCTATTAGTTCTGGTATTAGAAACTTTTACCATGAGAGTTGTGCTGGAAATGAGAACTATAAGTTTCTGCTCAGTGTCAGGCAGACTTAAAGTTTAAGTGGTCTGGTTCTGAGGGAATAAATGTAGTTGTGGAAGGCCACATGTGGCTTTCTAGCTAGGTCAAATGCTATACTTGTTTAAAACAACAGTATTTAGTTTTTTGGAAACAGTAGGAATGCAGTAGGATGCAGCATTTTAAATACCAAGTTATACTATCTAATAGCAAACTGTAAAAATCAAGTAGGCTTTGTTAAATTGTTGTACAGATTAATGTTTAAATGCTAAAACATGAGTAAACTTTTTGATAGCAGAAGCCACCAAGATGGAGAAAAGTTGTCTTTGCAATAGAAATTCATGTTTGAAAAAAACAGAAGCTTTGCTGCAGAATGTAGAAATTCCCTGTGTGGATGGCTGTCTGGATGAGTGTGTAATTTATTGAGATGTGTCTCTAACTTGTGTTCTGTACTGAAATATGTTAAATTTAGGATCTCTTGAAAACTACAGAGAACCTAAAGCAGAGGCTAGTTGCAGAAAGACAAAGTAAACTCTTTCTGGAGGTGAAGATACGTAAAGAGATGGCAGAAGCAATGTTTCGACAGCTGTTGGAAACAGAGGAAGCCTGGAGGCAAGTTATAGTACAGCCCTCATGAAGACTGAAAGGATTCCACCTATATAAATGCATACTTTTATACATATATACATACATTATTATGTATATACATATACATGTATATGCAAGACATACTTGTGTTATTTAGAGAAGTTGGGGCTGGACAGTTTCAAAGCTTCTGATGAAAAAGGAAGAAGGAACACTAAAATAAATTTGTATAGATCAGCCTGTTTCCATGTACAATGAAAAAGTAATGCTGCTTTCTGCTGAACTTTTCTCTGTTTAATTTGTTATTACTGGAGATTGTCCTGAGTTGTTTTTAGTATTTAGCAGATGTGGAAGACTTACAGGTATATCACTGAGGCTTGTGATTGTTCCAGAACTTATACTTGGTCATGTTAATATGCATGCATGGGCTTAAGGTGGAGTTCGAATTTTATTTCTTTGAGTTCTCCTAGATTCTTCGTCCTGGATGATACGATCCATTGTTAGCTTACTATCTTATAAATTACTGTGGCTGCTTGCACTGATGTAATTAAGTTGGGGTTTTTTTTTTTCCAAGTGTGTCCAGGTTGCTTAAGCTGAATTAACTTCCTCTTAACTCTTTTTGAGATCTGTCTCCTGATGTTTGAATTGTTAACAGAGACTAACCCCAAGTTAAGTGGCCAGCTGAGCACACTATGGTTTAACACCTGCACTGACTTGAAAATTGTTTGGGTGCCTTTGGCCAAAGACCTGAAGCAACAGTGCTGCTTTCTGTCTGTTGAGGGATGTTCTGTGTCACTGCTGGGGCATAACGTACTGAAATAATAGGGCCGAGTGAATTTGGCATATATCTTTCATGGAAAAAAAACCAAAACAACCCAGCAATGTGAAAGACACTCCCCCAGAAATATGCTTCAAATATCAGGTCTAATTTGGTCTAGTAATATCTATCTATATCTATCACTAGATGTTAGCAGATTTTTTAATGGAACTTTGTTTGACCTATCCTAAGTATGTGTTCTGTGACATTTACTATGGCATGTGCCAAGTAGAAGTTATGTTGTGGTGCAAGTCCTTAGGATCATTGAGAATTAAAAGAAGAAAAGGGAAAAACTTACTACTTGGTTCCTTAACTTCACAGTTTATGATTATAACTTTGATATTGCCAGTTGAACACATGTAGACAAATTGTAATAGCTGGAATGCTAATACATTAAATAAAACTAGTATGTTCTCCTCAGCAACCGCTTGGAAGATATGAAAGACAGTTTTGAAGAAAAACTGGAGAGCAAATTTGAAATGTATAAAGAGGCCATCAAGAAACATGCATATATGTGTGCAATGGAACAAATTGAAGATCATTATGTTCCCATAGAAGAATTTCTAGCTGAACAACAGAAAGTTGAGGTATGACCTGACTACCGTTAAAATGTGTGCTAGCATTTTTAACATTTAGCATTTAAGTTTTGCTTTTCCTTAACACAATCACTCAGGAATCCTAAGTGTAACATGGAACAGTCAAAATGCCTAGTAGTTCAGCCTAGCTGTTCTCATGTCCAATGCTAACCATAAGGATAGAGACTTCATCTGTCTAATGCTATCTGTAGTGAATATCTAAACTTCCTGATCTTTCAGAACACAGTTCAGCTAAATCCAATTATTTGTCTCTGTATTGTAGTGATTGGAATACCTAGATGGGTGGTGTAGGCAGCAGTCTGGCTTTGGGGAGATCCTTGGAATTCTAGGGTGTAGAGTAAAAAGCTAGTCTGAAAGGGCTGGTGGGGAATTTAGTACAGGGTAACTAGATTAATTTGAATGGATCTATGGAGGTCTAGAGGGAGGATTTTGGGTAAGAAACTGTATGAGAAATAAAACTTTATGCAGGAGAGAACCTAAGCTCCTGTATGTACTTATAACTGATGCCAACTCTGAGCAGTTAAGTTGCTATCCTTTTGCAACTGAGCCACTTTAGCCATATGTAACTGTCAGTTACTTGTAACCTCTGCATAGGTAACTAAGTGTATCCAGGCAATAGATGTGACCTGTGGGTCTCAGCCTTTTCAAAAGGGTATAAGTGGGAGAAAAGAACAACTGATGTACACCAGAGGTGCTTTGTCACTGCATTCTCCTGCCTAGGAGCTGATAAGATATCTCACTCCACTGGTAGCAAGTTCCTTTCAAGACATGAGGGAAGTGGGTTTTTCTTCCTGATTGTGATATATACACATTTCTGCTTTTACAGCTCTCTATTCAAGTGCTGAAAAGCAACACTGTCTTGTGTAGTGGCCTCTGTTTTTCCAGTTCCTTCACACTTGGCTTTTTTCCCCACTTAGGCTGTTTTCATGTTCACTTAAGCCTTAGTTGTACACCATGTTGAGAGTTTTAATAGTTTTCTCTGTATTTATAGATGCTTTTTACACTGGCCACAAGGTTGTATGAGGGAAGATTCAAAGAACCAAGATGGTCTTGGTAGCAAGTCAGATAAGAAACTGATGAAAACCCTAAGATGGAAAATTCTTAATTGATAAATGAGAGTACAACATAAAATCTGAGTGGGCAGCTTCAAAGAACCAGCATTAGATTAATAACTTCTGTTGATGGTGACACTTGCTTGATTTCTCACTCTGAAATACAGAATCACTGAATTATCAAGGTTGGAAAAGACCTTCCAAGATCATCAAGT
>NW_009954604.1:12100-12717 GCF_000747805.2 Chaetura pelagica | reverse complement strand
GGATCCCTTGGAGTCCTTTGGGGTCCTTCATGATCCTTTGGGGGTCCCTTGGAGACCCTCAGGCTCCCTTAGTGTCCTTTGGAGTCTCTTGATGTCTGTTGGAGTCATATGGAGTCCCTTGGAGACTCATGGGATCATTTTGGGTCCCTTGGGAGTTCTTTGAGGTCCTTCAGAAACCGTTGGGGTCCTTTGAAGTCCCTTGGGGTCATGTGGAGTCCTTTGGAATCCTTTGGGGTCCCTTGGGGTCCCTTGAAATCCTTTGGAGTCCCTCGAAGTCCCATGGAATTATTTGGTGCCCCTTGAAGTCCTTTGGGGTCCTTCAGAATCCTTGGGGATCCCTTGGAGTCCTTTGGGGTCCTTCAGAATCCTTGGGGATCCCTTGGAGTCCTTTGGGGTCCTTCAGAATCCTTGGGGATCCTGTGGAGTCTTTAGGGGTCCTTCAGAATCCTTGGGGATCCCTTGGAGTCCTTTGGGGTCCTTCAGAATCCTTGGGGGTCCCTTGGAGTCCTTTGGGGTCTCATGGGGTCCCTTAGAATCCTTGGGGATCCCTTGGAGTCCTTTGGGGTCCTTCAGAATCCTTGGGGATCCCTTGGAGTCCTTTGGGGTCCTTCAGAATC
>NW_009954604.1:9913-10723 GCF_000747805.2 Chaetura pelagica | reverse complement strand
GGATCCCTTGGAGTCCTTTGGGGTCCTTCAGAATCCTTGGGGATCCCTTGGATTCCTTCAGAATCCTTGGGGATCCCTTGGATTCCTTCAGAATCCTTGGGGATCCCTTGGAGTCCTTTGGGGTCTCATGGGGTCCCTTAGAATCCTTGGGGGTCCCTTGGAGCCCTTCAGAATCCTTGGGGATCCCTTGGATTCCTTCAGAATCCTTGGGGATCCCTTGGAGTCCTTTGGGGTCCTTCAGAATCCTTGGGGATCCCTTGGAGTCCTTTGGGGTCTCATGGGGTCCCTTAGAATCCTTTAGGGTCCCTTGGAGTCCTTGGAGCTCTTTGGGGTCTCTTTGGAGTCCTTTGGGGGTCCCTTGGGGTCCTGTTGGGCCCTTTGGAATCCCTTTGACACCCTTGGAGTCCTTGGGAATCCTTTGGGATCTCCGGAGTCCTTTGGAATCCCTTGGAATCCTTCCCAGCCCTCCCAGCTCCTCCCCAGCCCCACTTGGCAGCACCCAGCGCTGCCCTCACCCCCCCAGGGAGGTCCCAGTGCTGGTCCCACAGGAGGGGAGAGGGGAGGAAAAGCCTGGAGAGACCTTGGAATGTTCCAGCAGGGGGAGGAGGTTCCTCCCCACGGCTCCAGCAGCTCCTCTGCCCAAAACACCACCCAGGGGGGGCTTTTCTTGGGGGATTCTTCAGCTTTGGGGCCCCTCGGTGCTCATCCCAGATCCTCAGATCCTCTTCAGATCCTTCCCTCTCCCCACACCCACAAGGTCTTTCCTTGGAGCCACTGGTTGATCTCCCAGGAGCAGCTTTTCCTTCTGTT
>NW_009954604.1:9595-9885 GCF_000747805.2 Chaetura pelagica | reverse complement strand
GATCCTGCAGGATCCTCATCCAGCTGCTGGGATCTGGGTGGGATTGACACCAGGTTGAATCTTTATCCCTGATCCAGGCCAAGGGATGGAGTGTCCCCTTGGTCTGTCTGGAGATGATCCCAGGTTGGGTGGGAGTCTGGATCTGCTGGAGGGCAGGAAGGGGCTGCAGAGAGAGCTGAGGGAGCTGGATCCAGGGGCTGGGGGAGCTGGATCCAGGGGCTGGGGGGGCTGGATCCAGGGGCTGAGGGGCCTGGCCAGACTGGATCCCGGGGCTCAGTGTGTGCAGGGGA
>NW_009954604.1:6838-8047 GCF_000747805.2 Chaetura pelagica | reverse complement strand
CCCCCCTGGAGATGCCCCATCCTGCTGGGAAGAGGGGAGCACAGGGGGACGGGGTGGGAAGGGCCTGACTGATCATTCCCAGCAGAAAGCAGAGCTGGGAACCCGGGCAGCTCCCTCCTCTGTGCCCCAGGCAAACTCACTTCCCTCCTTTCCCCCTCCCCACAGTCCCCGACCCCTGCCCTGGGCTTTGAGCACGTCAACAACAGGGATTTCAAGGTGAGCCCACCTGGGATCCCAAGGGAACCTCAGCAATCCCAGGATGGTTTCTTAGGGAAAGCTGTTCCAGGCCTCAGGGCCAGGGGGGTAGGGGTTCCCAGCCCCCCCTGCTCCCCAGGGACCCTTCCCTGGGCTCCTTTTCCCTGCCTGGGAATCGTGTTCCTGAAGGTTCTCTCACCCCAGTAGGGTGGGAAACCACATCCTTCTTGGTGCTGGGATCCTGGAGCTCCCTGCTCCCTTCCCACTGGACACAGGCACTGGTGGTCACTGGGGGTCACTGGTGGGTCCCATCCTGCTCCACATCTCCATCCAATACCCGGGTGAAGGGGCAGAGTGTCCCCTTGGCCAGCTCACTGGTGACACCAAACTGGGGGGGTGGGGACACCCCAGGTGGGCTGAGCTGGGGGAGAGGGACCTGCTGAGGGGTTCCCAGCCCCCCCTGCCCCCCAGGGACCCTTCCCTGGGCTCCTTTTCCCTGCCTGGGAATCGTGTTCCTGAAGGTTCTCTCACCCCAATAGGGTGGGAAACCACATCCTTCTTGGTGCTGGGATCCTGGAGCTCCCTGCTCCCTTCCCACTGGACACAGCCACACTCCAAAGGTTGGGGAGGTGGGATGAGGGTCTGGATCTGGGGCTGGTGGGTCCCTGAGGGGGAAATTTGGGATCCAAGGCTCCGTGTGGGCAGAGTTTTGGCTCCATGAGGGTCCACGTTGAGCTGTTCTGGAGCCTCCACGAGGATCTCAGCTCCCAGGGGTCACTGGTGGGTCCCATCCTGCCCCACATCTCCATCCAATACCTGGGTGAAGGGGCAGAGTGTCCCCTTGGCCAGCTCACTGGTGACACCAAACTGGGGGGATGGGGACACCCCAGGTGGGCTGAGCTGGGGGAGAGGGACCTGCTGAGGGGTTCCCAGCCCCCCCTGCCCCCCAGGGACCCTTCCCTGGGCTCCTTTTCCCTGCCTGGGAATCGTGTTCCTGAAGGTTCTCTCACCCCA
>NW_009954604.1:0-5526 GCF_000747805.2 Chaetura pelagica | reverse complement strand
ACCCATCCAGGCCTGGAGCCCCCCCAGCCCCTCTGGGGGTTCCTGTGGGACCTGCTGGGGGTGACCCTGCCCTGGGGGCTGGGAGGGGGGGTCTCCAGAGCTCCTTTCCACCACTTTGTGATGATCCTTGGGTCCTTCCTGATGGCTCAACACGTGTCCATCCCACCTCTCCCTTCCCTTCCCAAGCAATTGTACCAGACCTTGTCCGACTTCGACATCCGCTTCTACATGTACGAGATCCTCAAGGTGAGGAACCCCAGAACCCCACAGAAGATCCTCAACTCTGGCACTAAATCCCCACCCCTGAGGGAGCCCTTTTGAGGCAGAGAGGAGGTTCTTTGGCCACTCAACCCTGCGGGAGTGTTGCCCCTGTGTCCACGTGGCCTCTTGGGCCACCGGTGGCTGTGGAGCCTTGGAGGTCACCGTGTCCTTCAGGAGGAGAAACCATTGGGTTTATCTCCTTGTGAGCAGCTTTGGTTGAAAGGCCTGTCCAGAACCTGCTGAGGTGGTCACCTGGTGGGGTTGAAGGTGCCAAAAGCCTCTCCCAGAGCTCTCCTTGCCTGTCCCACCTGGGATTGGCTCCAGGGTCCCATATGCAGGGCTTTAAGGAAGATGGAAGGAGGTGTCTTCTAGAGCCAGGTCTCTGGTGGGGCTGGAGAGGGAAGTTGGGGTTCCTCCCCATGGTCACGCTCTGGTTCTTGGCTTTGGGGTGGGTTTCAGAGGGTCGTTCTGAGGGGTCTGCAGCACCACAAGGCTGGTTGGACCCATGGGATGGGGTTTGAGTGGCCTCCTGGTGCTGGGCATCAAGGAAGTCCTCACTAGGCTTGGTGGCACAGGAGCTGGAGCAGGGCTGAGGGCTGGAGATCCTCAGGGACGTGGTTGGCTGGAAGAACTGGTTGTGTTGGGTTAAGGGTTGGACTTGATGGTCTTAAAGGTCTTTTCCAACCAAACCCAATTCCACGATTCCCTCCTTGGATAACGTGTCCATGCCTGTGGCTTCCAGGAGAAGGGGTTGGTGGGATTTGGGTGGTTTCCTGGTGCTGCTCACCAGGGGGATCCCCCGTGAGAGGCGACACCACAAGCCCCGGAGAGATCCTGGAGATCCCTGGGGACACGGTTTGGGGGGTGGGGTTGGTTCTGTTGGGTTCAGGGTTGGACTCCATGATCTTCAAAGGTCTCCTCGGATGAAAGCCACCCCGTGCTCCCGTGGTTGCCCCCTGCTCTCTCCCCAGGCCCTGGACTATTGCCACAGCATGGGGGTGATGCACCGGGACGTCAAACCCCACAACGTCATGATCGACCACGAGCACCAGAAGGTACTGCTGGAATTTTATAGCCCCAGAAGAGGTCAAGATAGAGGAAGAGTTTGACATGGTAGATGAAGATTGGGTTAGGGATCAGTTGAGTAATCTGGACATCCATAAATCAATGGGTCCAGATGGAATGCACCCAAGGGTGCTGAGGGAGCTGGCAGAGGTCATTGCTGGGCCACTCTCCATCATCTTCGGTAAGTCATGGGAAACAGGTGAGGTGCCTGAGGACTGGAGGATAGCAAATGTCACTCCAGTCTACAAGAAGGGCAAGAAGGAGGACCCGGGTAACTATAGACCGGTCAGCCTCACCTCCATCCCTGGAAGGGTGATGGAACAACTTGTTCTTGTCACTATCTCCAGGCACATCAAGGACATGGGGGTCATCAAGAGCAGTCAGCATGGTTTTATCAAGGGTAAATCATGTTTGACTAACCTCATAGCCTTCTATGAGGAAATTACTAGGTGGATAGATGATGGTAGAGCGGTAGATGTGGTTTATCTTGATTTCAGTAAAGCATTTGACACCGTCTCCCACAGCATCCTTGTGGATAAGTTGATCAGGTATGGGTTTGGTGACCAGGAAGTGAGGTGGATTAGGAACTGGTTGAAAGGAAGGAGTCAGAGAGTTGTAGTCAATGGGGTAGAATCTGGTTGGAGGTGTGTTACTAGTGGAGTCCCACAAGGGTCGGTGCTGGGACCGGTGTTGTTCAACATCTTCATCAACGACCTGGATGAGGGTATAGAATGTACCCTCAGCAAGTTTGCTGATGACACTAAGCTGGGAGGAGTGGCTGACACACCAGAAGGCTGTGCTGCCATTCAGAGAGACTTAGATAGGTTGGAGAGTTGGGCGGGGAGAAACATGATGAAATTCAACAAGGGGAAGTGCAGAGTTTTACATTTGGGGAAGAACAACACCATGTCCCAGTACAGGTTGGGGGCTGAACTGCTGGAGAGTAGTGTAGGTGAAAGAGACCTGGGGGTCCTGGTAGACAGGAGGATGACCATGAGCCAGCAATGTGCCCTTGTGGCCAAGAAGGCCAATGGCATCCTGGGGTGCATTAGAAAGGGTGTGGTTAGTAGGTCAAGAGAGGTTCTCCTCCCCCTCTATTCTGCATTGGTGAGGCCACATCTGGAGTATTGTGTCCAGTTCTGGGCCCCTCAGTTCAAAAAGGACAGGGAACTGCTCGAAAGAGTCCAGCGCAGAGCTACGAAGATGATTAGGGGAGTGGAACATCTCCCTTATGAGGAAAGGCTGAGGGAGCTGGGTCTCTTTAGCTTGGAGAAAAGGAGACTGAGGGGTGACCTCATCAATGTTTACAAATATGTAAGGGGTGAGTGTCAGGGGGACGGAGTTAGGCTTTTCTCAGTGATGACCAGTGGTAGGACAAGGGGGAATGGGTGTAAATTGGAGCATAGGAGGTTCAAGGTGAATATCCGAAAAAATTTTTTTACTGTGAGAGTGACAGAGCACTGGAACAGACTGCCCAGGGAGGTTGTGGAGTCTCCCTCACTGGAGACATTCAAAACCCACCTGGATGAGTTCCTGTGTGATGTACTCTAGGTGACCCTGCTCTGGCAGGGGGGTTGGACTAGATGATCTCTCGAGGTCCCTTCCAGCCCCTAAGATTCTATGATTCTATGATTCTATGAATTCCCAGCTCCCATTCCCTGGCAAACCAGGAGCCCCCCTGGCCGGTTCCCTCCCCGAGCTGCCTTCCCCCAAAGCCTGAAAACCTTTTTCACCCCCAGAAGAACCAACTTCCTGCTTTTATCCCCCCTTTTTCTTGGCTGCTGTGGGTAGGAGAGCGGTGACGTCCCAGCTCTGAGAGCCACCACGATCATTGACATCATCAACCTTGGTTTGCATCAGCCCAACGACACTTGATGTTGTGTCTGGGTTGGGACTGACCATGGTTGATGTCACCCCCTTCCATTTCAATAAGACCATCAACAGCTGATGCCACAGCTCTTGGTTTTCACCAAGACTGGCGATGGGCGACGTCGGTTCTCTTGGAGACCAACAACCTTTGGTGTCACCTCTCTCTGTTTGAACAAGGCCAACGACAGGTGACATCAGCTCTCTTCATTCTGATAAGGTCCATGTCCTGTATCTCAGTGTCACCTACAACATGTGACGTCCCATCTCCCAAGACTGATCTCCCTGTCCCCTCCCCACGTTGGGGTCTCATCACTTGGGGTCTCATCTCCCTGTCCCCTCCCCACGTTGGGGTCTCATCTCCCTGTCCCCTCCCCACGTTGGGGTCTCATCACTTGGGGTCTCATCTCCCTGTCCCCTCCCCACGTTGGGGTCTCATCACTTGGGGTCTCATCTCCCTGTCCCCTCCCCACGTTGGGGTCTCATCACTTGGGGTCTCATCTCCCTGTCCCCTCCCCACGTTGGGGTCTCATCACTTGGGGTCTCATCTCCCTGTCCCCTCCCCACGTTGGGGTCTCATCACTTGGGGTCTCATCTCCCTGTCCCCTCCCCACGTTGGGGTCTCATCACTTGGGGTCTCATCTCCCTGTCCCCTCCCCACGTTGGGGTCTCATCACTTGGGGTCTCATCTCCCTGTCCCCTCCCCACGTTGGGGTCTCATCACTTGGGGTCTCATCTCCCTGTCCCCTCCCCACGTTGGGGTCTCATCACTTGGGGTCTCATCTCCCTGTCCCCTCCCCACGTTGGGGTCTCATCACTTGGGGTCTCATCTCCCTGTCCCCTCCCCACGTTGGGGTCTCATCACTTGGGGTCTCATCTCCCTGTCCCCTCCCCACGTTGGGGTCTCATCACTTGGGGTCTCATCTCCCTGTCCCCTCCCCACGTTGGGGTCTCATCACTTGGGGTCTCATCTCCCTGTCCCCTCCCCACGTTGGGGTCTCATCACTTGGGGTCTCATCTCCCTGTCCCCTCCCCACGTTGGGGTCTCATCACTTGGGGTCTCATCTCCCTGTCCCCTCCCCACGTTGGGGTCTCATCACTTGGGGTCTCATCTCCCTGTCCCCTCCCCACGTTGGGGTCTCATCACTTGGGGTCTCATCTCCCTGTCCCCTCCCCACGTTGGGGTCTCATCACTTGGGGTCTCATCTCCCTGTCCCCTCCCCACGTTGGGGTCTCATCACTTGGGGTCTCATCTCCCTGTCCCCTCCCCACGTTGGGGTCTCATCACTTGGGGTCTCATCTCCCTGTCCCCTCCCCACGTTGGGGTCTCATCACTTGGGGTCTCATCTCCCTGTCCCCTCCCCACGTTGGGGTCTCATCACTTGGGGTCTCATCTCCCTGTCCCCTCCCCACGTTGGGGTCTCATCACTTGGGGTCTCATCTCCCTGTCCCCTCCCCACGTTGGGGTCTCATCACTTGGGGTCTCATCTCCCTGTCCCCTCCCCACGTTGGGGTCTCATCACTTGGGGTCTCATCTCCCTGTCCCCTCCCCACGTTGGGGTCTCATCACTTGGGGTCTCATCTCCCTGTCCCCTCCCCACGTTGGGGTCTCATCACTTGGGGTCTCATCTCCCTGTCCCCTCCCCACGTTGGGGTCTCATCACTTGGGGTCTCATCTCCCTGTCCCCTCCCCACGTTGGGGTCTCATCACTTGGGGTCTCATCTCCCTGTCCCCTCCCCACGTTGGGGTCTCATCACTTGGGGTCTCATCTCCCTGTCCCCTCCCCACGTTGGGGTCTCATCACTTGGGGTCTCATCTCCCTGTCCCCTCCCCACGTTGGGGTCTCATCACTTGGGGTCTCATCTCCCTGTCCCCTCCCCACGTTGGGGTCTCATCACTTGGGGTCTCATCTCCCTGTCCCCTCCCCACGTTGGGGTCTCATCACTTGGGGTCTCATCTCCCTGTCCCCTCCCCACGTTGGGGTCTCATCACTTGGGGTCTCATCTCCCTGTCCCCTCCCCACGTTGGGGTCTCATCACTTGGGGTCTCATCTCCCTGTCCCCTCCCCACGTTGGGGTCTCATCACTTGGGGTCTCATCTCCCTGTCCCCTCCCCACGTTGGGGTCTCATCACTTGGGGTCTCATCTCCCTGTCCCCTCCCCACGTTGGGGTCTCATCACTTGGGGTCTCATCTCCCTGTCCCCTCCCCATCCCCCCATTGGGGTCTCATCTCCCTGTCCCCTCCCCACGTTGGGGGTCTCATCACCTGGGGTCTCATCTCCCTGTCCCCTCCCAACCCTGAGGTCTCATCACTTGGGGTCTCATCTCCCTGT
>NW_009954603.1:225661-227726 GCF_000747805.2 Chaetura pelagica | reverse complement strand
ACATATAAAATAATCCCGTGGAAACGCTGCCCTTGGTTTAGTCTCCTAGAAATCACACGAGGGCACAGGGCAGTGGGCTGCCCAGGAACCAAACCTGGGCACTGATGAACACTGATGAGGCTCTTGAGGTTTGTCCCCACACCTGGTGTCCCCCAGTGTGTGAGTGGTGGGGCTGTCCCTGGCACCCCGGGGGCAGCTGTGCCACCTGCCTGCTGGCAAATCGACAGCACATGGGCTCAGCCTCTGGGCTCTTGGGCAAGATGTTAAAAAAATAACAGAGATGTAAAACTGGGGTGATTCACTGGACCTTTCTCAGACCGACCTGATTCGTTGCCCAGTTTGTTTGAAAACGCTGAAAGCGACGTAGGAACAAAAAAACCATCACACAAAAATTAAAGGGATGGCAGAGAAAGCAGTTACCTCACATGCCTTCATCTGGTTGCTAAGTAGAAAAAAAGAATGATGTTGCGAGGGGGGGGTTGTAAATCTGAACACTCTGCTTCATTCCTGTGACCAGAAGTGCAGGAGGTGAGTGTCTGATGCCGATGGGCTCCGCGCTCGGTGCCGGAGGGAGGTGAGGCACTGGTGGGTGTGAGCCAGGCTGCTCGTGTTAAACTCCCCTCTCTAACCAGCCAGAAATGGTTTGAGGCTGTGGGGAAAAAACAGCTCCAAACCCACGGTGGGGTGACAGCATCTGACACAGCATCTGGGGACTGGCAAGGCAGGGAAGTAATGGAGTCGCAGAATCACGGAGCGGTTTGGGCTGGGAGGGACTTTTCAAGGTCATCTAGTCCCTGCCATGGGCAGGGAGCCCCATCCAACCTGGCCTGGAATGTTTCCAGGCACGGGGCATCTCCCACCTGTCTGGGCAACCTGGGCCGTTGTCTCACCACCCTCAGGGTAACAAATTTCCTCCTCATCTTGAGTCTGTCCCCTCTTTCAGTTTAAAACCATCACCCCTTGTCCTGTCACGACGGGCCCTGCTGAAAAAGTTGGAACCCATAATACATGGACCCTGCAGTGGAGAGGAGCCCTGAGTCCTGTTTTGTTCTCTGCACAGCCTGGTATTTTTTTGCAGTATCAGTGGCCTGATCCTGGCTTTTCATCCAGGCAAAGATTGCTCCCCAAGAAATGCAGGGAAGGGTTAATGTTCTAGATCTGGAACAGTATCTGTCACGTACAACTGCTCGGTAATTATGACTTTTTCTGCTTCTTAGAAAAAGGTTATTACAAGAGCCTTTTAATCTAAAAGGCCAATTCTATTAAAACAGTGACTTGCATACATAGATCCCTCTTTATTCACATGATATTGTGGACATCTAGCAAATTGCAGGGAAGGTTTGCTTAGTGGAAGCTTAAAAATACCATTTCTGCTTGCATCAGTGTTAAGTCCTGAGAAAACACACCCGTGGTATTTATTGCAGCCAAGGCCTCCAGTCTGTGAGGAGATCATTAGGTTGCAGGGGCTCAGTTCCCATCCTTTGCACCTCTGCACGGGGCAGGGGCTGTGAGCTCTGGGTTTGGAAGGTGCTGGGGAAGCAGCAAGATGTGGAGAAGCCACGTTTGAGGCTGCTGAGTGTTTCACTGAGGCACAGAACCCACAGCAGTTACACACCCTGCAAAAAGGCTACCCTGGATCTTGCCCAGGCTGGCAACTTCCTGCTGCCTCAGATCACATTTGTGCTGTCTGCAAGGGGAAGCACTTTCTTCCCAATAAAATAGTGGGTTGTTTTGGTTTTTGGTTTGTGTTTTTGTTTTTTTTTCCCCCTACAATGAGATCTGCAATGAGAAATAATCAAGCTCCAAGGACACTAATGGAGAAGAGGGTAGAGGTTCAGAGCATTCCCCACGTACACAGTGGTAATTGATTCTAAGCACTGCTCTGGTTGATGAGCTCATTAGGAAGTGAGTGGTGCAGGCACAGTCCCTGGGCAGCAGCTGCCAAGGGAGGAATGGGAGTTCTGCAGGGAATTTAAGAAAACCTGCTCCTGTGGTCATACCAGCTTCATCAGTTTCTAATTACTCAGTCTTTTAAACTGGAATGTCATTATATTGATGCTGCTGA
>NW_009954603.1:199468-225651 GCF_000747805.2 Chaetura pelagica | reverse complement strand
GTGTGTTGTAAAAGGGTCAGTCTGCTGTGAGGGCAGGCTGGGAGAGCTGGGGTGTTCAGCCTGGAGAAGAGAAGGCTCCAGGGAGACCTTAGAGCACCTTCCAGTGCCTGAAGGGGCTCCAGGAAAGCTGGGGAGGGGCTTGGGACAAGGGCAGGGAGAGATGGGATGAGGGGGGATGTTTTCAGGCTGAAAGGGGAGAATTACATGAGATTTTAGGAAGAAATGGTTTCCTGAAACACTGGCCCAGGTTGCCCAGAGAGGTGGGAGATGCCCCATCCCTGTAGACATTCCAGGTCAGGTTGGACAGGGCTCTGAGCAGCCAGATGTAGTTACAGATGTCCCTGCTCACTGCAGGGGGGTTGGACTGGATGGCCTTGAAATGTCCCTTCCCCCCCAAACCATTCTGTGATTCTGTGAATTTGAGGGAGGAAGTGAGGAAAGAGGAGTCCCTGTGCCCAGCATGTTGTCCTGCCATGGACAGGTTCCTGGATGCCAGGCATGAGGACAGGGATGGTGTCCCCAGAGGCAGCATCCCAAGTGGGATAGTTCAATTCAGTAGGAGTTAAAACTCACTAATGAAGCTGAAGAACAGCCACGCTGAGGCAGGGGAATTGATGCTCTTGCAAACAGGCCACTGCATCTTGATGGTTTTATCCCCCCATGGCCCTGGAGTGATACAGCAAATCAATCCTGCCAGTGCTAAGCACTAAATATAGACAGAGATGCCCTGTGCAGCACAGAGCACCTATGGACATCTGTAATTTACTGCAGCCACAGGCTGAAGGAAGAGCTTGAGGGTCAGTGCCTGCTCTCATGATTTAAAAGTGGCTGGAGTCACTGAGCAATATCAGGTGGGGTGATGCTGAGGGGGGGCAGCTTGACCCTGGGTAGAAAACCTGCAAGGTGCTCTACTTCATCACCTCTGGGTGTTACCATTGCTGTGGGTGTTGATATACCACCCACAATAAACATCACCCTGCTGATGAGTGTGAATAAAATACCACTACAGGAGTGGTATCTGGATTATTGTTGTTCAAAATGCCTGTGTTCCTTGCAGCTGGTTTCCACCTCTGTGTTTCAAGCAGGTTGGCAGCAGCCCAGCACTCGTGTCACCTTTCCCACCATGTCTCACAGTCCCTCTTGCCTATGAGAGCCCAGAGGGTTTTGGGGTCTTCCTCCAGGTCAGGGATAACTCAGAGCAACCCACAGGCTTCTCTAAGGTCTGACCTGTTCCTGGGGACCTGGTGCCCATGGGGACACACTGGCCCACTGCCCATGGGAGCCAGCTGGTGCTCCAAGGACATGGAGAGTCAAACCCTTTGGTTCCTTGGGAAGCTCAGGTGATGAGATCACAAAGCTTAGCCTGTGGTATCCACATTAGGCTCATTATTATGGTCAAAAAGGAAATAGTAACATGTGAATTCAAAAGCTTTTGGATGAGCTGACAGATGGTTTTAACTCAGGATCACTGTTTTAAGCCCCAGTATTGCTTCCCTTTCTTTACCTCTCCTGAACCTATGGGGGTACAATGTTCACTTCCTGGATCTTTTCTTTATGCCTCTGTTTAAGTCTTGCCCCACCACGGTGTTTTCAGATTAAAATACTCCTCATTCTCCAAAGAGATGATAAATATTGATGCAGCATTTCAAACAGCAGGTGCACAGACAGGTCTCTGTGAGGGCAGAAGAGCAACCAGGCCTGGCTTGCAAGTCTTGGGGAAGGCAGGACTTTATACCACACTTCTGCAGGACTTTATACCACCCCCCTGAGCTGGTTGTGCAAGATCAAAAGGAAAAATTGGAGAAGGGAAGAAATCATAATTTCAAGAGTGAAAAACCAGAGGGTTTTGTCTCTCATAAATGGACAAGCTCCTTTAAGCCTTGTAATTAATCTGATGGATCTTTGCAATTTTACCAGCCAGTTCTGTGCCATTATTCTTTAATCCTGGTGGCTCCAGCTTTCATGAGGAACAAAGCCAGGGACAAGGAGGTGAAGCTGCTCCAAACGCTGCCTCTAATCCCTGCTGCTCGGGCACTTCCCTGGAATTGCTTTTCCACCGTGTTCCTCTACGAGCTGCTCAGTGCAGCATCTCTGCTGGTGTCACAGCCCCAGGATACCTTAATCCAGGGCTTTGCAGCCTAATACAAATACTGCATCAGGAGAGCAGGGGCTGTGGATGGGCAGGATTTGTGAGAAGCATCTCTCTTTCTTCCAGCTTTTGTTGCTAAAATTGAATTACAGCCTCCAGGAGAGGGGTGTGGCATGTTTCACTGGGTTTTGGAAAGGACATTCAGGTAGGATTTCTTTAATCCTTGGGTCCTTATTTGCCCTGCCATGGGTTGGCACCTCTCTGGAGACAGCTGTTAGCTCCAGAGGGATCATATCTCTTCCCAATGGGATGCCCACAGGCGATGCACATCACGCTGGCTCACTCTACCCCTGCAGGCTTCAGATTTAACACTTAACCAGCAGAGTAATGACCCCAAACCATAGTTTTTTGACCCAGAGGATGCCAGCCCCAGGGAAGTAAACTGCAGAGCTGCTGGGAGATGTCTGAGTGCTTCCCTTGCTTCAGAACTGTCCTTGATCTGCTGGGCTGGAACTGGACATGGGCAGCTCATTTTTGTGTATGACCTCAGCTCCCTTCCTGGTAGACGCCTGAGATGAGCTCATCCTCCCAGGCACAGCAGACAGGTTTGTTCTAGGAGCCAAATGTATCTACATCCTTGATGTGATGTCTTCTGCCCATGGGTTGGAGGGGTTTTTCTCCTGTTTCCTGAAACACCTGAAGAGAAGGATCACTGCTGAGATCCTGGAAGTCCTGGTTTGTGCATTTGTCACCGGTGCTTCCCAGAGCACGAGCTAGAGAGTCCAGAGGAGACACAGGGATGAGCCAGGGCTGGAGCAGCTCTGCCCTGGGGACAGGCTGGGAGAGTTGGGGTGTTCAGCCTGGGGAAGAGAAGGCTCCAGGGAGACCTTAGAGCAGCTTCCAGTGCCTGAAGGGGCTCCAGGAAAGCTGGGGAGGGGCTTGGGACAAGGGCAGGGAGGGATGGGATGAGGGGGAAGGGATTGAAACTGAAAGAGGGGAGATTTAGGTTGGATATGAGGAATAAACTGTTCCCTGTGAGGGTGGTGAGAGCCTGGCCCAGGCTGCCCAGGGAAGCTGTGGCTGCCCCATCCCTGGCAGTGTTGAAGGGCAGGTTGGATGGGGCTTGGAGCAGCCTGGGCTGGTGGGAGGTGTCCCTGCCCATGCAGGGGGGTTGGAACTGGATCACTTTTTTCCAACCCAAACCAGTCTGGATGTCTACAGTTCCATGATGTAACATGAGTTCATAGTTGGCCATCAAAGCAGAAGTGGCAAGACTACAATCCATAACTTGAAATTGCATCTTCAGCTGGATTTATTGGTATCTTTCATGAAAAGAAGCTGCAATATTTTAAAAAAGCAATGGCTACGTTTCCTTGCCAGCAGCCTGCTTGAAAATGGGGCTGCTGGTTCTTCTTCTCATCACCTGGCCTGGGCAGGGGCTGAAGGGGAGGCAAAGCCCTTCACAGAAAACATTCAAGCCTGACAGGTGCTGCCAGGGATGGGATGGTGCTGTGGGGAGGAGTGGGGGTGTCAGGCTGGGACAAGCATCCCAGGATGGGGAGCTCAGAGCTCTTCTCACCCCTGCTGCTCAGGGCTGTCCCTGCAAGGTGCCCGAGGAGCTGACTGCAGTAAATTAAGCTCCATAGGAAATCAAATGAAGGCCACCTTAATTCTGAAAAAGGCTGTCTACACCGGGGTTTAACGAGGTTTGGCTAATCCACTTTAGAAATTAATTCAGATTAAGTTCTCTGAGCAGCCCCAGGTGGGCAGGCTCGGAGGGAGGGAGGAGAGGAGCTCTCAGAAAGGGGCTCCCCGAAGGTGGGAGGGTTCTGGGGACAGTAAGAGGTAAAGCAGGGGCTCCCCATGGCCATGGGGGGGGCCTTGACAAAGCCCAAGCCCTCCCAGAGCAGAACAACAGGTTTTCTTGGGAAGATTTATGCATTTATGGGAGAAAAAGGAGATCAATCTTTCCAAGAGTGCACCCCAGGAGGTGATGCTCCCACTGGGCAGCTCCAAGGGTGAAAGCACCTTTTTGGTTTTGATTTCTTCCCATTTGTGGTTTCCCCCCCCCCTTCTTTTCCTTTTTTATTTTTTTCCTTTTCTCTGCTGGACAGGAAATATCTTGATGCAATATTTAACATGGAGGCCGGGGGGACCTGGCATGATTGAAGACAGGATCTTCATTTTGACAGCTTAATGCATTTTACATGACAATGCTCCTGCATCTCTCTCTGCCTGCAGCCCCATCCAGCCCCACACCTCCTTCTCCAAGCCCTTTCCTGACCCACAAATCCCTGCCCTCTGCCCTCCTGGCTCAACCTCCTCTTTTGCTGCAGGAGATTTTGGTCCTCTCAAGCCTTTTTGGCTTTCACTACATGTAATCTGAGGATAAAGAGGAGAAGAAACCAAGCAAGGCCAAATTTCACTTGTAACTACTTCTTTGGCATATGGTTACTGGATTACTGCAAAAAAGCAGATTATACCTAAGCCTGGGCCTTTCACACAGGCATTTGTTGAACACAGCCTTGGAATTCTGGTCAAATTATTTAATAATAACAATAATTATGATAATAACAAAAATATAATAATAAAATATAATAATAAAAATATAACACAAATAATAACCATTATAACAATGACAACAATAATAATAACAGTAACAAAATAATAATAATAATAATAATAATAATAATAATAATTAGAGAGCTCTGTTACAAAAAGAAATACTGGGCTGTGAAGACCCCAGTACTCACAAAGTCAGTTAGAGAAGAAAGAAAACAAAGAACTTTCCAGGTCTACAACAAGAAATCACTGCATTTAGGCTAATTGGGCTCATTATTAAGGCTCACTGGGATGGGCTGGTGGACAGAGAGGGGGGACAGGGCAGCTGGGGCTATGGGAGGGGTGTTGGAGGCACTTGCCTTCAGCCAAAGAGCTGCTGGTATATACATACATATATATACATATATATATATACACATCTATCTATCTATCTATCTATCTATCTATCTATCTATCTATCTATCTATCTATCTGTCAATTACACATGATACAGACCTACCTGGCCATACCTCCAGGTGTGTCTCAGCCTTTGTGTGAGGGCTGCTCCCATCTACACAGGGACTCTGTGCAACCCAACAGGTTCCAAATGGTTCAGGTTGTAGCAAGAGTCCCCAGATCCTGGTCTGAGCCACCTTCATTCTAGATCATATTCTGAGAAGTTTAAACCCCACATCGTCGCCCTAATGCAGGAAGATTCTGGCTCCTGAGCAAAAAAGGGCCCCTGAAGTGGTGGCCAAGGTGGGAGAAGCTCAGCCCTGCCTTCAGCAGAGTGTTTACTGCCAAGAATTGCTATTTTGCCATGGATTTCTAAATTTTTGGGGGCACTATGTATTTGAAAACTCCCTGGGCTGGGGATTTGGGAGCGATATTGCTGGAGGCAGAAAACCCACCCACATCTGTGTGCCTGGGCTGTGAGCAGGGTCTGGGGGCCTGAGACCCCACCCCAGGCAGCTGCTGGGATGGTGTGGGGCTGGGGAGGTGGAAAGACCTGGGGGAGGACCAAAAGAAATGTCACCCAGCAAAGAAAAAAATGCAACTCTCGGTGAATAAATCCGAGATATTCTCTATAAATCTCTGGTTACAGCCACTTGAGGGGCTGTGGAGCCTTATTTATTAGCACTGCAGCACGAGTGCTTCCCCCGTGCCTTTGTCTGCTGTATCTCACTTGTCACCAAGCTGCTGCACCCTGGGCCTTTGTTTTGGGAAGTTTATCACTTAGGCATTAAAACCTGTGCTCCTGGCCAAAAGTGAGAAGGCGTCTGCTTGGCACGTGTTTGTGTCTGCAGGGAATGGCTGTTGGTGGAGGAGGATGGGGGAGGAAGGGATGCTGGCAGCAGGGATGGCCTTGCTGGCCACCCTGGGACCGTGGTGTCACTCCTGGGGTGCAGGCATCTCTCCAGGCTCAGGTGAACCCACCCTGAAGCTTGGGTTGGTGTTTGGAGGGGCCGTAAGCCAGCACCAGGCATCACCTTCTGCTTGTGCACGTGGTGCTCACCACAGACCCACGGGTCTCAGGGGCAGCCTGGGTGTGCCAAGCAGCTCATCTTCAGGGATGAAGCTCTTTTCTCTCCCTCAGTGTTTAAAGGGACCTTCCAGAGGAGGGTGATGGGTGAGCTGGGAGCCAGCCATGAGCACGGCAGCGCTCGGCTGGCAGAAGTGCCTCGTGGCAAGGTGAATCTTCTCAAGGAGATTTCAGATGCATCCATTTTTTCCAACTGCTCTCCCTCTAGCCACCAGGCAGACCCAGCTTCCCAGTGCTCAGAGGATCTTCTCCCCCCAGGGTCCACCTGCTGCCATCTCCCCCAACAGGGGAGGTGACCGCCCAGGGTTAAACACACAACCAGCACCACCAGCCTCTGGGGTGGGAGAGGGTCCCCACCTTGGATGGCTGAGGGATGTGGGAAGGAAGAGGTGCCCCCAAAACCCAGGCTCCCCCACCAACTCTGCAGCCACGAAGGCCACTGGTGGCCCAAACCTTGTTTGCATGACCCAGGAGCCAAACTGATGTGAAAAAGCCTTTCCCCAGAGCCAAGAGAGATGCTGCTGCAGGCACCAGCCCTTCCACCCGGCACCCCTTTTTATCTTCTCCACCTGCTTGTCCTTCAGGAGGGCTGAGCACAACCAAGCAGCCTCTGCCTGTGCTGCTCAGCACCAGGAGGGTGGTGAACCAGCCCAGGATGGCTTCAGGCTTTGACCTGACAGGGCTAAAGTGCAGCCTCCTGGCTTGGCCCATCAGAAGGCAAAATCTTGTGGTGTTCTGGTTTGTGAGCATTTTTCTGGAGAAGTCATGTTGGAGGTTGTTTCTGAGTGCACAGCCAGGGAATCCTGCTGGAGATAGACACTTGGTTCAGATTTATATGAAGTTTCCAGCAAACTGGGGTAATATGAGCCCGTCTGACCTAATATTATGTTGATTCCAAAGTAATTACATTTGTTATTTGCAGGATCTGTAGTAAATCGAGTTGTGGCAGTTATGTGGATGCTTCACAAAAGCAATTTCAGAGATCATTAAATATATCTTACATTGGTTACACATTACATTAACCCCTCCAGTGCCTCAGGACATAGGACACCCATTCACAGAATGGGCAATTTAAATGGGTGCAGATGCCACAGGCAATGCAATAGAGATAAATTCTGGAGATGGATGTCAGGGCCACTGAGAGAGGCCTCTTGTTCTCTGCAAAGACACGAGGATTAAAAAGTCTGTGCAAGGCTCACACCAACTCCATCCCACCTCCCCCCCTCCAGCAAACCTCCCCGTGTCACAGGGAACACCAGCTCATGCTGCCCCTCCTCCCTCTGAACATGTCCTTGGTCTTTTGAGTGGTTGCTAAAATATTGGCAAGGAGCAGAAGTGTGTGAAATGAGAGAGGTGAGGCCCAGGAGGGTGGGGAGGGAGGTGGGCAAGGGTTACCTACCAGGCTGCCCTTCTGCAATGTTAGGGGTTTTTTTTTGCACCTTCTGCTGCTGCTTTTGGAGTGTGGGTTGGCAAGGAGGTGAGCTAGAGGGGTGGGACAGGAGGTCAGAGCCACCCCAGGCTCCCTGTCCTCATCCCTTGCTGCAGGCTCTGTCCTGCATGGGCCTCAGCCCAGCAGTGTTAGGAAAATGGGATTAATTGGACCTGGGCAGATGGCAGAGATGGCAAAGAGGGCAAGCCCAGGCACTGTGCCAAACACAGGCCCCTGTGTGGCTTTGGGAAGACAAACCAGCAGAAATGTGGCTTATTCCTGCAGTGCCACCTCTTCCATCCAGCACAACAGCAAACGGATCAGTCCTTCTTGCTCCTCATGGGGCCCAGGGGCCACTTTTAGCAGCTGCACCAAGAATCGTTTCAGTGCCAGCTCCGCCAGTTCTGCTAAGCCAGGGAGAGGCAAAGTCCTTCACTTGGAGAGGAGGGTTTGCAGCTGTTGGTTGTTTGCAACATCACACCGTGCAGGTGATGATGCAGTTCCTTCCTCCAGCTCCTGGAAGAGCTCACCTGGAGCCCTGGTGCAAAGGTTTGCAAAGACCTTTGGCCTCAGCAACGAAGAGACGCTGGGTTTTTTCATTGCTGTGGGATATCCTTGCAGGGCATATTCAAAGTCTGGTTTCATGAGTGAAGGTTTGGGCCCTAAACCATCAACAGGGAGGAGACAAGCTGTGCTGGAAAACCTGGAGGAGAAAGTCTCCTAAGAGCCATTTCTGTTTACTCTGATCTAATTCTAGCCCTCGTCTAATGTGATGTTTGATGTCATAACATGATTTGGGCCAGTGCTTAAGATGTGCACAGCCTTGCTGGGCTCTCTTTGCCTCAGGAGTTGTTTTTATTGCTGGGTGATGGCTTTCACCCATTATTGTCAATCATTACAGTGATGATGGGACAAGAAGGTTTTGTCTCAGCTCTAATGAATGTGCCCAGGGACTGCCCAGTGGCTCCTTGCAGGTTCCTGATAGGGGAACCAACATCTCATGAACCTCCAGAGAGATTCTTTTCCAATTCTTTTCCAACTGGCTTTGCTCTCCACTGTCCCAATCCAACACAGGTGCACACTTACCCTCTTTTCACATCACAACCTCATAGGCACCTTTATTTTGAGGGAAAAAAGAGTCTAATCTCCACACTTCTTGTGTCACACACCTCTGGCTTTTTATAGATGGCAGAAGTAGCAGCAATGGGCTGAGGTTTCTGAGCCCAGGTAGTGCTGGGTGCTCAGCCTTCCAAAACACCCACAGTTATTTGTCTAGATAGGGTTCAAAAATCACCATTAAAACAGTATAAACAGTAGGTTGTGGCCATTTACACAGCATGAACAGTAATGGGAGTTGTAGAATGGGTTTGGGATGGAAGGGACCTTGAAGCCCATATTGGCCTGCAAGCAATCTGTAGCATCTGGGAGCATGTCCTGCATACACTGCACTATTCCTGCCTGTCTGTGGGGGGAACAGAGCAGAGAATGAAAAAAAAATAGAACACAACACAATTAGTCCCTATGGTTGTTATTTGCTGCAAGTGGGGAAGGGCACCTGTGCTGAAAAGTTCCTCCTCCCCACTGGCCACAACAAGCCATGTTGTACAGCCCCAAAGGAAACTGCTGCTGGCCAGAAGGAGAACATTGCTGGGGTGATGGGGATGTTCCTCCTTTTGGTGCTCAGAGCTTTTTGTGGCTTTCATGAGGATATTTGACCTCACAGGTGAGTGGTGAGACCGTGCCCGTGCCGTGTGTGGCAGCTGGGCGAGGGCAGCTCAGCTTCCCCGTTGTGTCTCAGCAGCTGCCGTCCATCCCAGCAACCCAAATACACCTCCAGAAGCTGGAAATGCCCAGAAACAACTTCCTCCCCTCTCCAGCAGAACCACAGCCTGCCCTGGGAAGGGGAACTCCCCACCCTGGAGACCTTCAGTTCCACAGGAAGCGCGAAGGCGAGGAAAACGAGGAAGGTGCAACTTGCCTGGTTTGGCAAACCCAAAGGCATCTCACACCTCCACCCAGGGGGTGTTCACCAGCCCTTGGGCTGCAAAGACATTCCTCAAATGTCCCCACCCTTCGGCCTCCCCCAGCTGGGGTTGGTGGGGTTGGGTGGGAGGGTGATGGAGCTGAAAGGATCTCGAGGCTCCTCTGCGCCCTCCTGGCACTACATCTGGTTTCTGTTTCCAGAGCTGACATGTCCTCTGAGATCCATCCCTCCTTGCTGGATTAGTCACGTTGCAGGATTTAAAGGGGGGGGGGGGAAAAACCCCAACCCTTCAAACCCTCCTGCACGTCATTATCTGGAAACAGTAGGTTTGGAGCAGGAAGGAGCGGGATGGTGGGAGCGTCAGCCAGAGTTTTCAAGATGCTCATCCTATTAAAGAGCAGCTATTAAATGCCTGCTGGGAGATGAGGACCAAAAGGGAAATGCTACATTTGAGAAGAAGCAGGTACTTAGTAAAGCTGTTAAATCCTTATTTCTGAGGCTCCTTTCCCAAGGAAGGAGAGCTCATTGCAGAGCTGCAGCTGTGTCCCCTCCAGGGTCTGCAAGTCTAGGAAGTGCCAGTAGCTGCTTTGGAGATGCTAAACACTGGTTATTTCCTCTTTCTTCTCCTCAAACCCACATTCTGAAAGACCCTTAACCAGGAGCAGCAAATGAAGGAGAATATATATAATGGAATGTGTATAATTTGTCTCTGGTTTTGCTCTGAGATGCCAAGAGATGCATTGTGTGGCACCTGGACACAGCAGGGATGGTTCCCTCAGAGACTGCAGGGACACAATCTCCCCTCTTCCAGTTTTCATCCATTCCCCCTCATCCCATCCCTCCCTGCCCTTGTCCCAAGCCCCTCCCCAGCTTTCCTGGAGCCCCTTCAGGCACTGGAAGCTGCTCTAAGTTCACCCTGGAGCCTTCTCTTCCCCAGGCTGAACCCCCCAGCTCCCCCAGCCTGGCTCCAGAGCAGAGCTGCTCCAGCCCCTGGATCATTTTTGTGGCTCCTCTGGACTCTCTCTAACAGCTCCATGGCAAACAGTCCAGACAAGATGGGGACAGCTAAATCCAGCCCTACCCCCTCAGCAGGGGCTTTGCCTGGCTTTGGGGGTGCTGGGGGTCTCCTTCCATGTGGTTCTCAGGCTCTTTTTTTTGGCTTGTCCTTTTGTTTTGATTGCTTCACCTTACGAGGAACCCGTTTCCAACGAGGCCCTTGGAAGGAGCACCCGGTGATGGAGCAGCCAGGCTGTCATTTCCCTGCTGCTGAGTGTACAGTTTCAGTTTGGTGCCTGTGATTTATGATCTGACGTTTCCTCTTGTAAATTATATTTAAAGTGAAAAATGAGGCGCTTTTTTTTTGTGTTCAGTTTTGGTTAATTTTAGGAAACCTCATGTTTCTGCTTCATGCACCATCAGAAGAAATAAACTCGCTGCCCTTGCAGAGCGTGTTTTCAGCAGGTGAAATGCAATCATTCAGAGCACAGAGCTCCGCTTGATAGATGAATAGAGGAAAATGAAAAGGCATTCAAAGCCTGATCCAAAGCCTCTTTAAACCTTCAGGAGTCTGTTTTTTTGTTCTCCCTTGAGATGGCAGAGCCAGCCCCCGGGCTGCGGGACTGGGAAGCAGCCGCTGGCATCTCGCTGGGGTGTTGCCACAGCTCAGGCTGGAATTTCACCCTCTGCAAATGCAGATTTTGGACTTCCCAGTCCTGCCACTCAGTGCCTCCAACGTTTTCTCTCTCGTGGGCAGCTTGTTGGACCTGCGATGCACTTTTCCCATCACATTAATGTGTGTGAGAGCCCTTCTGACATCCTGCTGCGGTCGGAGAAGCACGAGCGCCGTCCCCGCCTCCTCCAGCACCTTCCTGGGGTTCATTCCAGCATCTCCTCTCCTGTCTCACCCAGCATGAACCTCATGGGTTACTACAGCATCACTTTGGATCATGTCACCTGCTTAGCTGAACACAATGGTTGTGTCACTGGGGAGGTTGGTGTCCTGGGAGGACCTGGAGCTCTTCCTCCTGGGAGGTCCTCAAAGTCTGGGCTCCTGGAGGTGGTAGGAGCCCATTGCAGCTGGTGACTCCTCTGGTGAAGCCACTGCTGACCATGAGATGTTTGCTGGTCCATCAGACATAGAATCTCAGACGGATTTGGATGGAAAGGGACCAGAATGACCATCCAGCCCCACCCCATGAGCAGGGACACCTCCCACCAGCCCAGGTTGTAACGGGGTCTTGTAGGGGGTGAGAAACTCTTCTCCTCCCAAAATGTCTCAGCTACCTCAGCTACCACTTCTCCAGCTTTAACCACCCCTGGAGTGCAAGTACACAGGGCCATGCTTTTACATCTAAATTTGGAGCAACACAGCTGAGCTAAATCCTTCCCTCTGTGTGTGCACATCCAAACCTGCACAGCTGTTTCATTGTCTCTCTCTCTCTCTATATATATATATATCATGCATGCATGCATACATACAGATATATAAATCATAGAATCCCAGACTGCTTTGGTTGTGAAGGGACCTTAAAGATCATCTAGTCCCACCCCCTGCCATGGGCAGGGACACCTCCCACCAGCCCAGGCTGCTCCAAGCCCCATCCAACCTGCCCTTCAACACTGCCAGGGATGGGGCAGCCACAGCTTCCCTGGGCAGCCTGGGCCAGGCTCTCACCACCCTCACAGCAGGGGAGTTCCTCCTAATATCTCATCTCAATCTTCCCTCTTTCAGCTTGAAATAATTTCCTCCTCATCCCATCCCTCCCTGCCCTTGTCCCAAGTCCCTCCCCAGCTTTCCTGGAGCCCCTTCAGGCACTGGAAGGTGCTCTAAGGTCTCTCTGGAGCCTTCTCTTCTCCAGGCTGAACAAGGAACTGGCACCTTCTATTAGCGTGGTCCTTGCCACCCTTGGATTTGAGGAGGAACTGGATCACTTTGGTTTAGAAAAGCAGGTGGACTCCTTAGAAATAAAGACCTCAGGAAGAGCTGCCTCCCAGCATCGCTGCGGCGCGACGGGGACGAGGGGCTGAACGGTTCCGTGTCCTTCTGCAGACAGAAATCCTCAGAGAAGCCACAATGAGCTTTGTAATTAGAGTTAATTAACGCCTTTGCAAATTGGTCTTTATTTAAGACCAGCTGCTGAGGAAAAAAAAAAACAAAACACAACCAAACCCCCCCCCCCCAAAAAAAATAAATCTCTAAGCCCGTAAAATATTAATTAGCGCAAACGTCTCGTCTGGTGGCACCAGCTTCTGGGTGGATGGGCTGGGGGAAGGCAGCTTTGTCTCCTGGGATAAAGAGCTAAAAAGCAAGATCTTGGTGTAAATAAATGCCAGATTTCAGGCTGTCCTCCCAGAGCCCCCCCCCACAAGGTTGGCAGGGAGAGGGAACTCCCCTTGGGCTGGAGAAGCAGGGCAATCAGCTTGTGAGCGCTGGGGGTGAAGGGAATGAAGGGCAAGGTTTAATGCACACCTGTTAACCCAGGTGTGGCAGAGCATGGGGGCAAATGCTGCTGGGTCTGGGCCCATTCCTGGGGAGTTTTCACCTTTTTGCTTTCCCAGTGAGGTGTGACTTACCCAGGAGCCTGCATATTGTGGAGGGAAGGTGAATTATAGCCTCCCAGGCCACCTTTTTGGTTCAGGTGCACTGTCTGTGCACTGTGGGAGAGCTGGAGGATACCTAGATCAGGATACCTAGATCAGGATACCTAGATCAGGATACCTAGATCAGGATACCTAGATCAGGATACCTAGATCAGGATACCTAGATCAGGATACCTAGATCAGGATACCTAGATCAGGATACCTAGATCAGATACTCCTCCATCTATACATTCCAGCTATTCCCCAAGAAAGATGGAGATTTCTGTGGCAAAGCCCCTTTGCCTGCAGCAACCCCAGTGCCCTGGGAGTTTTCCTGTTTGTTTCTCTCTCTTGTGCTTCCTGTATAAACTCAGCTGAGAACTTCACCACAAATATTCTTGAAAACAAGGGGGGGGTTTTCTGCCCAAATCCCCCACTTTCCTGCTGGTGGGATTTTGTGCTGAGGCTGCAGCAGGGCTGGTTCCTGTGTGGCTCCACTTTGCTCTGACTGAATGAGGTCATGGGCTTCTCTGGGCTATAATGATCTTAAAATTATATGACAGAAACAAACAGGAAATATTTAAAGTTAAGGCTCTGTGAGTACTTTTATTCAACGTAGAGGTAGGATCTCTTAGAGTTTATCTCTGCTTGCTGAAAATCCCTTTAAGAAGCTTGGCTAGGAATAAGAAAACCTGCAAAACCTGGGGTTTTTTTTCTTCCTTTTGTGTGAAGAAGGAAAAAGAGCTGTGGGGCAGGCAAAATGAAATGTGGAAAAAAATCCACAGTTTCAATGAGAGTTTTAAAACCAGCTTAACAGTGAATTTCCCTGAAAATACATCAACTGCTGAAGTGTGTGCAGGCCCTTCACCTGTGCTGGTGGACTGAGACGTAGTTAGGAAAAAAAAAAAAAAAACACAACCAAACCCCCCCCCCCCAAAAAAAATAAATCTCTAAGCCCGTAAAATATTAATTAGCGCAAACGTCTCGTCTGGTGGCACCAGCTTCTGGGTGGATGGGCTGGGGGAAGGCAGCTTTGTCTCCTGGGATAAAGAGCTAAAAAGCAAGATCTTAGTATAAATAAATGCCAGATTTCAGGCTGTCCTCCCAGAGCCCCCCCCCACAAGGTTGGCAGGGAGAGGGAACTCCCCTTGGGCTGGAGAAGCAGGGCAATCAGCTTGTGAGCGCTGGGGGTGAAGGGAATGAAGGGCAAGGTTTAATGCACACCTGTTAACCCAGGTGTGGCAGAGCATGGGGGCAAATGCTGCTGGGTCTGGGCCCATTCCTGGGGAGTTTTCACCTTTTTGCTTTCCCAGTGAGGTGTGACTTACCCAGGAGCCTGCATATTGTGGAGGGAAGGTGAATTATAGCCTCCCAGGCCACCTTTTTGGTTCAGGTGCACTGTCTGTGCACTGTGGGAGAGCTGGAGGATACCTAGATCAGGATACCTAGATCAGATACTCCTCCATCTATACATTCCAGCTATTCCCCAAGAAAGATGGAGATTTCTGTGGCAAAGCCCCTTTGCCTGCAGCAACCCCAGTGCCCTGGGAGTTTTCCTGTTTGTTTCTCTCTCTTGTGCTTCCTGTATAAACTCAGCTGAGAACTTCACCACAAATATTCTTGAAAACAAGGGGGGGGTTTTCTGCCCAAATCCCCCACTTTCCTGCTGGTGGGATTTTGTGCTGAGGCTGCAGCAGGGCTGGTTCCTGTGTGGCTCCACTTTGCTCTGACTGAATGAGGTCATGGGCTTCTCTGGGCTATAATGATCTTAAAATTATATGACAGAAACAAACAGGAAATATTTAAAGTTAAGGCTCTGTGAGTACTTTTATTCAACGTAGAGGTGGGATCTCTTAGAGTTTATCTCTGCTTGCTGAAAATCCCTTTAAGAAGCTTGGCTAGGAATAAGAAAACCTGCAAAACCTGGGGTTTTTTTTCTTCCTTTTGTGTGAAGAAGGAAAAAGAGCTGTGGGGCAGGCAAAATGAAATGTGGAAAAAAATCCACAGTTTCAATGAGAGTTTTCAAACCAGCTTAACAGTGAATTTCCCTGAAAATACATCAACTGCTGAAGTGTGTGCAGGCCCTTCACCTGTGCTGGTGGACTGAGTGAGGAGCTTCAGCAAGGGAACCATTTCTTTGGAAAAAGAAGAACATTTCATTCCAGGATGGCTTAAAGGGTGGAGGTTGCTTGTGTTGTAGTTTTATGTGGGGTTTAGCATAATTCAGACAAGGTTTTAGTGCATCAGAACCATGCTGAGTGGAAACAAACCAGATCAACATCATGGGGCTTTAGAAATTGCCTCTTTTTATTTCTTGCCTGATGGTTTCACAAACACTGAGCCATTTTCTTTCCTCCTGCCCCAAACAAGTGACTACAAAGTATGGAAGTGCAAAATATGAAGTATGGAAGGTGGGATGTGAGATGGGCAGCTGCTTGCAGGGATCACAGGATCATTCTGGTTGGAAAAGACCTTCAGGATCATCAAGTCCTGTCGACCCACAGGTCCCAGTTGCTTTGCTGGGTCTCTGCTTTCCAGTAGGACACGCTCAACCAAGACCACCGTGTCCCACCCTCCTGATTTAGCATCCCATGGTCTACTGGGAGGTGGAATGAGTTGATCTGTAAGGTCTCTCAACCCAACCCTGTCTGTGTTTCCATTATATGCACAACTCCTCCAACCCAGAGCCTTTTCCTGCTCACCTTCCTCCTCCCCTGGCTGCTGAAGCAAGTGTGACCCAGACAAGAATCCTCTCAGCTCCTTGATGAGCTAGAGGGGTGATGCTGCTACACATCCAAGAGCAAAAAAAACACATGAGCAGGAGGTGATAACCCCACGGAGTGGCCCCTGCTCCCAAGGGCAGGCAAACACCCGGCGTCCCCCCGCCAGGTCTTGTGCCCCGACGGTGCCTTTCCCTGAGCTTCCTGATGAGCTCCCCGTGACTCCCTGGGCTGTGTCCACATGCCCAGGCTTCCCAGGGCTTTACCCCGGGGCAGAGCTGGAGCCCTGACATGTGCTGGAACAACCCCCAGCATCACAGCAGCATCGCAGCCTTCACCGGGAGGAAATCAATTAGGAGTTTTGACACGCGCCGGATGAGCTCAGGCAATTAGCCCTGTCTGGAGCCATCAGGCTGCTGTTGCAGCGTGACAACCACGGCAGCAGTGTCACTTACAGCCCTCCCCGTGGCTCCCAGCCGGTGTGGGGAGAGGGTGGGTGGGTTTTCCCACTGGTGTTGGGTTGTGTGGCTGAGGGATGGGCGGGTGGGTTGTTCCAGTGGTGTTGGTTTGTGCCTGAGGCTCCTGGTAAGGGTGGAAAAATGGGCCAGATCCCGTGGCCTCGCTGCTTCCCAGTGTGGAGCAGCAGGGAGGTGGTTTCACATGAGCCTGGGGTGATTAATCCAGGCAGAAACCATGTCCCTTAAGGACCTACAAACCTGTGAATTGTGTTATTGACTGGTTTGGAAATAGTGTCATCATGATTATTGTTATTACTACTATTATTACTACTAACAGTACTATTAAAGGAAGGTGAAAGGAGAAGGGGCGATGCCTTTAAACTGGAAGGGTGGAGGTTGAGATGAGATATTAGGAAGTTCTTTCCTGGTGAGAAAGTAGCCCAGGTTGCCCAGAGAAGCTGTGGCTGCCCCATCCCTGGCAGTGTTGAAGGGCAGGTTGGATGGGGCTTGGAGCAGCCTGGGCTGGTGGGAGGTGTCCCTGCCTGTGCAGGGGGTTGGATCTAGATGATCTTTAAGGTCCCTTCCAACCCAAACCAGTCTGTGAATCTAAGATTCTATGGTTGTTATGTATTATTATTATTCACTCTGTGATTTGCAGCAGCTTTTACACAGAGGAGCTGGGAGAAGAGTCAAACTGCAGCTCCAGCTCAAGATAATATATTCACTACCAATTTCAATGCTCAGACTTGGCCAGCCCAAGTTCCCTCTGCTCCAGAGGGCAGTGACATTCTGGAAAGAAATAAAAGGATGTGGCCATCCCCTCAGGAAGCATGGTCTGGGCAAAACCAAGTCCAGTTTTAAAGAGGATAAAGGAGAGGTTTTGGTGCACTGAAGGATGGTTTGTCTGAAATGAATTTCCAGAGAGATAAGAAGCCCCTGTTAACCAGCCGGCCCAGCCACCCCCACAGGGACCCCCCTGGAAAAAAAAACCCAACAAAAACACAAAAAGAAAAGAACATTTTCAAACCAAACATTAACACATGAACAAGCACCAGTGGTGGAGGTTTCCTATTGAGCAGCACCCTGCAAGAGGGGCTGCATTATCCCAGCTGATTCCCCAGCTCCGGGGCCGCGCGGGGCAGGTGGGGACGGGTCCCATTCATGGGGTGGGTGGCACAGCCACTCGTTCCACAGGGTGCCAAAAGCAGCCCTCTTTTGTCCACATGCACACGCTGCCTTTCAGCTTTCAAAGGGCAATTCATGAAATGGGGAAAGGCCTGGCAAATTCATAATAATGAGCTGATTTCCATGCCATCTGCTAATTGCTCTCCTCTGCAGCGCTTGGCTCCCAAAGCAGGAGTTTTTCCCACTCTCCTTCTGTCTACCAACAGGAAACCATGACATCCAACTAAACTCTTTTGGAAACTATTCACTTGTCGTGGGGTTTTTTGTTTTGTGTTTTGTGTTTGGTTTTTTTTGGTATGAGCACTGAGTGGCTGCACAACTCCTGGCTTGTGATTCAGTTCCTCGAAGGAAAACGCCTCTCCAGGGACAGAAGGGGTCCAGCCCTCCCAAAGGCCACGTTTGTGTAGAATCATGGAATCACAGACTGGTCTGGATTGGAAGGGACCTGAAAAACCATCCAGTCCCACCCCCTGCCATGGGCAGGGACACCTCCCACCAGCCCAGGCTGCTCCAAGCCCCATCCAACCTGCCCTTCAACACTGCCAGGGATGGGGCAGCCACAGCTTCCCTGGGCAGCCTGGGCCAGGCTCTCACCACCCTCACAGCACAGAAGTTCTTCCTAATACCTCATCTAAATCTCCCCCCTTACAGCTCAAAACCATTTCCCCTCATTCCATCTCTACATATTTTCTTTACTGAGGTTGATTTTTGTCCCTGAATGACTTGAGCTCCACAGACCTGGGGCAATGAGCTCTAAGGAAGTGGTTGGGCTGGGATGAAAAGCAGAGCACTGGGTTTATGGGATGTACAGACCACAGCCAAAAATGCCAGACCCTGCTTGCAAGAGGAGCTGACTTTCCTTCCCAGCCCTTGGAAAGGTCACAGCCATGTGCTGCTGCAAGACGATCTTGTGTGTGATCCTGCAGGATGCAGGTACCCATGGCTCTGTGATCCTGCAGGATGCAGGTACCCATGGCTCTGTGATCCTGCAGGATGCAGGTACCCATGGTGCTGTGACCCTGCAGGATGTAGGTACCCATGGCTCTGTGATCCTGCAGGATGCAGGTACCCATGGTGCTGTGATCCTGCAGGATGCAGGTACCCATGGTGCTGTGATCCTGCAGGATGCAGGTACCCATGGTGCTGTGACCCTGCAGGATGTAGGTACCCATGGTGCTGTGACCCTGCAGGATGTAGGTACCCATGGCTCTGTGATCCTGCAGGATGCAGGTACCCATGGCTCTGTGATCCTGCAGGATGCAGGTACCCATGGTGCTGTGATCCTGCAGGATGCAGGTACCAAGCAACACTCCATCCTTTCCCCATGTCCTCTGAGCTGGTGGCACCTCTGCTGTAACAACCTTTTTGGGGGGGGTTTCTGCCACAGATGTCCAGCCCAATGTCTCCTGATGGATGTCCCACACACAAGCAACCTCACCAAGAGTTTATGTTTGCTTCCCAGCCTCCCAGGGTCGTTCCCAAGCATTGCATGTGCAGATGATTAAGCTTTTCCAAACATACACAGCAAGACCTGGCTGAGCAGAAAGGTTTTGCCAGCCCTGCTTGGCTTTCTGCTCAGGCCACAGCCCCGAGTGGGACCTCCAGGGGACAACATGTCCCCAGGAAAATGATGCTTCCTTTCCTTCTCCATAGGGGGTATGTAGGAACAGACAGAGCTCCATGCCCTTGCTCCAAGCCTGGGAACAAACCAGGAGATACCTCCAAAATGGGGACCAACAGGTGAAGGTGTTCCCGTGCTTTCCCTGCGTGCAGCTGAGTGAGACAAAACCCAAGAACCTCCCTTGTTCCCAGAATTTCCAGGGTTTTTCTATTTCTCATTACCTTCCCCTCGCAGCTGCTCATTAAGGGAAAGCAAGGATACAATTTCCCCTCCTCCCTGACTTATTGTGTGTGTGTAGCTGTAGGCTCAGGATATTACACCAGGGATCTATGGGCTGGTTGATTTGGTTTATATGGAATTTGGGAGAGCAGGAAACACGTTTAACTCTAATTGTCTTGGGAATAGGTCACATAACCCGGAGAGTCACGAACCTTTCATAACAAATATATATGGCCAGGTGTGAGGGAAAATGAAATCCATATGTTTAAACATGGATTGGGCAAGTGGAAGTTTCCTAGAAGCTGGGGTGTGTGCCTCCTTGCTGCTGGTGATGTGAAATGATGGGTAAGCTGGGATGGCTCCTTCCCTTCCAAGCACATCCCTGGGTTTGTACTCTGAGGTTGGGTTGTCGTTCCCAAAGGACTTGGCTGGCCCCAGGACAGAGCCCTGGCTTGCACTGCTCGGGGTGGGAGCTGCTGGGCCTCTTCCCAGCCTGGAGGTGGGGCCCTGGTCTCTCTCATGGGGCACCTGCCCCGGTGCAGGGGGTTACCAGGAGAAGTGACAAAGTCCTTGAGGTTCCCTGGGGTCATTTCAGTCCGTAGGAGAAGGGGGGCAAAGCAAGAGCAGCAGGTGAACACCTTGGCCAGGTGGCTCAGCCATCGGGTTATCCACGGGAATGGGAGGGGTTTTGGTAACTCTGACCTGTGCTCCCAAGCCCAAGTCTTTCTACCAAGTATCAAGGGTGATTTTCTTCACTTAAAGGGGGGGGTCGTTGCTAAACCCCCTTTTGCATCCCTTTGCATCACGTGTTAAAGGATAGAATAGAACCATGGAATCCTTTGGGCTGGAAAAGACCTTTAAGATCACCAAGTCCACCCATTCCCCCAGCCCTGCCCAGGCCACCCCTGCCCCATGTCCCTCAGCACCATCTCCAGGGCTTGGAAACCCCTCCAGGGATGGGGACCCTGCCCTGGGCCAGGGCCTGACAACCCTTGCTAGCAAGAAATTGTTCCCAAGATCCAATCTAAACCTCCCCTGGCACAACCTGGGGCCATTTCCTCTTGTCCCATCCCTTGTAACACTGGTGCTTCAGGGCTAAGGAGCCTCCCCAGGGCTGCTTGAGCTGTGGAGGCACCACAGGGGCCACCTCCTCTACCAACCTCTCTGGTTGAGCTCTTCTAAGTGGTTTCTCAGGGCATCTGTTTGCCTCTGCCTTGCAATTTCAGATGTTTATTGGCACAGCTGTGGCTTTGCTCCTCTCCCCTGCAGCCACCTGGGGCTGAGCTCCAGGCTGTGCCACAGCATCACCCCTGCTGCCCTCTTCTGTAGGTACAAGCAGGAAGGGCTGGGACATTCCCTCTGGGACAGAAGGAACGAAGCCAGAGGAGAAAGAAAATAAATGTCCAGTATGGAGTGGATTCAGGAAAAGATGATTAACTCACCATTGCCCTGTGCAAAGGAAGCCTGAGCTCCCCATCCCCGTGGGGACAGGGTTCCCCTTGCCTGGCCCCACTCTCAGCATCTTCCACGTGAACACAGCAAGTCTTGCTTGTTTTCTGGTTTCCCACCTGGGAGGACATGGACACCCAGGGCAGGGTGGGGGAGGTGGAGCCTGGGGGGGTTTTGGCCACCAAATGGCACCAAAATCTATCAGAAGGTATTGGAGGGACCTGGGTGGCTGCTGGAGCTTTTGCAGCAGGTTTAATCATCTCTCAGGAACAATAAATAGCCAATCATGGACATGAAACTAATTAAGGTGCTTTTAAAATAGAATATCAGCATTAGTTATTGTAGGTTTGCCTGGCTCTGAGGATAAGCCACCCTTGCCCAGTGAAACCTGAGAGCTGGGCCATAAAACTCTGGCAACACGGAGCAATTCCAGCAACTTCTTGGTATGGCCAGGGAACTGCTGGGAGGAGGAATTTATCACACACGGCCTCTAAAAATGCATTTTGCTGCACAATGGGGTGTGAAAGCTCACAACTTCTGGAAGGTGTGAGCATGGCAACCCTGGGGAGAGGAACTGTGGTTGGGGATGTGTCCCCCTCCTCAGCTCTTACCCTGCAAACAGTGCACGTGTCACTGCACATCTCTGCTCTGAGGGAGCACTGTGGGAGTTTAATTCCTCCCTGCCTGGCACCACATGAACATACAGAAAAGGGCAGAAATACCCCCCAAGAAGTTTATCTTCTCTAAGGAACTAGTGTCAGAGCCTGGGCAAAGCACAGGTGAGGAGCAGGGCCTTGAAATTCCCTCCCCAACATGTACTGGTTTATACATATTAAGAAGGAAAAGGGGGAAAGGTGGATTTGCTTGTCATAGGATCACAGAATGGGTTGTGCCTTAAAGTTCATCTAGTATCACCCCCCCTGCCATGGGCAGGGACACCTCCCAGCAGCCCAGGCTGCTCCAAGCCCCATCCAACCTGCCCTTCAACACTGCCAGGGATGGGGCAGCCACAGCTTCCCTGGGCAACCTGGGCCAGGCTCTCACCACCCTCACAGCACAGAATTTCCTCCTAAGGTCTCATCTTACATTTAGGTTGGATATCAGGAAGCACTTCCTCATGGAAAGGGTTGGAATGGGCTGCCCAGGGAAGAGGTGGAGGCACCATCCCTGGAGGTGCTCAGGGAAAGGCTGGAGGTGGCACTTGGTGCCCTGGTCTGGAGATGTGGTGGTGTTGGTCATGGGCTGGGCTTGGTGGTCTGAAAGGTCTTTTCCAGCCTTGGTGACTCTATGGGAAGACACAAGGAAGTCCCCTCTGCTGGGCTCTTTTCTGACCTCTCTGCCTCAAGTCATCCCAGGAGGCTGCAAAAGGCAAACAAACAGATGGAGGAGAGATGGAGGAGCTTTGGGGCTGCTTTGATTTGAGGTTTTTTTTCCTCATTAAAAAAAAAAATAAATAAGTAAATTGGTTGCAACAAATGCCTGCAAAAATCTGAATGTGCAGTGAGAATGTGGCAGCTGTGGGGAGTGTTTTGACAAGGAACAGGGAGACAAAGGAGAAGTTAAATGATGTCAGAACAAATTGTTTTGGTTTCCCCAATAAAATATTGCTGCACCAGCTGCAGTTTATTTAATTAAGCCCTTTGCACTGTGCTTAACAATGTGAGAGTCCATGCAAAAGCAAATTCAGAAGTCAAGCTGAAATGGGCTTCAATCCTGCAAAAATAACATATTTCACTACAGTAAACTTATTTTTATCTGTGTTTTTTTTTTTTTTTGGGGGGGGAGGAGGGAGGGAACGACTGATTTTCCTAGGAAAACTCAACCTTGCAGCACTGGAGTGTGGTCCCCAGGAGAGGGGGATGTTCCTCTGGGTATTTAGGAGCTGACACTGCTCTGCCAGGGGGTGTGTGGGCAGAAATTCCTCCTAGGTTATGTCTGCAGAGAAAAACCCAAAGCATTTAACATTCTGGTTTGCTTCCTCCACATTTTTTCCAAATATTTTTAATTTTCCTGGGGTTTTACACCCCCCCTCCCTGAACCCAAAGCTGTGTGTGCCAGTGGTGGGAAGGCTGGGTGGGTGGGATGCAGTGAGGGTCTAGAGCAAGAAAGATGCAGCACCAAGAGGGGATAAATGAGCCTCTCAACCATGCTCAGTTTTGCTGCTGAAAAGATGCTGCCTGTCCTCTCTGTGTTATTTTCTTGCTTGCATTAGTGTTTGAGCTGGAATTCATGAGCCTGATGCCTGGAAAAGCCCCCCGTGGAGGTGCAGGAGAGAGAAGGAAGGGAGTGCATTGTCCCTGCTGCCTTCAGGTCTGCAGGGCTCAGCAAGGAAGATGTGCTGGGCAGGGGGTGAGCTGTGCTGGGGAGATGGGACCACTTCTTGTGGTGCTTCAGACCCATCATTTGTCCCACCAAGAGATGGTCTTGTGCTGGAGATGTGGCTGTAGGCACAGCTTGGGCATCCCTCTGTACGCCGAGCCACCCTGGCATCGTGAATTTGCCCCCAACATCTGCACCTGCCCACCCAGTTTCCTGCAAACCTGGCATCAGACTAAGTGTCTGGAGCCCCTTCCTTATCCCAGGGCTTGGGACCCTTCCTCATGGCCCTTGGGTGCCATATTAATTAGCTGCTAATGGGCTCTTCATGGCTGCTTCAGAGCTGAAGGCAGGAGAAACCCCATATTCCCTTCTCTGTGCCAATTTCAAGTTCAAAACCACCCTGTGGACAAATCCCCACTTTGTTTCCCTAGTGATTTCTCTGGTGGCATCTGAAAAAGCAGAAGTTGTTCCCTCACCATGCTGAGCCTCATCCCCTGTGATGGAGCTGCTGCTTCAGCAGAGCTGTGGCAACTTGTGCTCTCATGGAAAATGCTGCATTTCCTGCTCTTTTAGAGTGATTTTTAAAATGGTTTTGAACTCTTGGGTTTGCATTCAGTTCCGTGCTGGAGAAAAGTTGCCTTTTCCCAAAGCTGGAGATGTTCCTGGTGCTTGGGGCTTCCACCTGTGGCTCTGGGTGGTGGTGACAATGGGGACAACACCTCTGTGGTCCGTGCTGTTGGCCCTAAGAAGAGTCCTGGCCACCCCAAACCCCCCCCCAGCTCTGGAGGGCAGGGCTGCTCTTTGCCTGTAACAGCACTGGTCTCACTTTGTTTGTTCCACTCTGGGTCAAAACTTTTGCAAAACAACACAGGAGCTGCTGAAAAGGCCTGGGAAAAGGGGCACAAAGTGGGACCCACCAGCCTCCCAGCCCTGCTGAGAACATCCCCACTCCACAGCACAGACCTTCTGAGCACTTTTGGCACCCTTGAAACATTTTATTGACATTTCAGTGTGGCTTTTCACAGGCTTCAAGCTGTAACACCCAGGTGAGGCAGTGGGTTCAAGGCACATTTGTGTTGTTGGGTTCACAGCAGGATCCTACTTGCCTTCCAGACAGGGCACAAACCCTTTTTACATAGCTCAGACCTCATTAAAGTTCTTTTATGGCCTCTAAAATAATCCCTCCTGTAACCCCATATTCAAATGACTTAATGTCTCTGTCTCTAAGGAAATTTTTAGGGGAAAAATGGGGTTTTCAAGCATCCCCTAGGAGAAGGCAGGGGCTGTGCTGGGGAAAGCCACAGGGATCTCAGCCCATGGGGGAATTCCACAATGTTCCAAACCAGCTGCTGGTGATGGGATTGCAAAGGTGAAGCTGGTGCCATCTCCATGGGTGAAGCTGCTCAGCTGCTGTGGGAGAAGTAAAACTAAATAACCAGGAGGGAATGAACGAGTATCTTAATCATGATTCATTTAATTAAATCTTGATATTGCTGCTGGAGGGACCTGTTTCTAGACCTGGGAAAGGTTGCCTGCCTTGCTGGGAGAGCCTGGCCAAGTTGGGATGGGACCAGATCTGCAGGGTCTTGGGGATGGGAACTGCCCTTGGGACGTGGTCCAGGTGTCTGGAGACTCCTCTGCAGTCCCCAGGAGCACAACTGCTGGAGGACACAATGGGTTCTCAGGCCAGATGCTCACCTCAGGTCAGAGGAACTGCAGAAAACACATTAAAATATATTAACTACTCAAACCCAGCACCTTCTGGCTCGACCTGTTGGGGGATACAATCCCCATCTCCTGGATTTCCCAAGATGGTGATGCTGGAGAGCTGTTCCTGCTCCTTTCCCAGCTGCTGGTGAGTCCAAGCTGTGCTGGGGAGGGATTGCAGTGCTCACCACTGAAAACCTCCCCCCAGCCCCGGGTGGGACCAGGGCTGATGGAGCAACGAGAAGGAGCCAAGGCCCTTTGGGAAGGGAAGGGGGGGGGACCCCCACCTTTTGGGGTGGGTTCCATCAAATTCCAGGTTCTGGTGAGCTGTGTCTGCCAGGGGTTTTGCTGACAAGGCAGAGAGGTTTTTGGGGTTGTTTTTTTTTTTTCTGCTAGCAGAGGGTTCAAGTTGATGATTAGGAGTGGCTGCCTGGAGCACATGGGACTTGCAGAGCTGGGAGGGCTTGAAAAACCCACCAGTGGGACCTTCCTTTGCTCCTCAGGAAGAACCTCCAGGGCTCCTGTAGCAGGGAGAGGGAAAGCAAATGGACCTGGTGCCAATTAAGGATTCAAGAGCCTTGTGATGCCAAGAGAAACGCTGTGATTCAGTGGTGATAACCCCCCCTGTGCCCTCCACCCCCTGCAAGCCCCCAGAACCCAGAGGGCTGCTCCTTCCCCTGAGCTGGGGTGGGATGCTGTCACCATCTGTGGATGCCACAGACAGTGACACAAGTCCTTTCCTTAGTGGCAATGGCATCAAGGTCCTGGTCATGGGGAAGGTGGTGGCTGGAGCAGTGGGGTTTGGAGGGGAGGAGCTGGGATCTGGGAGAAATCCTCTCCAGGAGGACCAAGAACCACCCTGAGGGGCTGCAGAGGTGCTGGGTGCCAACTCACCACCTGCACCTGGCACCACTGGCATTTTCCTGTCTAAAAATGCTGCTCCTGCTCCTCCTCCACCTACCAATTCTAACGGTGCTGATGATTCTTCCCTAATTAAATCACTTTGCCTGCAAGGTGCTCTGCTGAAACTTCCCCCCCCCCTCCCTCCCCTTTTCCCATCCCCCCCCTTCCTTCCTGGGGAAGAGTCAAAACAATTATTAGCACAAATTCCCAACTCATTACCTCCCAAGGTGACAAGGCATGTCAGGCAGAGGCGTCTCACAACAGGCTGCACCCAGATGCCACTAATGCAGGGTGACAGCCCCTGCACCAGGCTGGGGGGGTCCTGCCCTGGGGGCTGGGGGGGAGCTCAGCCATGGTCCAGCCTTGGGAGGGGGGGATTGTGCCCACAGTGCTTCTGGGGAAGGGCTGGAAAATGAAGAGGGGACCAGATGTGCCTC
>NW_009954603.1:186410-199340 GCF_000747805.2 Chaetura pelagica | reverse complement strand
TGGGGCAGGGGTGGCCTGGGCAGGGCTGGGGGAATGGTTGGACATGATCTTCAAGGGCTTTTCCAACCCAAACAGTTCTACTTCATGCACCTCCCTGCTCCCCTCTCCTCCCTGGGCAGGACCTGCTGCCGGGGGAAACAGGAGGCGAAGAAAACGAGCGGAGGCAAAACTTAACAGAGAAATTGGGAAAGCAGCTCAGAGACCAAACACAGCAGCAGAACTTTGGGAAAAATCAAATCCCTGCTCTGTTTGTGAAGTTACAGTGGAAATGGTGCCAAGAGATCCAGTCTCCCAGCCCTGGGATTTTTATTCAGAGCATGAACAATGAATTTGGATCCTAGGAAACAAACGCACTCCCCGTGCCCCAAAAGGAACAAATGCAAGACATTCCTTTATTCCACAGCCCAGAATCTTAATCTTATCTTGATGATAAACAAACCAAAGCAAAAAAAAAATAAAAAATGCCTCTGAGTGTCATGTTTTTTCTGTCCTGCTGCATTTTCTGCAGTGAAAGACCTGAATGTAGAATCAAAAATCCAGTAAGTTTCGTGCACGTCGAGATTGGCTCCAGCATGAGGGCAAAGCTGCTCTGAGCCCTCCCTCCTGGGGCAGCTTCACTTCTTGCTCTGGGATGATTTCTTCCTTCCACCTTTGGGTTTTCCTGGCACACACTCTGCTGCAAAGCAGTGGCTGGGGTCAGGGAGGTGGGATGTCCCTGGGGATGAAGGTCCTTTGCTGGTACCTGCACAGCATCACCCAAGCCAGGCTCTGTCCTGCCCTGTCCCCACCATCCACCAAAACCAGCAAGTAGATATATTTGATACATCATATTTGCTGTTGTTTTTTAATAAATGGATGCTCTGGGCAGTGCCAGGAGCATCCTTGGGATACAGCCTCCCAGGGAGCACATTCTGTTCCCCTCCTCTTTGCTTTCCCTTCTCCTTGTCCCCATCTCCCCACAGGAAATTCATCATTGGTTACTTCTTGATTCCTCAAGACTAAGCTCTTTCAGGGCAGGTTTTGTAGATGCCAGCCCTGGTAATGATTATTTTCTAATGTCCTGTAGGGCAGGATGCCACCCACCTGGTTGTCTGGCTCAGACATTTCTCCTTCTGCAGAGCTGTTCTCTGTAATTACAGGGTCAGAAGTTCATCTTCCTCTAATTGCTCCTCCCTTTGAAATTCCAGCTGAAATGTCTAATTTCTTGACCTGGCAAAAGGAAAGGCTCTCACCTCATTATGATCTTATTTCACTTTCCAGAGCTCCTTTGGCCCTCATTAGCTGGAACAATCATTTCCAAAGACCTTCAGCAACTTCTGTCTTCAAGGAAGAAGGTTAAAACCAAGTGAGACCAGTAGTTTTTCTTTCCCACCACCCTGAAAAGGGAAGACTAAACCCCTTTCTAATGGAATAAACTTGAATTTTCTCCAAAAAATAAAAAGCCTCCATTAAGGGTAACAGATTGATTACAAGCTCCTGCTCAAAACCTGGCTGGATCACAGAAATTCCTAGACTGTGGCTCCATCTTTAATCAGGCAAAGATCTCACTGAACTGGCCAGGATTTTTTTTCTTTCCTTGAGTAAAAAAACCTGCTGGGTCTCAGCTTTGATGTGGTGCTGAGGGACATGGGGTGGCCTTGGCAGGGCTGGGGGAGTGCTTGGACTCCATGGTCCTAAAGGTCTTTTCCAACCAAAAAAATGATTCTATTTCATGTCCATCCCTCCTCTCCTCTCCTTTGCTCCAGGGAGAAGCACCATGCTGCTCTGAGCATCCAATCACAGGCTGCTTTGGGTTGGAGGGACCTTTCAAGGCCATCTAGTCCAACCCCCCTGCAGTGAGAAGGAGCATCTTCAGCTAGACCAGCTTGCCCAGAGCCCCATCCAACCCGACCTGGAATGTTTCCAGGGATGGGACATCTCCCACCTCTCTGGGCAACCTGGGCCAGTGCCTCACAGAATCACAGGACCTTAGGGGTTGGAAGGGACCTGGAGAGATCATTGAGTCCAATCTCCCTGCCAGAGCAGGATCACCCAGAGCACATCACACACCCTCAGTGTAAAACATTTCTAGTCTGGATCTCCCCTTTCATTTTAAAACCATCACCCCTTGCCATGTTGCTATAGACTCTGCTGAAAAGTCCCTCCCTGTAAGATCCCCCCCACAACCAGATGAATTCCTCACCAGCAACAACAGGAGCTGTTGTGCTGGTGCTCCCCAGCCAGCTGGAGCAGAGGGTCAGATCCTTCCCTTCCCATCAGCCTCCCAGTCCAAGGAACTGGATTTTCTGCTGTGTCTCCCCTCAGGACCAACACAGCTCAGTGCACGTGTGTCCCCCCTCTGCCCCAGCAGGGCCAGACCCACCAGGCTGGGCCAAGGTCACCCAAAGCTCTCCATCAGGCTGGGGAGACAGGCCAGTAATGCAGATGAAATAGCAGAGCATTCTGTTTGGACAGGTGCAATGAATTAATCTGGCATCTGGTGAACCTCAGGACAGGGCTTTTCAGGCAAGACCATCCATCAGCCCAGCCCTGTGGGGTCAGGGGAAAGGGGGGCTGCCCAAGCCTGAGGGCTGCGCCCCCCCCCCCCCCCCTGCCCAGCACCAGGGAGCCAGGAATTTCACTGCTCCCCCAGTTAGATTTTGGCAGGCAGTGGGAAGGAAAACCTCATCTGACCCGGGGCAGAGGGTGGAGAGCAACAGGGATGTGGGAGACGTGGGGCAGGACAGATGGGAACCCTCCCACCAGCAGCTGATGCCCCAGGACAGTGTGTGTGTGTGTGTCTGTGTGTGTGTGTGTGTGTCTGTGTCTGTGTGTGTGTCTGTGTGTGTCCAGGTTACCTGTCGAGTTGATTTGATTATTTATCAAAGCCATCTTTCCAGCTGGAGGCTGCAGCCTCCACATTCCCAACCTGTGCCAAGCTCACGTTGGAGCTGCTTTTGGAAACCTCTGACAACCACACTGAATCCCTCAGAGCACAGCTTTGGGTGGGGAAGGAGCCACCCCCTCCAGCAGAGGGGCAGCCTGGAGGTGAGGTTTGTTAAAAAACCCCAAAGCACAGCTGCTGAGGAAGAGCTTGGTGATGCTGAGGTCCCACCACCACCTCCATCCATCTGTCTCGTTGAATGAATTTGGGCCCAAAGGCTTTTTTTTGGTCCATGAGCACAGCACTGATCACTGGGATTCCTGTGGTGGAGCCAGTGGTCATGGCAAGGATGCCATTCTTAGACTTTTTAACCTGCTGTAGCCAAAGCACCTGTAGCCTGGAGAGCTGCAGGATGACAAGGGTCTTTGGGAGCAGAGGGAGGAGAATCCAGAGGGATCTCATCACTTCAGTGCTATTTGAGTATTTTTTTCCTGGAAAGAAATGAATCAAGCTTTTGTTTCTAAGTATTCCTGTGTTTGCAGAAGCTACACCAGGCTGCAGTGACACGAGGAGGAGAGTGGTGAAGAACAAGGACCCCCTAACCCTAACCCGAGGCCCTGCAGCATCATCTGGCCATGAACACCCTGTGTCCAGCCCTGTGGCAACTGATGCTTTCAGACTGATGCTCTTTGATCTCCAGCAGGAGGTGGACATGCCTGGCTGCTGCTCACAGCCTTGCACCTCAGGGAGGTCAATATCTGAAGCACTTCAAAGCCCCCCTGGAACACCTCGTGGTAGCAACTCCTGACTCACATCAGCTCGTGATCAGATCGTCCTCTCAGCAGCAATGGGCTCCTGGGCAGGAGTCTGGCTGCTCTTTTCCTGTCACCCACGACACAAGGTGAGGCCAAGATGAGTCAAATGTCAGCCCAGATGCTGAGCAGCCCTTTCCACTGAAGAGGAAAACCAAACCAGGAGAAAAGGACCCGGGTTTATGAAGCTCCCTGGGATATTGGTGCCCCCACTTGCTCCTGGCCAGGTTTGGGGCTGGGAACTGCTTTCCCAAGTGTGGATTTTAGCACGTGCTGATCACCAACCATGACCCTGCAGCAGCCCAAAAGGGAAAAAAAAAACCCAAACCCACCAGTAAAAGTGTCCTGACCTTTAATTGTCAAGCAGAGGTCCCAGGGGTGAGGAACTCACTCCCAGCCCCAGCGCTCCCCTCCAGCTCTTCTGGGAGGCAGAAACCAGATTCCTTCCTCTCTGCAGTCATGGCAAGGAAAAAGGAACAAACAAACAAACAGGAAAGCTGCTCCCAGCTGGGACAGAGGGCCGGGGCTTGTGGGGGGGGGAATCCAGGAGGTTATTTAAAGCTCTGAGAAGTTCCTCCTTTCAGCCACCCCGCTCGGCCCAGGGGGAGCAGCCTGAGCTGAGTGAGGGCAGGAGCTGCTGCAGGGTGAGATATGGCAGGAGATCATCCAGATATTGTTAGACATTAAGGACATGGAGCTGTTGGAGAGAGTCCAGAGGAGCCATGAAGATGATCCAAGGGCTGGAGCAGCTCTGCTCTGGAGCCAGGCTGGGAGAGTTGGGGTGTTCAGCCTGGAGAAGAGAAGGCTCCAGGGAGACCTGAGAGCACCTTCCAGTGCCTGAAGGGGCTCCAGGAAAGTTGGGGAGGGGCTTGGGACAAGGGCAGGGAGGGATGGGATGAGGGGGATGGATCAAAACTGTAAGAGGAGAGATTTAAGTGAGACATGAGAAGGAAATTCTGTGCTGTGAGGGTGGTGAGAGCCTGGCCCAGGCTGCCCAGAGAAGCTGTGGCTGCCCCATCCCTGGCAGTGTTGAAGGGCAGGTTGGATGGGACTTGGAGCAGCCTGGGCTGCTGGGAGGTGTCCCTGCCCATGCAGGGGGTGGGACTGGATGATCTTTAAAGTCCCTTCCAACCTTCATGATTCTATGATTAAGGTCCCTTCCAACCCAACCCATTCCATGATTCTATTAAAAAAATCAGAGCTCTCCCCTCTTCATACAAGGTCTGGGGACCAAATGCCCTGGGTTTGAACCCAGAAATGGGCACTGATGTACTCAGAGGGTTCATGACACCAGAGTCAGCAAAGGGACCCAGAAATGCTCTCCCCAGGGTGGGCAGGTAGATGGTTGGATTGGGGAATAACTTTCTCCTGAGGAGACTGATAATTTTAAGAGATGTTTTTATCCTTTTATAAAAGCAATAAATATTTCACAGGCCCAGAGGAAGAAGTGTGATGCCTGAAGAGTTATTGTCCAGGGAACACAGCATCAAATCTCTACACCATGAGTGCTATTTTTACATCTTTTTTGGGGGGACTGATTTTATGGCCCATGATTAATTTAGACATGAAGTAACAGAAAGCCAGGAGCACTTACCCAGTTCAAGGGGCCATATCAGATAAATAATGGATGTTTACACACCTGTGATCTCAATCTTGGTAAGAAATGATTTGTGGGAAGTTGGCAGAGACCTGCAGAGAGCTGAGAAATGCTCCTCAGAGGTAGCAGCATTGCACCAGGAGGGGCTCCAAGCAATGTGTTGCAGTTTGGAGTTCCACCTGCCTGGAGATGGAGCTTCTCCCCTCTGAACAAGCCCAGCTCAGCTGCTTCTCCCAGAACATGCACTTCCAGGGAGACTGAAATGGGAGCTGGGTTTCAGGGTGTTTCTGGAGCACCACTCCACTCCCATTTCAGTTTTTCTGTTCATAGATCTTGGAGAAGATGTTGGGTGCTCATGGAGGAAGCAGCAGCTGCAGAAGATGGAGTTTATCTGCCACGGTGCAGCCATAAGATCATCTACCTGCAACGTGTGTGCTGCAGGTGATGGGGCATCTTTGCACCCCAGCACCAGGGTTAGCCTTGGGGTAAATATTGTGGCCTTTTTTCCCAACCTGTCAGCTCTTGCTGGTGGCATTGGGGTTTAATTGTGATGAGACAAAAGGGGTTCTTGTCAAAAGCTGAACATTTCTGAGGGAAGCACCATGTCCATAAGGGAGAAAGGTTAGAAAGAAGGAAAGAAATCCCTGTTTTCTCCTAATCACCTGCTGCAGGGTGGGAAAGCTAAAAGCAGACACCAGCCAGAGCATTTTGCTGCCTTTAATTGTCTTCTCATGTGTCCAGAGGTTGGTTGTGATCACCTTCTTGTGGCCTGCACCTGTATTCCTGGACACGGAGGTACCACGTGTCCTCACCACAGGCAACAGCTCTAACCCAACACCAAAGGGCACGGGGTCTATAGTTTATTTCAGGCAGAGCAGAAAGCTGCTCCAGCTTCCCTCTTGCCCCTCAAGGTTTGAGTTATGCAATGTTCTTCTCCAGGAAACAAGATCTGCTCAGATCCCATTGTGTTTGCATATTTCAGCACAGCTGAGCCAGGCGGTTCTGGCCTCTTGCTGATGTGAAATGTCAGGGTAGGTGGTTATATAAATGTTATTTTTAGATGTGATAAAAAAAATTTAAAAAGCCAACAAAAACCAAAACCCAGCTCTCTAATGCTGACACATTTCCCCCCCCTTCTCCTCCCAGATTTCTTGAATGAACAGGCTGTGATTTATTTCAGGGAGGGGCTGCGCTTTGCTGGTGGTGTGACAAAGCAGCCAGCCTGATGGTGCCTGTGTTCATGCTTTGTTTTCACCAAGGCTGCCCAGCAATAATTTGCCTTTGCACTGCACAGACCTTTACCTCCAGAACTCTTTTATTACCTGCACAGGAATTGCAGGCTCATGGTTCTTGTCCTGCCCTCCCTGCTGCACCAGCGCGGGGCTGAGAACCAAGTCACTCCTGTCACTTCTCCTTTCAGCAGAGCAAATGTTTCCTACAAACAGTTTATCATAGGGTCATAGAATGGTTTGGGTTGGCAGGGACTAAAGGATTACCCAGTCCCAACCTCCCTGCATGGGCAGGGACACCTCCCAGCAGCCCAGGTTGCTCCAAGCCCCATCCAACCTGCCCTTCAGCACTGCCAGGGATGGGGCAGCCACAACTTCCCTGGGCAGCCTGGGCCAGGCTCTCACCACCCTCATAGTGAATAGTTTATTCCTAATCTCTCATCTCAATCTCCCCTTTTTCATCTTAAAACCATCCCCCTTCATTCTATCACCCCACTCCCTGGTCAAAAGCCCCTCCCCAGCTTTCCTGTAGCCCCTTCAGATTGGGTTCCAAAGGCTGAGGATGGGCAGGGAACACCCCAGAGGCTGGGGATGGACAGGGAGGACCCCAGAGGCTGGGGATGGACAGGGAGGACCCCTCCAGGCTGGCAGGGACACCCAGGCTGGTAGGGCAGTGGAACAGGAGATGGCATCCCTGGAAAAGAAACAGCAGCAGCAAAGCCCTTTTTAGCTTCAAGCACGAGCCAGCAGTGCAAACCTTGGGGATGTTTCCTCATTTGTTCCTGGAAATGCAGCAAGGTATCTGGTAAGTATAGCAAGAAATTCCCAGCCATTCCAGGGATGGACACAGGGATGGGTCCCTTCATGTGTCCTGGCAGCAGCAGGGAGGCCCATGGAGAGATGAGGAAGGCTAGAGAGCTCCCCAAGGGATGGGTAGAAGCACAAATGCCTTAAAATGCCTTTGATGAGCTTTAATGTCCCTTCCAACCTTAACCAAAACAACTGGTTATAAACTCAATTCTTTTGCAATAAGAGCTCAGAGGTATCAGTGGCTTCAGCAGAGACCCTTGTGCTGAAGTTCCCATGGGGAGAGAAGTGCCCCTGGAGGAACCAGCTCCAGGTGAGACCCAGAATGAGAAGAAAGAAAAGCAACCACCAGGGGTTTGTACGAATCAGCCTCATCTTCCCACCAACACCCAGGTGTGACACCAGTGCCTGGGGTGGGTCAGCATTTGCAGGTATGCACATTGTGTGTCTCAAAGCTGGCACGAGCTCCACTGGAAGCTGAGTGCTGAAGTCATGAGGTCTTTTCCTGCTGTCATGTTTATTTTCTGCAGAACAAGGAGTGCTCAGGGGTGAATTTGTTACTGAGACCCCTGTCCCCTGCACGGGCTGAAAGATAGATCTATTAAAATATATCTTGGTGGAGAAAGGGCTGAAGAAATCAGAGCAGGGCACAGTACCCATCACAACTGGGTGGGCAGCAAGTGAATTATAAACTTGCACACCCTGGAATTTACACACAGAGTTGGTGTGACATGATGCCCCATGTTGTAACCTCCTATGTTACTCATTTTGCATTTCCTTGGTGTGTCTTTTCCTGAGAGGCTGATGCCAAATGCCTGGTTTGGCTTTTTTTCCCCCCATCTCTACTTCATGTTTAGAATTTCTCTGGGCACTGGGCAGGCAGATGAATTGTGCTGTTGTTAAATACTCTTAACCAGGTGTCAGGAGCCAAAAAATATTCTCATGGCAGGGAGGCCTTTTAGTAATGAAACATTGATTTTATTTTTCTCCCCCACCAAGTAGAGCTATTTCTCCTACTGTACCTGTTAGTTAAAGAAAAGCAGTGGTTGGTTTCTCAGGGCATAATCCATGCTCAGAAGCTTGAGTCAGTGTTTAAAGATCTTTATGAGATGATTCCTCCACATCCTCACGGGCTTTGCCAGTTGTGGTTGGATGATGCACCATCCAGAGTGGAAAAAAGGAAGAAAAAACACCCAATTTGGATTTCTTGCATCTTGAGTGGCCATTAAATATAAGGGCAGTGCTAATTGGGCTTTTAATTGGTGGGGGCATTTTCCCACGTGCCTTGTTTGATGGGCCTGGCTGGCTCACAGCACCGAATCAGCCAGAGAAACTCAGGCAGGGGAACCCCTGCATGACATGAAATTGCTCCTCTGGTCCCAACCAGATCCCCCAGGGAAGTTGAGGACTCTCTAAAGGCAGCCTGCACCAGCCCCAGGCTCTCATAAAGCAGCAGCTGCCTGTGCTGGGACCCCTCTGTGTACCCAGGGGTAAACTGGGAGCAGATCTGGGCCACAGAACCTCTAAGATGCTTAGTCTTTGCCAGGAGTATGCTGGTAAATATTTGCCAGAGACCTTGGACTAGTTTCTGGTCTCATACAAAGGCAGGAATTACAAATTAAATGAAATTCCTGTCATAGGCTAAGGAAAATAGAACAAGCCTGGAGGGACTGGTCTGGTTTTTCAGGTGAATGATGCTTTAAAGTAAGTTCCTTAAAGACCCCCAGAATGGTCTTTCAGGGTTTATGGGATATTAACCCAATAAACCACAAGTAGTGAGTTTGCTTTTGGGGGCTGGAGGAGCTAATGAAAATAGCAGCTATTAAGGGAAATGAAAGAAAGAACCATCAGGGCACCCGTGCCCTGCCCCACTGTAACAAACAGCATCTTCTGCTTGTCATTGAGCTGTGAAGATGCTGCAAGCTCCCAGTCCAACTGTGCAACTGGCAGGCAGGAATATGCCAGCTCTCACCCTCCACTGTCATTATTTGGGAAGCTACTCCTGCTCACCCCACCTTGGAAACACTCCTGGCCAAGGGGATTCACCCTTGGTTGAAGGGAGATGCTCACACTGACCTGCTCCTGTTCATAGTCTTTGACTCTCAGCAAATTATGGGGAAGGGCCCAGTAACTCACAGCTGGAGAGATTGGGGGGTATTTATGGCAAAAAGGCTCCTCTTGTCTGAGCCAGAGTGGGAAGATGCTTTCCTAGCCCAGGGTTTGCTCTGGGGCTTTGCCTGTTGGTATCTCTGAGGCTGCCTTGGTCTGGGAGCAAAATTTGTCTCTGTGTAATGAGGGAGAAGACAAGGTACTAACCACGCCTGGGAGAATTCATCTGCTGCACTGATAAGAGAAAGGATTAGCCCATCATTGTGGAAAAAAAAATATAATTTAAGCTATTAGCTTAATGCCCAACCACAGGAAGGAGGGCAGAAATGATAAAGAGCTTTTTCAGGAAGGAGGGGAGGGGGAGCTGGGCCCTTGGTGGGATCCCTGGGAAACCTTCCAGCAGAGAGGAGAGTGGCTGCACAGGGGAGCCCTTTGCCAAGGTGCACGGGAAGGATGCAGAAGGTTTCAGGCTGGAATTGCAAAGATGAGGGGGTGCATGAGGTGGGAAAGGGGTGAGGCATTTTGGGAGGGGTGCTGGAGCAAAAGAAAAAAGCTGTCCTGAGGAAGCAGGGAAAAATAAAGAGTATTGCAAAGCCCTTCAAAAGTAGATTTTAAGGTGAGCTCATTAAGAAGAGCACAAAGGAGCTGCTCCAGAGGGGTATCTCAAGCTCTTATGTTCTCCTTAACCACAGCTGGAGTGTGTCCAGAGGGGGGGAAGGGAAATGAGCTGAGGGCTGGAGCATCTCTCTGATGAAGACAGGCTGAGGGAGGTGGGGTTGGTCAGAAGAAAAGGCTCCAGGGGAACCTTATGGCACCTTCCAATACCTGCAAGGAGCCTGTCAGAAGGCTGGGGAGGAGCTGTTCACTAGGGCATGTAACAATAGGACAAGGGGTAATGGTTTCAAGCTAGAGAAGGGGAGACTGAGATTCAACATTAGGAAGAAGTTATTTAATATGAAGGTGGTGGGTCACAGGAACAGGTTGCCTAGAGAGGTGGTGGGAGCCCCATCCTTGGAGACATTCAAGGTCAGGCTTGATGGGGCTCTGAGCAACCTGATCTAGTGTGAGATGTCCCTGCTTATTGTAGGGGGGTTGGACTAGATGGCCTTTAGAGATCCCTTCCAGCCTGGACATTCTAAGACTCCATAAAGGTTGCAGGGTGTCAGAGAAGCTCCTGGGGTGACAGGATGTGGCCTTTGCAGAGTCACTTTGCAGGAAACCAGCACTTCAGACCCTACAGGAAAGGAAGATGAAAAAAAAAAATATAAGAGAGGCAGAAAAGCAGCTTTTTGTCTCTCCTGGTGCCACAGGTGGTGCCCCCTCCTCCCTGGGGTGAAAGTCAAGGCTCAGGCAACAATTTCCCACCAACTGTGAAGCACCTTTGCCTGCTCTTCCCACCTTTCACAGGATTCTCCTTTTCTCCACCAATTTTTGCCACCTCCTGGGAAAGGAGGCAGCCACGTGCATCTTCAGGTGGCCCACGAGAGGGGTCCCTGCAAGCAGAAACCCTTGGAGCTCCTGCTGGGCTGTCAGAGGGGTCAGTGGGAGGCTGTCAGTGGGGCTCTGCAGCCCTGGGAACCGTGTTAGAAATGGAGAATCATGGAGAAAAACCTGGAAGGACTGAAATAGCCACCCCCAGGCTCCTGCTCCTACAATACTGGGATGCAGTTAAGTCATTTCTGAGACACTTGGGCAGGCAGTTAATGGGCTCAGTTGAAGATAAGGGGAAATGATTCAATCATCTGTTATTTTCTCATCCCAGCCGAGACAAAGGACACGGAATAATCGTTTGGCCAAATGATACAAAAAGGATGGGGGAAATGTGCAGCCTGGCCTGGAACCCAGCATTTCCTCCAACGTGACTCACAGGCCACATGGAGCAATGAGGAATGATCTGGGAGAGGTTCTGCCAGGCAAAGAGACAAATCCTGGTGACGTCCAGCGCCAAGGAGACCTTAGAGCACCTTCCAGGGCCTAAAGGGGCTCCAGGAAAGCTGGGGAGGGGCTTGGGACAAGGGCAGGGAGGGAGAGGACAAGGGGGAATGGATTAAAACTGGAAGAGGGGAGACTGAGGTTGGTCATGAGGAGGAAATTCTTCCCTGTGAGGGTGGTGAGAGCCTGGCCCAGGTTGCCCAGGGAAGCTGTGGCTGCCCCATCCCTGGCAGTGTTGAAGGGCAGGTTGGATGGGGCTTGGAGCAACCTGGGCTGCTGGGAGGTGTCCCTGTCCATGCAGGGGGGTTGGAACTGGATGGTCTTTAAGGTCCCTTCCAACCCAAACCATTCCATGATTCCCCAGATTCTGATACCTCCAACACAAGACCTCTCAGAACCTTCCTCAGACAAATGGCAGCAGTTCCCCCATGCAGCTCCAGGGTTCCCCTGCCTCACACTTGGCTGTATCATCATTAAAGGGTCATTTGTCATTTGCCTGATGATGCCACCAGACTGGCCTGCTGCCATTTGCCCAGCACAGCATGGCAGATAAGACTGAGCAAATACAATAATTAAGGTTTAGTTCCCAGAAGGAACAAACCACCTTGTTAAAGACCAGTGCTTCACAGGTGAGATTTCTCCATATATATAAATATATATATATACACACAGATACATCTATCTGTGTCTCTGTGGGCCTTGGGCTTCTTTTCCTGGGATTTTAAGCAAGTTCTGGGCTCCCAAGTTCAAGGGGGACACAGATCTAGTTGGGAGAGTCCAATGAAAGCTTCAAGGTTGATGAAGGAACTGGAACATGTGTCTGATGAGGAAAGGCTGAGAGACCTGGGGCTGCTCAGGCTGGAGAGGAGAAGACTGAGGGGGGATCTAACTAATGTCTATAAATACACAAGGGCAGCAAGAAGGCAGGGACAAGCTCTTGTCACTTGTGCCTTTTCACTTATGACAAAGGGGCAATGGGCTCAAACTTGAGCAGGGGAAGTTCCAGCTCAACACGAGGAAGAACTTCTTTGCTGTGAGGGTGACAGAGCCCTGGGACAGGCTGCCCAGAGAGGCTGTGGAGTCTCCTGCTCTGGAGACTTTCCACACCTGCCTGGATGCCTTTCTGAGTGACCTGCCCTAGTCTTTTTGGTCCTGCTCTGACAGGGGGTTGGACTCGAGGAGAAGGTCCCTTCCAACCCCTCCTATTCTGTGACTCTGTCTGTGGTTTGGTGGATGCTTCTCCCCCAGGCACCCCTGAGGCCACAGTGCTGCTCAGCCATGACTGCTCTGTCCCCCAGGAGATGCTGCAGTTGGATTCCAGCAGTGGTTTGAGGACAGGTCTCACGAGGATGTTATAATTAACCCTGCCTGAGCACGTGTTCCTGGGCCCTCCTCCTTCTCACATGTCCTCCCTGTGGAAATGTAGGTCTTGGCAGAAGCTGGTCTGGAGCCAGTGATTTCTTACATTTCAGTACAACCCTCTGTAGATACAGAGCTCTTTGCTCTCTTTTCATCCTGGATGAAAAGATCTCTGCAGAAGCAACGTGGGAATGAGGGGTGAGGAAGGTCTGGGGGGAGTCC
>NW_009954603.1:185724-186348 GCF_000747805.2 Chaetura pelagica | reverse complement strand
CACACACATCTGTCCCATATACAGATCAGCTTTGCTTTTCCTATCCAGGTCATCTGTGGTGCCCAAGCACTGTATGAAAAATGACAGACTTTGCCTCTAAGATGCTTCTGTCAAGGTTCTGCCTAAACACACCCAGCAGCACTGATCTTCACAGCAGCACTGCATCTAAACATAGAACCACAGACTGGTTTGGGTTGGAAGGAACCTTAAAGATCATCCAGGTCCGACCCCCTGCATGGGCAGGGACACCTCCCACCAGCCCAGGCTGCTCCAAGCCCCATCCAACCTGCCCTTGGACACTGCCAGGGATGGGGCAGCCACAGCTTCTCTGGGCAGCCTGGGCCAGGCTCTCACCACCCTCACAGCACAGAATTTCCCCCCAATATCTCATCTCAATCTCCCTTCTTTCAGTTTAAAGCCATTACCCCATGTCCTGTTGCTACCTGCCCCTATTAAAAAGTCCCTCCCCAGCTTTCCTGCAGCCCCTTCAAGGCAGTCCCCAGCCCAAGGAGGGTTTCCTGCTGGTGCTGGTCCAACCCAGCCTGTGAAGCTCCTTGCAAGGGGCAGGGCTCACCCCGCTGGGGTTGGAGCAGGGAATCCCAGGATGCAGCCACATTCCAGCCT
>NW_009954603.1:175873-185706 GCF_000747805.2 Chaetura pelagica | reverse complement strand
AGGGACCTGACCTCCCAGCAGGCACAAGCTCTCCTACAGCCACCCCAGGACCTTCCTACTGCTCAGAGCTACAGGATCAAAAACCAAATGGGCTGAGAACACCCGTGTGGTCAGATCCACTCAAGATCACCCTCCTGCTTTTTACTTTCCCCTCTCAGCTTTCAACCCTGGGGTCTCCAAACAGCCCTGTCAGAATGGATGGCTTTCCTAAGCTGCTCCTTTAGTTTTTTGGGGGTGAGTAAAAATAGTTGATTTATGACCTTTTGAAACCAGAGGAACATCTGGCTCATCTCTACACTGCTGTGCAGCTAGTCAGTTTTTGGATGGGGCCAAGTGCAGGCCTGTATTTTAACCACCCAAGAGAAACCTTCTTCACCTGCGTGGGATGCTCTTGAGTGGGATATTCCAGCTCATTGCCCTCTCCACACTGCTCTGGAGGCAGTAATTGTCTGGAACAGCCTGGATGAAGCTCAGCTCCAGCCATGTGATTTATCCTCCCTGGTGCTTGCTTTGACAAAGCTAATCTGTGAGAAATGTTTGAGCCATGAAACTGTCTGGAGCTCATGTGCCTCTTCAGACTCACAACCCTTTTGGTTTCCAGCTGTTGCCTGGGATCTCCAGGCCAACTGGAGGGAAGTTAAAGGGGAAAAAAGGAAGGGAAGGGAAGGGAAGGGAAGGGAAGGGAAGGGAAGGGGAAGGGAAAGGAAGGGAAAGGAAGGGAAAGGAAGGGAAAGGAAGGGAAAGGAAGGGAAAGGAAGGGAAAGGAAGGGAAAGGAAGGGAAAGGAAGGGAAAGGAAGGGAAAGGAAGGGAAAGGAAGGGAAAGGAAGGGAAAGGAAGGGAAAGGAAGGGAAAGGAAGGGAAAGGAAGGGAAAGGAAGGGAAAGGAAGGGAAAGGAAGGGAAAGGAAGGGAAAGGAAGGGAAAGGAAGGGAAAGGAAGGGAAAGGAAGGGAAAGGAAAGGAAAGGAAAGGAAAGGAAAGGAAAGGAAAGGAAAGGAAAGGAAAGGAAAGGAAAGGAAAGGAAAGGAAAGGAAAGGAAGGGAAAGGAAGGGAAAGGAAGGGAAAGGAAGGGAAAGGAAGGGAAAGGAAGGGAAAGGAAGGGAAAGGAAGGGAAAGGAAGGGAAAGGAAGGGAAAGGAAAGGAAAGGAAAGGAAAGGAAAGGAAAGGAAAGGAAAGGAAAGGAAAGGAAAGGAAAGGAAAGGAAAGGAAAGGAAAGGAAAGGAAAGGAAAGGAAGAAAGAAAGAAAGAAAGAAAGGAAGAAAGAAAGAAAGAAAGGAAGAAAGGAAGAAAGGAAGAAAGAAAGAAAGGGAAAGGAAGGGAAAGGAAGGGAAAGGAAGGGAAAGGAAGGGAAAGGAAGGGAAAGGAAGGGAAAGGAAGGGAAAGGAAGGGAAAGGAAGGGAAAGGAAGGGAAAGGAAGGGAAAGGAAGGGAAAGGAAGGGAAAGGAAGGGAAAGGAAGGGAAAGGAAGGGAAAGGAAGGGAAAGGAAGGGAAAGGAAGGGAAAGGAAGGGAAAGGAAGGGAAAGGAAGGGAAAGGAAGGGAAAGGAAGGGAAAGGAAGGGAAAGGAAGGGAAAGGAAGGGAAAGGAAGGGAAAGGAAGGGAAAGGAAGGGAAAGGAAGGGAAAGGAAGGGAAAGGAAGGGAAAGGAAGGGAAAGGAAGGGAAAGGAAGGGAAAGGAAGGGAAAGGAAGGGAAAGGAAGGGAAAGGAAGGGAAAGGAAGGGAAAGGAAGGGAAAGGAAGGGAAAGGAAGGGAAAGGAAGGGAAAGGAAGGGAAAGGAAGGGAAAGGAAGGGAAAGGAAGGGAAAGGAAGGGAAAGGAAGGGAAAGGAAGGGAAAGGAAGGGAAAGGAAGGGAAAGGAAGGGAAAGGAAGGGAAAGGAAGGGAAAGGAAGGGAAAGGAAGGGAAAGGAAGGGAAAGGAAGGGAAAGGAAGGGAAAGGAAGGGAAAGGAAGGGAAAGGAAGGGAAAGGAAGGGAAAGGAAGGGAAAGGAAGGGAAAGGAAGGGAAAGGAAGGGAAAGGAAGGGAAAGGAAGGGAAAGGAAGGGAAAGGAAGGGAAAGGAAGGGAAAGGAAGGGAAAGGAAGGGAAAGGAAGGGAAAGGAAGGGAAAGGAAGGGAAAGGAAGGGAAAGGAAGGGAAAGGAAGGGAAAGGAAGGGAAAGGAAGGGAAAGGAAGGGAAAGGAAGGGAAAGGAAGGGAAAGGAAGGGAAAGGAAGGGAAAGGAAGGGAAAGGAAGGGAAAGGAAGGGAAAGGAAGGGAAAGGAAGGGAAAGGAAGGGAAAGGAAGGGAAAGGAAGGGAAAGGAAGGGAAAGGAAGGGAAAGGAAGGGAAAGGAAGGGAAAGGAAGGGAAAGGAAGGGAAAGGAAGGGAAAGGAAGGGAAAGGAAGGGAAAGGAAGGGAAAGGAAGGGAAAGGAAGGGAAAGGAAGGGAAAGGAAGGGAAAGGAAGGGAAAGGAAGGGAAAGGAAGGGAAAGGAAGGGAAAGGAAGGGAAAGGAAGGGAAAGGAAGGGAAAGGAAGGGAAAGGAAGGGAAAGGAAGGGAAAGGAAGGGAAAGGAAGGGAAAGGAAGGGAAAGGAAGGGAAAGGAAGGGAAAGGAAGGGAAAGGAAGGGAAAGGAAGGGAAAGGAAGGGAAAGGAAGGGAAAGGAAGGGAAAGGAAGGGAAAGGAAGGGAAAGGAAGGGAAAGGAAGGGAAAGGAAGGGAAAGGAAGGGAAAGGAAGGGAAAGGAAGGGAAAGGAAGGGAAAGGAAGGGAAAGGAAGGGAAAGGAAGGGAAAGGAAGGGAAAGGAAGGGAAAGGAAGGGAAAGGAAGGGAAAGGAAGGGAAAGGAAGGGAAAGGAAGGGAAAGGAAGGGAAAGGAAGGGAAAGGAAGGGAAAGGAAGGGAAAGGAAGGGAAAGGAAGGGAAAGGAAGGGAAAGGAAGGGAAAGGAAGGGAAAGGAAGGGAAAGGAAGGGAAAGGAAGGGAAAGGAAGGGAAAGGAAGGGAAAGGAAGGGAAAGGAAGGGAAAGGAAGGGAAAGGAAGGGAAAGGAAGGGAAAGGAAGGGAAAGGAAGGGAAAGGAAGGGAAAGGAAGGGAAAGGAAGGGAAAGGAAGGGAAAGGAAGGGAAAGGAAGGGAAAGGAAGGGAAAGGAAGGGAAAGGAAGGGAAAGGAAGGGAAAGGAAGGGAAAGGAAGGGAAAGGAAGGGAAAGGAAGGGAAAGGAAGGGAAAGGAAGGGAAAGGAAGGGAAAGGAAGGGAAAGGAAGGGAAAGGAAGGGAAAGGAAGGGAAAGGAAGGGAAAGGAAGGGAAAGGAAGGGAAAGGAAGGGAAAGGAAGGGAAAGGAAGGGAAAGGAAGGGAAAGGAAGGGAAAGGAAGGGAAAGGAAGGGAAAGGAAGGGAAAGGAAGGGAAAGGAAGGGAAAGGAAGGGAAAGGAAGGGAAAGGAAGGGAAAGGAAGGGAAAGGAAGGGAAAGGAAGGGAAAGGAAGGGAAAGGAAGGGAAAGGAAGGGAAAGGAAGGGAAAGGAAGGGAAAGGAAGGGAAAGGAAGGGAAAGGAAGGGAAAGGAAGGGAAAGGAAGGGAAAGGAAGGGAAAGGAAGGGAAAGGAAGGGAAAGGAAGGGAAAGGAAGGGAAAGGAAGGGAAAGGAAGGGAAAGGAAGGGAAAGGAAGGGAAAGGAAGGGAAAGGAAGGGAAAGGAAGGGAAAGGAAGGGAAAGGAAGGGAAAGGAAGGGAAAGGAAGGGAAAGGAAGGGAAAGGAAGGGAAAGGAAGGGAAAGGAAGGGAAAGGAAGGGAAAGGAAGGGAAAGGAAGGGAAAGGAAGGGAAAGGAAGGGAAAGGAAGGGAAAGGAAGGGAAAGGAAGGGAAAGGAAGGGAAAGGAAGGGAAAGGAAGGGAAAGGAAGGGAAAGGAAGGGAAAGGAAGGGAAAGGAAGGGAAAGGAAGGGAAAGGAAGGGAAAGGAAGGGAAAGGAAGGGAAAGGAAGGGAAAGGAAGGGAAAGGAAGGGAAAGGAAGGGAAAGGAAGGGAAAGGAAGGGAAAGGAAGGGAAAGGAAGGGAAAGGAAGGGAAAGGAAGGGAAAGGAAGGGAAAGGAAGGGAAAGGAAGGGAAAGGAAGGGAAAGGAAGGGAAAGGAAGGGAAAGGAAGGGAAAGGAAGGGAAAGGAAGGGAAAGGAAGGGAAAGGAAGGGAAAGGAAGGGAAAGGAAGGGAAAGGAAGGGAAAGGAAGGGAAAGGAAGGGAAAGGAAGGGAAAGGAAGGGAAAGGAAGGGAAAGGAAGGGAAAGGAAGGGAAAGGAAGGGAAAGGAAGGGAAAGGAAGGGAAAGGAAGGGAAAGGAAGGGAAAGGAAGGGAAAGGAAGGGAAAGGAAGGGAAAGGAAGGGAAAGGAAGGGAAAGGAAGGGAAAGGAAGGGAAAGGAAGGGAAAGGAAGGGAAAGGAAGGGAAAGGAAGGGAAAGGAAGGGAAAGGAAGGGAAAGGAAGGGAAAGGAAGGGAAAGGAAGGGAAAGGAAGGGAAAGGAAGGGAAAGGAAGGGAAAGGAAGGGAAAGGAAGGGAAAGGAAGGGAAAGGAAGGGAAAGGAAGGGAAAGGAAGGGAAAGGAAGGGAAAGGAAGGGAAAGGAAGGGAAAGGAAGGGAAAGGAAGGGAAAGGAAGGGAAAGGAAGGGAAAGGAAGGGAAAGGAAGGGAAAGGAAGGGAAAGGAAGGGAAAGGAAGGGAAAGGAAGGGAAAGGAAGGGAAAGGAAGGGAAAGGAAGGGAAAGGAAGGGAAAGGAAGGGAAAGGAAGGGAAAGGAAGGGAAAGGAAGGGAAAGGAAGGGAAAGGAAGGGAAAGGAAGGGAAAGGAAGGGAAAGGAAGGGAAAGGAAGGGAAAGGAAGGGAAAGGAAGGGAAAGGAAGGGAAAGGAAGGGAAAGGAAGGGAAAGGAAGGGAAAGGAAGGGAAAGGAAGGGAAAGGAAGGGAAAGGAAGGGAAAGGAAGGGAAAGGAAGGGAAAGGAAGGGAAAGGAAGGGAAAGGAAGGGAAAGGAAGGGAAAGGAAGGGAAAGGAAGGGAAAGGAAGGGAAAGGAAGGGAAAGGAAGGGAAAGGAAGGGAAAGGAAGGGAAAGGAAGGGAAAGGAAGGGAAAGGAAGGGAAAGGAAGGGAAAGGAAGGGAAAGGAAGGGAAAGGAAGGGAAAGGAAGGGAAAGGAAGGGAAAGGAAGGGAAAGGAAGGGAAAGGAAGGGAAAGGAAGGGAAAGGAAGGGAAAGGAAGGGAAAGGAAGGGAAAGGAAGGGAAAGGAAGGGAAAGGAAGGGAAAGGAAGGGAAAGGAAGGGAAAGGAAGGGAAAGGAAGGGAAAGGAAGGGAAAGGAAGGGAAAGGAAGGGAAAGGAAGGGAAAGGAAGGGAAAGGAAGGGAAAGGAAGGGAAAGGAAGGGAAAGGAAGGGAAAGGAAGGGAAAGGAAGGGAAAGGAAGGGAAAGGAAGGGAAAGGAAGGGAAAGGAAGGGAAAGGAAGGGAAAGGAAGGGAAAGGAAGGGAAAGGAAGGGAAAGGAAGGGAAAGGAAGGGAAAGGAAGGGAAAGGAAGGGAAAGGAAGGGAAAGGAAGGGAAAGGAAGGGAAAGGAAGGGAAAGGAAGGGAAAGGAAGGGAAAGGAAGGGAAAGGAAGGGAAAGGAAGGGAAAGGAAGGGAAAGGAAGGGAAAGGAAGGGAAAGGAAGGGAAAGGAAGGGAAAGGAAGGGAAAGGAAGGGAAAGGAAGGGAAAGGAAGGGAAAGGAAGGGAAAGGAAGGGAAAGGAAGGGAAAGGAAGGGAAAGGAAGGGAAAGGAAGGGAAAGGAAGGGAAAGGAAGGGAAAGGAAGGGAAAGGAAGGGAAAGGAAGGGAAAGGAAGGGAAAGGAAGGGAAAGGAAGGGAAAGGAAGGGAAAGGAAGGGAAAGGAAGGGAAAGGAAGGGAAAGGAAGGGAAAGGAAGGGAAAGGAAGGGAAAGGAAGGGAAAGGAAGGGAAAGGAAGGGAAAGGAAGGGAAAGGAAGGGAAAGGAAGGGAAAGGAAGGGAAAGGAAGGGAAAGGAAGGGAAAGGAAGGGAAAGGAAGGGAAAGGAAGGGAAAGGAAGGGAAAGGAAGGGAAAGGAAGGGAAAGGAAGGGAAAGGAAGGGAAAGGAAGGGAAAGGAAGGGAAAGGAAGGGAAAGGAAGGGAAAGGAAGGGAAAGGAAGGGAAAGGAAGGGAAAGGAAGGGAAAGGAAGGGAAAGGAAGGGAAAGGAAGGGAAAGGAAGGGAAAGGAAGGGAAAGGAAGGGAAAGGAAGGGAAAGGAAGGGAAAGGAAGGGAAAGGAAGGGAAAGGAAGGGAAAGGAAGGGAAAGGAAGGGAAAGGAAGGGAAAGGAAGGGAAAGGAAGGGAAAGGAAGGGAAAGGAAGGGAAAGGAAGGGAAAGGAAGGGAAAGGAAGGGAAAGGAAGGGAAAGGAAGGGAAAGGAAGGGAAAGGAAGGGAAAGGAAGGGAAAGGAAGGGAAAGGAAGGGAAAGGAAGGGAAAGGAAGGGAAAGGAAGGGAAAGGAAGGGAAAGGAAGGGAAAGGAAGGGAAAGGAAGGGAAAGGAAGGGAAAGGAAGGGAAAGGAAGGGAAAGGAAGGGAAAGGAAGGGAAAGGAAGGGAAAGGAAGGGAAAGGAAGGGAAAGGAAGGGAAAGGAAGGGAAAGGAAGGGAAAGGAAGGGAAAGGAAGGGAAAGGAAGGGAAAGGAAGGGAAAGGAAGGGAAAGGAAGGGAAAGGAAGGGAAAGGAAGGGAAAGGAAGGGAAAGGAAGGGAAAGGAAGGGAAAGGAAGGGAAAGGAAGGGAAAGGAAGGGAAAGGAAGGGAAAGGAAGGGAAAGGAAGGGAAAGGAAGGGAAAGGAAGGGAAAGGAAGGGAAAGGAAGGGAAAGGAAGGGAAAGGAAGGGAAAGGAAGGGAAAGGAAGGGAAAGGAAGGGAAAGGAAGGGAAAGGAAGGGAAAGGAAGGGAAAGGAAGGGAAAGGAAGGGAAAGGAAGGGAAAGGAAGGGAAAGGAAGGGAAAGGAAGGGAAAGGAAGGGAAAGGAAGGGAAAGGAAGGGAAAGGAAGGGAAAGGAAGGGAAAGGAAGGGAAAGGAAGGGAAAGGAAGGGAAAGGAAGGGAAAGGAAGGGAAAGGAAGGGAAAGGAAGGGAAAGGAAGGGAAAGGAAGGGAAAGGAAGGGAAAGGAAGGGAAAGGAAGGGAAAGGAAGGGAAAGGAAGGGAAAGGAAGGGAAAGGAAGGGAAAGGAAGGGAAAGGAAGGGAAAGGAAGGGAAAGGAAGGGAAAGGAAGGGAAAGGAAGGGAAAGGAAGGGAAAGGAAGGGAAAGGAAGGGAAAGGAAGGGAAAGGAAGGGAAAGGAAGGGAAAGGAAGGGAAAGGAAGGGAAAGGAAGGGAAAGGAAGGGAAAGGAAGGGAAAGGAAGGGAAAGGAAGGGAAAGGAAGGGAAAGGAAGGGAAAGGAAGGGAAAGGAAGGGAAAGGAAGGGAAAGGAAGGGAAAGGAAGGGAAAGGAAGGGAAAGGAAGGGAAAGGAAGGGAAAGGAAGGGAAAGGAAGGGAAAGGAAGGGAAAGGAAGGGAAAGGAAGGGAAAGGAAGGGAAAGGAAGGGAAAGGAAGGGAAAGGAAGGGAAAGGAAGGGAAAGGAAGGGAAAGGAAGGGAAAGGAAGGGAAAGGAAGGGAAAGGAAGGGAAAGGAAGGGAAAGGAAGGGAAAGGAAGGGAAAGGAAGGGAAAGGAAGGGAAAGGAAGGGAAAGGAAGGGAAAGGAAGGGAAAGGAAGGGAAAGGAAGGGAAAGGAAGGGAAAGGAAGGGAAAGGAAGGGAAAGGAAGGGAAAGGAAGGGAAAGGAAGGGAAAGGAAGGGAAAGGAAGGGAAAGGAAGGGAAAGGAAGGGAAAGGAAGGGAAAGGAAGGGAAAGGAAGGGAAAGGAAGGGAAAGGAAGGGAAAGGAAGGGAAAGGAAGGGAAAGGAAGGGAAAGGAAGGGAAAGGAAGGGAAAGGAAGGGAAAGGAAGGGAAAGGAAGGGAAAGGAAGGGAAAGGAAGGGAAAGGAAGGGAAAGGAAGGGAAAGGAAGGGAAAGGAAGGGAAAGGAAGGGAAAGGAAGGGAAAGGAAGGGAAAGGAAGGGAAAGGAAGGGAAAGGAAGGGAAAGGAAGGGAAAGGAAGGGAAAGGAAGGGAAAGGAAGGGAAAGGAAGGGAAAGGAAGGGAAAGGAAGGGAAAGGAAGGGAAAGGAAGGGAAAGGAAGGGAAAGGAAGGGAAAGGAAGGGAAAGGAAGGGAAAGGAAGGGAAAGGAAGGGAAAGGAAGGGAAAGGAAGGGAAAGGAAGGGAAAGGAAGGGAAAGGAAGGGAAAGGAAGGGAAAGGAAGGGAAAGGAAGGGAAAGGAAGGGAAAGGAAGGGAAAGGAAGGGAAAGGAAGGGAAAGGAAGGGAAAGGAAGGGAAAGGAAGGGAAAGGAAGGGAAAGGAAGGGAAAGGAAGGGAAAGGAAGGGAAAGGAAGGGAAAGGAAGGGAAAGGAAGGGAAAGGAAGGGAAAGGAAGGGAAAGGAAGGGAAAGGAAGGGAAAGGAAGGGAAAGGAAGGGAAAGGAAGGGAAAGGAAGGGAAAGGAAGGGAAAGGAAGGGAAAGGAAGGGAAAGGAAGGGAAAGGAAGGGAAAGGAAGGGAAAGGAAGGGAAAGGAAGGGAAAGGAAGGGAAAGGAAGGGAAAGGAAGGGAAAGGAAGGGAAAGGAAGGGAAAGGAAGGGAAAGGAAGGGAAAGGAAGGGAAAGGAAGGGAAAGGAAGGGAAAGGAAGGGAAAGGAAGGGAAAGGAAGGGAAAGGAAGGGAAAGGAAGGGAAAGGAAGGGAAAGGAAGGGAAAGGAAGGGAAAGGAAGGGAAAGGAAGGGAAAGGAAGGGAAAGGAAGGGAAAGGAAGGGAAAGGAAGGGAAAGGAAGGGAAAGGAAGGGAAAGGAAGGGAAAGGAAGGGAAAGGAAGGGAAAGGAAGGGAAAGGAAGGGAAAGGAAGGGAAAGGAAGGGAAAGGAAGGGAAAGGAAGGGAAAGGAAGGGAAAGGAAGGGAAAGGAAGGGAAAGGAAGGGAAAGGAAGGGAAAGGAAGGGAAAGGAAGGGAAAGGAAGGGAAAGGAAGGGAAAGGAAGGGAAAGGAAGGGAAAGGAAGGGAAAGGAAGGGAAAGGAAGGGAAAGGAAGGGAAAGGAAGGGAAAGGAAAGGAAAGGAAAGGAAAGGAAAGGAAAGGAAAGGAAAGGAAAGGAAAGGAAAGGAAAGGAAAGGAAAGGAAAGGAAAGGAAAGGAAAGGAAAGGAAAGGAAAGGAAAGGAAAGGAAAGGAAAGGAAAGGAAAGGAAAGGAAAGGAAAGGAAAGGAAAGGAAAGGAAAGGAAAGGAAAGGAAAGGAAAGGAAAGGAAAGGAAAGGAAAGGAAAGGAAAGGAAAGGAAAGGAAAGGAAAGGAAAGGAAAGGAAAGGAAAGGAAAGGAAAGGAAAGGAAAGGAAAGGAAAGGAAAGGAAAGGAAAGGAAAGGAAAGGAAAGGAAAGGAAAGGAAAGGAAAGGAAGGGAAGGGAAGGGGAAGGAAAGGAAAGGAAAGGAAAGGAAAGGAAAGGAAAGGAAAGGAAAGGAAAGGAAAGGAAAGGAAAGGAAAGGAAAGGAAAGGAAAGGAAAGGAAAGGAAAGGAAAGGAAAGGAAAGGAAAGGAAAGGAAAGGAAAGGAAAGGAAAGGAAAGGAAAGGAAAGGAAAGGAAAGGAAAGGAAAGGAAAGGAAAGGAAAGGAAAGGAAAGGAAAGGAAAGGAAAGGAAAGGAAAGGAAAGGAAAGGAAAGGAAAGGAAAGGAAAGGAAAGGAAAGGAAAGGAAAGGAAAGGAAAGGAAAGGAAGAAAGAAAGAAAGAAAGAAAGGAAGAAAGAAAGAAAGAAAGGAAGAAAGGAAGAAAGGAAGAAAGAAAGAAAGAAAGAAAGAAA
>NW_009954603.1:166848-175797 GCF_000747805.2 Chaetura pelagica | reverse complement strand
AGAAAGAGAGAGAAAGAAAGAAAGAAAGAAAGAAAGAAAGAAAGAAAGAAAGAAAGAAAGAAAGAGAGAGAGAGAGAAAGAAAGAAAGAGAGAGAGAGAGAAAGAGAGAAAGAAAGGTCCCATGTCTGTGTGCTTTGCAGTTATAGTATCTCTTAACAGGATTTTCTGTTTGCTCTAAGCTGTGCTCCCCAGTGCTGTGGGCAGCTTTCCTGCCCAGCCCCTGAGCTCTGCTGCCCCAGGCACGGGCTGCAGCCAACTCAGCCCAGCCCTTGTCCAGGCAGGGGGTCCCTGCCTGCCCCTTTCCAGAAACCCAGGGCTTCATAGATTCACAGACTGGTTTGGGCTGGAAGGGACCTTAAAGATCACCCAGTCCCACCCCCTGCATGGGCAGGGACACCTCCCACCAGCCCAGGCTGCTCCAAGCCCCATCCAACCTGCCCTTCAACACTGCCAGGGATGAGGCAGCCACAGCTTCTCTGGGCAACCTGGGCCAGGCTCTCACCACCCTCACAGTGAAGATTTTATTCCTCATATCCAACCTGAATCTCCCCTCTTCCAGTTTTCATCCATTCCCCCTCATCCCATCCCTCCCTGCCCTTGTCCCAAGTCCCTCCCCAGCTTTCCTGGAGCCCCTTCAGGCACTGGAAGGTGCTCTCAGGTCTCCCTGGAGCCTTCTCTTCTCCAGGCTGAACACCCCAACTCTCCCAGCCTGGCTCCAGAGCAGAGCTGCTCCAGCCCTCCCATCATCTCTGAGGCTCCTCTGGACTTGCCCCAACAGCTCCATGTCCTTCTTATGTTGGGTTATGTTTCATGTCTGTGTCTTGGCAACACCTGAAGTCATTGCAGCCTAGTTCAGAGAGGCCCTGAAGTTGGCAAACACAAGGACCAAGTCCAGAAACAGGGTCCCAGGCAGACAAGCTGGCTGGCAGGGAAACGGGGTGACATGAAAGGCTTTTCCCAAGCAAAATGATTCCATGAAAGGAAGTGAGGACAGGCTAGAGAAGTGATGCACAGCACCCCAGACCTCACCAGCAGCTTTTGCTCATTTTTACTCCTTCAGGAGTTTTGCAAGAAACAAGAACCCACCCCCAGAGACACGGGCAGGAGGTGCTTGAAGTGGGACAGTTTTTCTTTGCCATCATGTCCTGTGGGGAAGGCAGGGCAGGCAGGTGATTCCATCTGCTGGGACTCACCACCCACCTGGGCCAGAGGCTGCTCTCAGCATCACCCCCTTTGGCAGCAGCTTTTCTCACCTATCTTTTCCAAACAGCTTTCAACCAGATCTCTTGAAGAAATACAACCTGAAGAGCCTCTTCAGGGTCCTGACAAGTGTTCTGTGTTGTTTCTTCACACGCCTTTGAGCTGCCTGGCTGCCAGGCTGGGTTTACAAACCAACTTCTGAAACAGAGCTGAGGGAAAAAACCTCCCTCCTGAGCAGCTTATAAACTGAATTCTAGAATCCCAGACAGGTCTGGGTTGGAAGGGACCTTAGGGATCATGTGGTTCCAGCCCTCCTGCATGGACACCTCCCACCAAATGACAGGGTGAGCAGCCTCTGATAACCCTCCTGAAGGTGACTTGCTGAGGAGCAGTTCACAGAACAGTTCTGGGCATCATCCCCTGAAGCCCATGCTGGCCATGCCCTCTGCTCCTCTTCTCCTCACCCCCTCACAATCTGCCTCAGCTGGAGGATGCAGCTCAGCAAGAGCCTGAGTTCAGACAGTGCCTGCACTCCCACCCCTTTCTTGTCCCACCCTCTCCCCTCCCTTTTTTCGTTTATTTTTTGGGAACAGAGGTGGCTTTTCCCCCCCTTTTCTGGATGTTGTTTTCCATTCAGAGCCTTTGAGGTTCCCTCACACCCACACTTCACCCCAGCTGCAGGACAGGGGTTCCAACACCTCCCTTCCTTGCATCCTTCAACCCTCACTCATTATTGCTGGTTGCCACCCCCAGGCTGGGCTCCCCCCAGCCCTCTCCTTCCCCCCAGCTGCCTGCCTGGCTGTCCCTGGCTGACCAGAGCACAGGAAATTGTGGCTTTCAGGGTTCTCTTGAAAAACATAAAGGCTGAGTCTTCTGCTGGTCCTTTGGCAATAGGGGAAGTGGATGTGGGTTCTTGGGGAGGAGGCTGGAGGGAAGGGAAAGGCACACCCAGCACCAGATCCCTGTCCAGCCCTGCAGAAGATGCACAGGGAAGGAAGGTGGAAGCAATTTCCAGAGTCATCCCCACCAGCCCTGAGCTCCTGCCAGGCTGGCCATGCACAGGTAACCCACCACCACCACCATGTCCCATCAACCAGGGCACAGCAAGAGGCTCTTCATCCCCTCTTGCCCATCTCTTCTTCAGGCCAACATGTTTCCCATGTAGCCCTCTCTTCAGAGAAACATGGGATGCCAGATTGGAAGGGACCTCACAGATCAGCTGGTCCAACCTTCCTTGGCAGAAGCAAATTGTGAATGAATTCTCATCTTTTACAAGTGACAGCAGGTAAAGTAGGGATGAGGAGCCACAATGAGAATTAAGGGGAGTCATGGAAAGGCATCCAGGCAGGGAACACACCCAGCAGAGCACATCCATGGGGGTACCTGGATGCTTTCTCAACAACAGAGTGGTCTCCAGAAGTCCAAGTTGGTTTCTGGGCATAAAATGGGCAGAATAAGTAGAATAATAGAAAAGAGGCAAACCCCAAATATAGCATTTCCTTCTAAAAGCTGAGTGGGTATAGGTGGCAACAAGGTCTACTCATCCTCCCATTATGGACAAGGCTGTGGAGATAACAGCACCTCTGCTCTCCAGGCCAAGGACTTAGAGTAGAAAAAGCCACAGAGCTGAGTTTAGCTGAGCTTGGCTCAAAGGCTGGACCCCAAGAGTCTGGGGGTGCTGGAGCTGCTCAAAGGGGTCGTGGCCACTGAGCTTCCAAAATGGGCTCAGTAAAGTGTGAATGAAAGTCAGGGATTTACGCTGCCCTTCTTGTAGCATCACTTTGGTTGGAAGGACCTTTAAGATCATCAAGTCCAACTGTTCCCCCAACCCTGCCCAGGCCACCCCTGCCCCATGTCCCTCAGGACCATCTACAGGGCTTGGAAACCCCTCCAGGGATGGGGACCCTGCCCTGGGCAGCCTGGCAACCCTTTCCATGAAGAAATTGTTCCCCAGATCCAACCTCCACCTCCCCTGGCACAACCTGAGGCCATTCCCTCTTGTCCCACCCCTTGTTCCTGGGGAGCAGAGCCCGACCCCCCTGGCTCCAACCTCCTCTCAGCAGCTGCAGAGCCAGCAGGTCTCCCCTCAGCTCCTTGTCTCCAGGCTGGACACCCCCAGCTCCCTCAGCTGCTCCTGCTCACACTTGTGCTCCAGCCCCTTCCCCAGCTCCCCTGCCCTCCTCTATAACCAACACAAGGACAAACCAGCTCATTCCCAGCCTGCTGCTTTCTCCAGTCCTTGATTCCCACCAGCTTCCATGAACAGCACAGCCTGAGGAGCTGCCACTGCAGGGCAGGTGCCCAAGCCTTGATGCCACATTTCAGCAGAACTTCCCACAGGTGCCCTGAGGAAAGGAAGGGCCCAGCAGAGCAGTTACCTTCCTCAAGGACCTGACTCTCCTGCTCCATCCCAGCCTGGCTTATGTTACTTGTCTGACTGCACCGGCTAAACCCCACGTGGTTAAAAGTTCATTTAGAGCAGGAAATGAAAAATTCAAAAAGGCTCAAAATAAAAAAAAGGCTCACCCTGTGGGCTTGAGGCAGCCTGGACATCTCCATGGCTCCCACCCCAGGGACTCCCCTGAAACCCAACTCCTCAAGCAGGCAACATCTGCATCTCATCACCCCCCGGCTGCAGGACGTGGGGCTGCCCTGCCCCTGCTGCCAGCAAAACCACTTCCTAGGGGAGGAAAAAAGTGAAATAGGAGAAAAAATAGAAAAAAAACAACACCCCACCCCAGTGAGTGAAGGTCCAACCCAAGAGAACTGCTTTTATTTGCTGGAGAAGAAGCAGCCACCCCCTCCCAGGCCTGGGCAGGGACCAGGTTGCAACACCCTGGGGGGGAAGATGCTCCTTGTGCAACGTTTGCTTTTTGGGCAAACTTTGCAGGTATTTTATCACAGTCTTCCTGGGCTGGGCTTTTTTGGGGTTTTTTTTTGTGTTGGTTTGTGTCCTGGTTTGAGCCACGATGAAGCCACTTTTCCTGATTTATTCTTTTTTTTTCCCTTCAGTAAGACAGGAGTGATGAGGAAAAGTGGCTCCATCCTGGAACCTGGACAGATTCTGGGTTGGATTTTGCTTGAGGGTTTGTTTGGCTTTTGTTTTCAATTTTATTTCTTCTTTTTTTTCTTCTCAAATTTTTATTTTTAAACTTCATTTCTCTTAAAATTTCATTTCTTTTACCACGTTGCTTCTTTCCAATTTTCATTCCTTTTAAAATCAAGTTTATTTTAACATTTCATTTCTTTTTTTTTTTAATTTCTTTTTGGAATTTCATCTCTTCTGGAATCTCATTCCTTTTTTGTATTTCATTTCTTTGGAAAAAAATGAAACACCCAGTGTCATTTCTTCCTTCAGCTGCTGTCAGCTCATGTAGCCAACCCTGCCAAAATCACCAGGGTGCTCATGGATCTGAGCACCACCCAGTTCCTTCCAGGTTCTTCCTCTCCTTTCCAAGCTTTTTCCTGGGCAATATTCTATAGAATATTGGTGTTTTGGGGCATAAGTTTCACTTCATGTCTGCTCAAAACACATATGGAAATAAGAGTGTTAAATTAGAGAAGGACTGAGAAAAAGGCAGGTGGTAACAGAGGGAGGAAGCAGAGAAAAAAACACTATTGGGAAGGAAATTTGAAATGAGGTGGGAGAGCTACCCAGGGGAAAGCTGCTTGAAATAGCAGGAGTTTCAGGAAGAGCTTTGGACCTCAGATCCCATGGAAAATCCTGGATATTGGGAGTGAGAAGCTGGGGGAGTCAGGGAGCACATCTAGAGGCCAAGCTGGTGCCACCACAGCCACAGCAGCTCTGGACCTCCCCTGACCTTCACCACCTCCAAGGACACACTGAACCCAGCCTGGCCCACGAGGGGATGAGTCCTGGAGGTCAAAATGTTAGATGTTTGCACAATGAAGACCCCAAAGCACCCTCAAAGTGTCTCCTGCCTCCTCTCCTGACTTCTGAACCGACCTCAAAAAACCTGCTGGTGGGAGAGGCACGAGCTTGGATCCACCAAAAACCTCATGGAAATGGACACCACGGTGGATTAGACATCACAATTGATTTTGGTTTTCCCCTAAGTAGCCAAACTCTGCTCCCTGCCACAGCAACCCTTCCCATGCCACCCCCGTGCACCCTGTGCATTGATGGACAGTTGGTTTGTGGCCACATGTTCAGCACCCTGTAGGAACAAGATCCTGCCCCACCAGAGCTGAACCTCTTGTCTCCTGCAGCTGGGAGACTCATGGTTGTCATCAGCAAGGCCATTTAGCAAGGGAGGGGAGGAATAAATCATCTCCCACCCTGTTCCAGGCTGGCACCTGGGGAGATGGTTGCACAGAAGGTGTGAAGCAGCATTTGGGGTTTGTGGCTGTGTAGAAACACCCCAGGGGTGTTCCAGGATGGTACCTGGCACGTCAGGCAGCAGCCAGAGCAATGGTCAGAGCTAAAAGCAGATGCACTCAGGGGTAATCCAAGGGGTGGGACAAGTGCAGGGACACACAGGGTGCAGAGCAGAAGGGAGAGGGAACGTGGGACCAAAACGTGCAGCACTTCCTCTGGGAAAAGGCCCCGGGGGGATTTGATAACCCAATCTGGTATCTCCTTTCTGGAATTCTCATCAGAGGAGATGGTGACGTGGTATTAAAGTGAGAGAGGGGAGTAGCACAGAGGCTGAACCAGAGGATGAGCTGGAGCTCCAGCTGAGCACGGGAATGTCCCCCCTGCACCCCAAGTGCTCCCAGCTGCCTCTTCTCTTGCCCTTCACTTGTTCTTTGGACCCGAGGGGCTTCACAGCTTTGATGTCAGTGACAGGGAGGGTCAGTCTCAGCCCAGGCCTGGATGATCAGCAATTAGCTGGTGATTATTTCCTCCTCCCTAGCACCCTCCCTGGGTGGTGCCCAAGCAGATCCCCTCTGAGCCTGGATAAGGGGCATCCTGGCTTTTTTGGAGAGGAAAAGGCAGAAGTTTTTCTCCTTTGCTTTCCCAGGTGTGTTTTTCTGGGCTAATCTTGAAGTTTATTACCATTTTCTTCTTCTCAGGAGCTGGCCAAGCTCAGGACAGCTTCATCTGTTTTGGCTGGTGGTGTCACCAGCAGGGCTGGCTGCTGGGTCTCTGGGGGGCTTCCCATGCCCTCACCCCTTCTGCTCTTTCCATGGTGGGAGCTTTAGAAATTAGAGAGGGACATTTTTATTGCCATGAGCCTGTCACCCAGTCTGTGTTTTACCCCCTGGGGAGGGATCTGGGGAAGGAATGATGTCAATGCTGGGCTGTAGAGAGGTGATGGATGCAAGGAGCCTGTGCTCTAAAGTGTCTCTGTCCTTGCTCTATGGAAAGGGTGTTTTGAGCATCCTGGATGATCAGGACACAACTGGAATGGGGCAGCAGCTTGGGTGTGCACCCTGGGGGGCCACGGGTGGGTGCAGGTAGCTTGGGGGAGAGTGGACAAGGCTTGGCCCTGGTGAAGAGAAAGACCTGCTGTCTCCTCAAATACCCACCCAGCTCCATATGTGGCTTCCTACACAGCAGCACCTGCAGGCAAAGAGCTCCAGAGAGGGTTTTCCTTAACTCTTTCTTGTTTCCTCCTTATTTGCAAGGGAATGTTTCTCAGTGCTCTTCAAACCAGTGTGGAGGAAACAATAGTTAGTTATCTGAAGTCACTGGGAGGTTTTAGGGGCTGGAGCTGGAAATACTAATATTATTGGTTGCTTCAGTGAAGTTGCTTCAGGCCAGTGAAGTGTTTGAGATATTAATAGTCTCTGTGACACAAAGAGCATTTAAATCTGAAGAAAAACCAGTTCTGTGCTTTGCTCCTCCTGGCAGGCCCCTCCCCTCCCAAAAGGGTTTTGCTTGTCCAAAGGGTCTGAGCTGCAGTGACTGGAGGCCATGGGTGCCACAGCTGCTGGTGGTCATCACAAACAACCCCATGGGTGCCAGAGCTGCTGGTGGTCATCACACACAACCCCATGGGTCCCAGACTGCTGGTGGTCATCACACACAACCCCATGGGTCCCAGAGGTACTGGTGGTCATCACACCCAACCCCTTGGGGCCCAGACTGCTGGTGGTCATCACACACAACCCCATGGGTCCCAGAGGTACTGGTGGTCATCACACCCAACCCCTTGGGGCCCAGACTGCTGGTGGTCATCACACACAACCCCATGGGTCCCAGAGGTACTGGTGGTCATCACACCCAACCCCTTGGGGCCCAGACTGCTGGTGGTCATCACACACAACCCCATGGGTCCCAGAGGTACTGGTGGTCATCACACCCAACCCCTTGGGGCCCAGACTGCTGGTGGTCATCACACACAACCCCATGGGTCCCAGAGGTACTGGTGGTCATCACACCCAACCCCTTGGGGCCCAGACTGCTGGTGGTCATCACACACAACCCCATGGGTCCCAGAGGTACTGGTGGTCATCACACCCAACCCCTTGGGGCCCAGACTGCTGGTGGTCATCACACACAACCCCATGGGTCCCAGAGGTACTGGTGGTCATCACACCCAACCCCTTGGGGCCCAGACTGCTGGTGGTCATCACACACAACCCCATGGGTCCCAGAGGTACTGGTGGTCATCACACCCAACCCCTTGGGGCCCAGACTGCTGGTGGTCATCACACACAACCCCATGGGTCCCAGAGGTACTGGTGGTCATCACACCCAACCCCTTGGGGCCCAGACTGCTGGTGGTCATCACACACAACCCCATGGGTCCCAGCTTGCTTGGTGCTCGACTGGCCAGTTTGACACGTGGGACCTTCCTGCCCATCCCTGGGGCATTGTCACCCCTGTGCCACCAGCTGCCCCCACAACTGCTGAGCAGCTCGGGCCATGGTCATCTGTAAAGTCATGAAGCCCAAGGCTCCCTCCCTATCCCATCACAGGTGTTTCATGTCACAGGACACTCCACCATCTGCGGGGGGTTCCAGGAGACCTGTGGAGGTGAACAGCCCTGTCCCTGCTGCTGAGGTTCCTGGGGAACACGTTGCTCTTGACCTCATGACATCCTCTTGACAAGGGGTGATGGTTGTAAACTGAAAGAGTGGAGGTTTAGAGCAGGTATCAGGAGGAAATTTATTATGCTGAGGGTGGTGAGACACAGGCCCAGGTTACCCAGAGAGGTGGGAGATGCCCCATCCCTGGAGACATTTCAGGTCAGATCAGAGGTAGCTCTGAGCAACCTGCTCAAGTTGCAGATGTCCCTGCTCACTGCAGGGGGTCGGACTAAATGATCTTCAACCCAAACCAGCCCGTGATTCTGTGATCCTTGTGCACAGGTATTTGCATCCACCTGCTGACCAGGCAGCTCACCAGGACTGGGGGTGAGAGCCTGGGCTGAAGCACCACGGGTTCCTTGTTCCCACCAGGTCTCACAACTGATGCATGGGGAGCAAAATCAAACTGTGCCCAGTGCTGACTGCTCCACCTGGTACTGGTTTGAATCAGTGTGGTTGCCTGGCCCTGGGCACTGCCAGGCCCCTCTCTTCCCAGCCTGGGCTTGTTTGGTGCCTTCATTACACCCTCCAGCTCCTACCCCAACAATGCAATCATATTTCAATACTAATTGAATAGAATATCCTATAATCCAATAATCTCCACCTCAACATCTCATTTAGTGCAGTTGGACCTGGATTACATCAGCCAGACAGCAGGAAAAGAAACATCTGATCCAAGACTGGATGTTTTCCCAAAATAGATCTGCAATGTCCCCCAGGCTGGATGTGGCTGGAGGCAGGAGCTCCTGG